>NC_045696.1:38014788-38614788 GCF_009834535.1 Camelus ferus | reverse complement strand
CTAAAATATATATTTCTAAATGGTTAACATTACAGACCTTTATGTTAAGTAAAATCAAATTCTGCTTTCATTTATTTGTAAATACAGGTTATTTTTTCTTCTAATATAAAGTTGAGAATCTACTGGAAAAATCACAGTAAAACCATGAGTGAATTAATTCTCTTCATCTGAATGAGAACAGAATATCTTTATAAATGCCTCCAATGTTTAGGCTAAGTGCTAAGCAGTCTTTGGGGCCCCAAATGATGAAAGGATCAACCCAAACATAACCACAGCTCACAACCTACAAAAATTTCTTTAATTTACCGAGGCATGATTATTTGATGTTCCAGAGTACTTCTAACACTTACAAGTCTTAAAAGAAAGTTGTTATTTGCATATAACATACACATCAGCAAAACCACTCAACCTGCTAGTATTCTCACTTGGCAAAAAAAACAAAAAAAAGTTTTTGAGAATTCCTATGATTGCTCTCATGACGAAGACACAGGACTTGAATAAATTGGTGTCTTTTTGACTTGATTTTTCTGAGTGTGATGTGGCCTACTACATAGGGGGATATACCAGCAGGACTTTAAAAAGTCAAATCTGGAGCTAGATATCCTTGACTTTGAATCCTATCTCAGCAGTTTAACTCTTGGTGATTCATTTATTTTCTCTATACCTCATCTTATCATCTATAAACTAGGAATACGAATAACATCTCTCTATTAGGGTTGTTGTGGGAAGCGTAGGGAGATAATCTATATAAAGTGACTAGCTCAGAACTTGGGATATAATAGGCATCAATAAAAAATAAATAGGCTATTATTCCCATTATTATGCTAACTAATCTTTCCAGAAACTTTGTATAATAACTATATTTTGAGAAATTATTTTTATCTTATGTATTTCATTTACTTCAAATCTTTCAGGTATATTTCCATTAGAAAAATTTATTTTGTTTTATTCATTTATTTTGATTGGCAAACATAAGCTACCTAGAATATTTGTATTATAGGAAGACTGCAAAATGTTGAAAGTTAATATAATTCCTATGTCATATTAAAGCCAACATAGTCTAAAATTAATAATAAAGTCAGGAAGAAAATGCTACGGTAATGAAAGGGCAATTGACTAGATTAAGGAGAAAAAGCATCTATATGAAGAGGACGTATAACCATGAAGGAGATGAAACTATGCTAAAATAAAGCTAACACATAATAATTTTTGAAACTGCAGTAAGTTATAAGGCAGATGTTGCTTTAACATCTAGGAGTTAGGAGGTCTTAGACTGTACATTTACAAAGGAAACTTAAAATGTTCACTATTACAGTATTACTGACAGATATTTTCTATATAAATAAATTGGAATTATTTCTTTATTATAAATTCTTAGACAAGTGCCACTTTTTAAATACTCTGTGACTAGCCTATCTGACGTTTTATATTTGATTCACTTTATATTTGAAATGTTTCAGTAAGTACTTTTTTCCTATAAGAATATATTTCCTAGAAGAGTGTATCAGACTCTTTTCATTTTTTTCCGTAAGAAATGCAACTTGTCTGGGTGTGAAAGTTTGTGTCACAGTATTTTCCCCTCCACACCTAGTGCACTTTGAAGGCTGAGAAGTTTCCTAGGTGTGCTTAAGGCAGACACTGAATCTCTTTAACTTGTGAGCATCATTTTGTGCATGTAAGTATGTGTGTATGTGCATTTCTCAAAGTGGTCAGTGACTGCAGAAGGTAAGAAGTCCATATATAAGGAGTACCTTCTAGGATTTATTCTGAGTATAGGTCAGATTAATTATTTTCAGTAATTATGCTTTACCATCACAAAACCTGCAAGATATATATTTTTAAATCCTTGTGTTAAAGGGAAAAAAAGTATATATAACCAAAACATGTCTGGAGATTGTATCCATGCAATAAAAACGAGATGAACTTTTCATTCTGCAGATCAAGTCTTAAATTTTGTGATGACTAATTTGGGTCTGTTTTCAATTACTTTTGGATGCTTCCTAAGGAGAACCAGTGGGCTAGAGTTGTTCTCTATCCCTCCATGGACCTCTGTCTCACTACTTTAATTACTTAACTATTTCTAAAAAAAAATGCAGGGTAAGCATTAAAATTTGTCTGCCACATGATTAGTTTGTCATTTCTACATTTCCTATCATGACAACTTTTATTATTCTCTATCACGTATTGTTTTCCTGATGACTTCAGCACATTTACCTCTCATTTCATATCCAACTGTTTTTTTACCTTACGCTTTTTCTCCCCATGAGATCAAAGCACATCCTTTTGAAAATCATAAACATTTTTCCTATCTATGTTTGTAGTTTCAATAGTAAAAGATTTTCAGAGGTCTGAACTTCCTCTTAATCATCTATATTATGTTCTTTTCCTTGGTTCTGAAATATTTTTAATTGGTCACATAATGGCTTTTGCTTTGTTATTCACTATATTTCAGATGAAAGAAATCTCTCTAGTCTGAGCTTTGGTAACTCATAGTACAAGAGAACTGCCTTTGTTCCACTTTTGTCCATGTGGGGCCTGCTGTCGTCTACTAAGACTCAGAGCTGGACAACAAGTAGGTATGCCTAGACATTCAGATTCTAGATGAGTTTTAACAAGTATAATTCTACTAAATAGTCTCCTATTCGTCATTATCTGAGTCTTTGGCACCCATAATACAGAATCTACATCATGAACTGTTACTTATATTCTTCTTATCTCCCTCAACCTTCCACCAGCATAATTCATCATTTCTTGGCATTGTTTTCCTTACTTCCCAATTTTCTGATGAGTATGAATCCCTCAGTGAATGTAGAAAGTAGCAGTGCTGGCAAGAAGCCTCACTGTCTCAAAAAAGCAGGTCCTACCAGGCAGAAATGATTCGCCACTGTTCTGATTCAGACCTTACATTTTTGAATCAAAATATAATGGGCCTGGTTCCATGAATAGAGGAAGGAGCAGAAGAAATATTTGAAACTATAATAATGACTGAGAATTCCCCCAAATTAGTGTCAGACACCAAACAACAGTTCCAGGAATCTCAGAGAACACCAATCAGGGTAAATGCCAAAAAAAAAAAAAAAAAAAAAAAAAAAAAAATCCAACTACACACTACACCTAGGTATATAATTTTCAAACTACAGAAAATAAAGGTAAAGAAAACATCCTGAAGGAAGCCAGAGGAAAATAAATATAGAGAAACAAAGATTAAAATTACATCTGACTTCTCAAAAGTCACACAAGAAAGGAGAATTATTTAAAGTGTTTAGAGATAAAACCCCCCACCAACCTAGAATTCTGTACCCTCAGAAATTATCCCTCAAACTGAAGGAGAAATAATGACTTTCTCTTAAAAACAAAAACTGAGGGAATTTGTTGCCAGTAGACCTGCCTTGCAGGAAATGTTTAAAGAAGTTTGCAGAGAGAAGGAAAATAATACAGGTTAGAAACCCAGATCTACCTAAAAAAGGAAGAACATTGAAGAAGAAATAAATGAAGGCAAAATAAAAACTATTATTCTTATTCCTAAATGAGCTAACACATTATATTTTCTTCAAAGTAATAATACTAACAATGTATTCAACTATGTATGCTTATGTGTATATATATATATGCATATGTATACATCATATATACATGTATATATGGTCATATGTGCTTATGTATAAGTGAAATGAATGACAACAGTGATACAAGGGGTGGGCAGGACGAATTAGAACTATTTTGTTATTATAAGGTACTCACACTACCTGTGAAATGTTATAGTGCTTTTTGAAAGTAGATTTGGATTCGTTATAAATGTATATTGCAAACTCTAGGGCAGCCACTACAGAAAGTATAAAAAAGAAACATAACCAATAAACTAAGAAAAAAAAAAGAAGAAAATAGAATCATATAAAATGCTTAATTAAGAATGATAAAAGGCAGAAAAAGAATGGAAGATAAAAATAGGAAGAAAGAACAAAAGCGACAAATAGAAAACAGTGACAAATATAGTAGATATTAATCCAAAAATATCAGTAATCACTTTGGATGCCAATAGTCTAAATGCACCAAAGCAAAAACAGATTGAAGAAGGTGGGAAAGGCTGAATACTCTCTTCACTTTCAGAAAAGTAAACAAATGATAAGCTTTTCATTCCAGTTCTTTCTGCCTTGGATATCTAGAGAATCCTTTCAGATTCTGCTAATATGCTATTAGACCTAACAGACTGCACAACTAGAAATATCCTTTTTTCATTACGTTTTTATTTGTGCTTTATAGACATCCTTAAGAGAAATTGCAACACATGATCAACCAGTTCTATTAGCCAGATGATCTTCTAATCGTGTGCCTGCTTATTTCATTTTGAACACTTCCACATGTAGGTCAGTTTATCTTTTTAAAGTAATTTCATGCTTAAGTTTTACTAAAATTAGTGCCTTTTAGGGAAAAAAACTGGATTGTACTGATTTGGATACCTCTATTATTATATAGTGAATTATTAAAATTTAATGTTTTCCCCTCGCTATTATAGGATGCCTCATATATAATTAACGGTATATATTTACATTGTACAATTTGATAAGTTTTGACATAAGTATATGCCCATGAAACCACTGAGATACTGGATATTTTTATTTCAAGCAAAAGATACCATTTGCAATCCCTTCCTCTCCTACCACTGTCATGGACAACTACTGATCTGCCTTTTCTCAATATTAGGTTGGCTTGCATTTTCTACAGTTTCACATAAATGAATCATACAGTATGCAATCTTTTTTTGTATGAGCTTTTTTCTTTCAGCATAATAAATTGAGATTCATCCATACTGGTGCATATATTAGTAGTTTGTTCCTTTCATCTGCTGAGTAGCATTGCATAACTAATTTTTTTCAAGCATTAATTTTATATCTGTAAGAAAGGTCAAATATTTTAAAACAATATTTATTAACATGATACTCATACTTTTTCAGGAAAATAAGCAGAGAAGTATTACCAAGGATATGCATCAATCATTCTTTTTTCATAAACAATGCCCTTACTTCTACATAGTTATAGTTAGAAAAAATTGATTAATTTCTTTATGGCTTAAATAAATAAAAGTCAGAAGAAAAATGTATGTTCAAAAAATTTTACTCGATAGCTTTTGCCACCTCAGTCCCTCCCTCCTTGTCACCCTGACCCAGGAATTGATGAGAATAAAACATGGTAAAGTTACCATGTAGCTACATAGTTCAATACGCTAATAATTATGGAATTCACTGAATACTTCTCCCTGGTATTTTCCCAAGGATGCTAAAGAGACTAATCTTAAATCACAAACAATAAAAGTGGGAGAGAGTAGTTTAATGATTAAGATAACTATTTTCAAAAATACCCTCCCTTTTATTATGCAAGGAGAAAAATAAAGGCCTACGTAACAAGATGATCAGTGTATCTAGAAAGTACACTATCTGTTTTCCAAATTTCACAAGCTGTCAGGTTTTGTTAGTTGGGGAATGAGAGGTACCCTTTAATTTGTGGAAGAACAGGAAAAAGAGAAACTAAAGAGGTACAGTAAGAACTATTTTTGCCTTGTTCACTATTGTCTGCCCAGTGCCTGCATGGGCTTAACACACAGCAGGTACTCAATAAATATTTGTCCTATAAAAGCATTAGGT
This sequence comes from Camelus ferus, assembly GCF_009834535.1. Classification (NCBI taxonomy): domain Eukaryota; kingdom Metazoa; phylum Chordata; class Mammalia; order Artiodactyla; family Camelidae; genus Camelus; species Camelus ferus. The sequence continues at coordinate 38,609,149 of NC_045696.1, read as the reverse complement.
CTAGAAGGAAGTATTGACCAAGACCATGTAAAGTCTCTTAAGCCAGAAAACATGAAGTTGTAAATGTCATTGGAGAACAGGGTAAATATTTAAATCCAGTAGTGAAAAGTGTGGGGAAAAAGTAGCGATGTAGGTGGCTTGTCAAGATGGGGAGAGAAGGCATCAAAGAGAACAGTTAGAAGACTGTTGCAATAATCAAAGTTCGAGGGAACTGCCGGGGGGGGGGGGGGGGGGGGGGGGGGGGGGGGGGAGCGGCTGGGAAAGAGAGGTAATGAGAGCTACCAAAACAGGATGGTTCATTTGGTAACTGATTCCTATTGGTAGGTAAGAATGAGGATGTTAAAGGTGAAAGATGCAAAAGGGCAGAAGAGGGAAGGTTTTGAGTCTGGGCAGCTGGGAGGTTGTGACAGCTCCTGTGACTGTGGGAAGCTGGAAGCAGGAACTACTTTGGAAATAGGAGTGGGGGAGGCATATGAGGTTTGGAATTTAACTTTTACTTTAGTTCTTTAACATGTATAATGAGCCTAGAATACAGCAAGTACTGAGAGAAACAGGAGTTCAAATAGCTACTACTTCCCTAAGTAAAGGAAAATAAAAGTAAAGAAAAAAAATAAAAGGAGAGCATAGTTTGGTTTCTGAGAAAGTTTTGAAAAGTTTTACCTCTGTTGAAAAACAAAAGCCATGGATCTAACAGTGAAAAATAACCTTAAAAAGACCCTCAAAAACCCAAATAATTTTCTTTCAAGAATTACATATCTAACAAATGCTTCATATAAACTATTTTTCAATAATGTTACACAGCAAACACAACTGATTTACTTAAAAAAAAAAAAAACAGGCAAAGGACTTTTTTGTACAAAAGAAGAAGTATGCATTCCACAGAATGGCTTTTTAACTTGACTACAATATATGAAATCTTGGTGATATAAAGCAAGATAGTAATAAAAGATAAGTTCGGAATCAAATGGCATTTTCTTTTAAAAATGATCATCTCTATCTTTCAAATCACATTATAATAACTCAAAAGCACTATTTCTTATTACAGGTACTACTTCCTAAAAGGCTGAATAGTTACTGACTTTGTGGCTGATGAATTCAAATAACAAGCCATTCTTGGATCAATTTTCTGACTTCAAAAGTAAATGACTTGTGAAATAATATTCTAATTTTACTTTATCTTTTAAAATGACTTACTTTCCTTATTAACAAAGAAATGGATGTGATCACAGTGGCTGGGAACTTACAAATTTTTCAGCTACTTGACTCATCGGAAAAGAGGAATGTCACCAACTTATTCCCACAGCCTGTTATTGTGATTGATACTTTATGAATAAGCTGCGATCACAAAGCTGAAATGTGAGATCAGAGACATGGTGCATTTTTTAAATTGCAAAAAGAATGTAAAACTATCTTATCCAAAACGTTTGTTCTTTATTTTGCTACAGCCAGTTAAAATAAAAGTGTACATTTCAAAGAGGGATTGGAAATTACAATTTTCATTTCAAAATTACATTTCATAAATAGAAATTACTGAAAAAAATAGAGAAACAAATCTTTTATAATGTAAATCACCAAAATGTTCTTAAAAAGGTAATTTTAAGCACAAGCCTACTGTTTATTATGAAATTTCATACAGACAGAAAAGTACAATAGTATAATGAATATATATATGTATATATATATATATACATATATATATATATATATATATATATATCTCACCATTTAGTTTTAACAAATAGAAACTTTGAAGAATTTGGTTTCTATCTATTTTTGTGTAATTAAAAACAAAACAACTTTCCAGATAAGTAAGAGTCCTTTTTGTATTCTCCTTAATCAAATTCTCTTGTTTTTTACCCCAAAAGTAACAATTAACCTGGAGTTGGTATGTATCTTTTTCATCAGTGTTTTCATGTTTACTATAAGCAGATGTATAAATGTAAAATGCCTAAAATAATGTTATTGTGATATGTAACAATACAATATATATTCTATATAATATAGTATGAAATATAGTATATGGTGATTTAATATTGTTTGGAGTGCTTTTAAACTTTACTTAAAATGAATTATTTTATGTGTATTGTGCCTCTAATTCAATCTTTCATTTTCTAAATTTCTAAATTTATCTGTCAGTGCATGTGCATCAGTTCATTCACTGTAACTGCTGTATACTATTTCACTGCATGATTATATCAAAAGTTATTTACTTATTCCTTTATTGATAAAAATGTAAGCCCTTTTTAAATTATTGCTATTGAAACCAATGCTGCATTGAATGTCTCTGCCCACATCTCCCTAACCACACGTGAGAATCTCTTTTAAGTGTGAACGTGAAACTAGAGTCACTAGACTGTAGGAAGTTAGATACATGTCATCATACTGTCTTGCTCTCCAAAGAGATTGTACCACTTGATAGGCTCCCAAACAGTGTATGAAAGTTTCCCTTTTCCTACATCTTTGCCTGTATGCTTTCTTTTAAGAATCAAATTTAAAATTTGACAAAGTTTGAATTTACTGTACCTTTAACATAAAACATATTTGCTAAAATGTTATGCTGAATTTGAGATTTATAATGAAAAGGCTTTAGGACCCATGAATCCCTCAGATCACTGTGGATCTTCTTGCATGGATTAAACATATTTAGCTACAATAAAATTCAGCTATGGTTGGGACCAGGCTTTTCATCTCTCACCCTTATTCATGATCCCAGAAATAGAAGGAATTAGAATTCTCTAGCATCCGGGGGAGGATGTAGCTTGTGGTAGCGCGCAAGCTTGGCATGCACAGGGTGCTGGGTTCAATCCCCAGTACCTACTCAGAAAATAGTGAATAAATCTAATCACCTCTTCCACCAAAAAAAAAAAAAAAAAAAAAAAAAAAAAAAAAAAAGAGTGCTTTAGCATCCAGCAGAGGAAATAAATCAGATGATGCCTTACACTCCAGTTCCAGACATGCTTGCTTACATCTCAGCTCCATTTCTCATTAGCTACATGCGTTACACAACTTATTCAAACTCTCTGAACTTCAGATTCTCCTCTGAAAAATGGTGATTCTAATTGTAGCCTAACAATATTGCTTCAAAGATGTAAATCAGATAACGTTTTTAATACACAAAGCACAATGCTTAACACAGAGTAAGTGCTAGAAAATGTCCATTCACCATACTGTAAGGAATTAGGCAAAAGGTCATATAAGCTCCAAACTCAGTTTGGCTGTTTGCTGCTATAGGAGCTAAAATGCCATATGGCTGAAAATGGGGGGTTGTGTGGAGGTGAGGGTGGGGAGGGTGGAAGGACTGTCTAATGCTTTGCTGTCAATTCCAAATCAACAATTACTTGTTTCTCATTGTTAGGCACTGTGGGGACTAAAATGTTATACACCGTTCCTGCTTTCATAAAGCTACCATCCTCATGGAAAGAACAGAAGATTGAAAAATGTGATTTTTTTTTTCACCTAGTAGATTGTTGTTATATATTAGCATTGAAAATAAAAGTATCATAACGTAAATATGGTAAATAACTAGGGCTATAACTCTAGGTATTATTTATAATCAGCAAAATATAGGAAGGTCACATGATTATTTGTATATAAATATTTTAATGACAGAGAAAGTAAATTACAGCCATAAAACGTATTACTGTGTCAATCAGTAGAACTCATAACATGAAACAAGAAGTCCAAGGAGTAAGGAGTAGAAGTCAAGATGAAAATCACACTGGACTTAAAGCAAAAAGCTGATTGATGCCAGTCACCTAAGCCAGTTTGGTCATTAATAACTGGAACCACCATTTACCCAGTTGCTAAAGACAGAACTTGAAAGTCAACCATGACTCCACTTTTCCCCTTGATCCTTTGTATCCACCAAACAATTGTCAGCAAGTCCTGCCAGCTCTACTTTCAAATACATCTTGACTTTATTCACTTCTTTCCATCTCTACTGGCATCACACAAGTCCACACCATCTTTATTTCTTGACTGAACTAATGAAAATCTTTTGATTTACTTCCTTTCACACTTGACCTTTTCCAAACCCTTCCCCACGCTGCAGCCTGACACATCTTTTAAAGAGGTGATTCAGGTAATGTCTTCAATGTCTTCCAAAAATAACTTAAAAATAATACAAACTTCTCACCTGCGTGCTCAGGATCCTAGGAACCCAAAATTCCATCATTCTATCATGGAACTTTCCTCCCTCACTCACTATAGCTCATCTACAAACATCCTCTGTCAAGACATGGAAAACTCTTCTTTCAGCTCAGAGCTGTAGACTTTTTCTTGTTTCTGGAATACTGTTCACAAGCTGGCTTACTTTCATCCTTCAGATATCAGTTTAAGTATCAGTTCTTTAAAGAGACTTTTTTTGACTTCTGTATCCAAAATAGGTCAACCTATCTTTCATAGCAAGGAGGTTATTTCCTTTACAGTACTAATCACAAGGAGTAAATATGTATTCACTTACTTACTTGTTTATTATATGTTTCCCCCACCTGCATACAGTGATTATTATCCCTAGCACTTGGGTTGTGCCTGGCATATAATAAGTACCTAATACATGGATGTTCAAAGAATGAGTGAATGCATTCTTACTTGTATGCCTCTCTAGAGATATTTAAAGAGGTTAACAGACAAATGAAGTTGGGATTTGGAAAAAAAAATTTTTTTAAATTTCTTTTATATTTCATTTCATTAATTCATTCATTCTGAAAACATACCACCACTGGAACAGACTGAATTCTTCAAATAAAGGTGTAGCAAATATTAGTTTCACTAGAATATATATTTTATAGGGTAAAAAAGAAAATCCATTAGCTATGCAATATTGTTCATGAAAATAAAAATGCTACTTATCTTTGCATAGGCATTTATATTTTCAAATTCAGTATATTTATACATGTTGAAGTATTTTTATTTAAACGCTTCAAAACTATCCACATACTATATTTTAGTAGAAGCAGATATGATAGTCTCTCATTTTAATCTGTCAACGTATACTAGTATGTTTTCCTTTTGCAAAGGATAAAATATATAAAGACAATAGACAGAAATTAAAATGTGTCTTCAGGTTGTGATTAACTGACATTTATCCCAGAAAAATACGTAGCTTCTGGCATTTGACTTTTTCCAATATTATTAGGAGAAGGCTTAAAATATTCCAGATGAGTTCAGTGTTTACCAACATATGGTAATGTCAAACAAAGAACATGTAAATGTTGAGCTTTGAAGTCTGCACATTGAACTTGCAAGAGAATATATGAATTATTTAAGAAGTGTGAAAGTAATGCTATGTTATATAAGAAAGTAAGCTGGAAAATAATCACAGTCAGACTCTGGTTATGGGGCATGCTACATTGCTTTTTGTTTTTGGTCTTGCATATTTTAAATGCATACACATTTTATTTTAAGAGATTATATCTAAAGTGGAGACAGACTCTTCACTGGAATATTTTTATTGTTCTTTTTTAATACAGATGTTTTAGTTAGTAGTTGTATTAGCTTGCCAGTGTTATCTGAACCCCCCTAAAATGCCTCCTAATAGCAAGAATACTGTACCAGTCAGGTTACCAACAGGAACTGGATGGTATACTCAAATTGGGATAATTTTGGAAGAGTTTATAAAAGGGACTTCTTACAAAGGTGTAAGCAGGGTGTAGGAGAACTAAGGGGATAAAGCAGAGCTAGAAACAAACAAACAAAAGCACAATTGTTACTGTCTTTGGGTCTAATGGAATGGATTCAGCAGTTAACCAGAAAACCAAAGGAAAGTCCAAAAGAGAAGCTGCCTGGAAAGGAGCAGTCATCAGCTATCCAGGGACACAACCAGCCAGAAATAACCTCGCAGGAAGGGAGCCAGGAAAATAAATGCTGGGACCTCACTATCCTCACTGCTGTCCCATGTAGTGTCTTAGTAGGTCAAGGCTGAGCACGTGACCTGGTTTTAGCTGATTTGGGAGGTTAACTTACTCTCTATTTAAAGATGAATTCACAAAATAAACAGAAAATGTGTTAATCAATCACACTTTAATAATAATATTACTATAGGTTTCATTGTTTGTAACACAATAGATAACAAAGCTCTTTTCATTTTTTGTTATTTCATGTGTGGCCTTGTAAAAGCACTCACAGGTTAAGAGCCATGGGTTTTGAAGTAAGACATCCTGGGTTCAAATCTCAGTCCCCACTCATGAACTGCATAACTTTGATGACATTTCTAATTTATGTACCATCATTCTTCATCAAAGGGAATAGTAATACTATTTCCTCCTGGGATGTTATGAGGACTCAACGAATCAGCATCTTTAAAGCTCTAGTTCCTAGCATGTGGTTAAGTCCAGAGTGATGGCCAGCACTTATTATACTCATTTCACAGAAACAGAAGTGAAGTTCAACAAACTCATGGGATTCAAGGCCACAGTTTCCAAACAACGGCGAGGGGTAGCACATGGTCCAAGTTTTCTGAATTACAATAAAATATTTTTTTCATTCTACATAATTACATAATCACAGTCTATTATTTAGTTTAGTTTCTCTAAATATACACTTCTTGTTGATTTTGCTCATTTATCATGTCTGGTTATTGCTTATCCCCACTCTTTGTTTTCATAGGATAGTGAAAAACACACAGTGCTGGTGTGCTATCAGTTCCAGTCTAAGATTACTCTATTAATAATAAACTTATTCAGAAATAGCATTTCCATACGTATGAACACAGTGCCTTCTCTATTAGTTATCTAAATGATTCAATCTAATGCTTAATTTTAGAAGAGGGATCTACCACTTTAAATCACTGGAAAACTGTTGACAACTGGATTTACTGAGTGCACTGATGACAGCATCATGAGTGCTGCCTGGTACACAGTAGGTGCTGAATAAATATTTGTTGAATTAATTAATTAATAAAAGTGCTATAACTAACATATTGCCTTCATTAATATTCAAGAGAGTAAATTGCCTAGAATACTAAAAAACCAAGAAAAACGGAAATATCTGGGTTTAGATGGAAATGCAGAGGATCAATAAATCACAATGTGGAGTTTTTCTATAGTTAGAAAGGCTTTAAATCAACGTGGTCTTTCAATACAAGCCAATACAACAATCCCATACTGAACTTTCTCAGACTGTTATAGAGTGAGCCTGCTGAAATTTCAGTATCTTACTACAATCATTGTGAGAGAGAAATGTTGATGGTACAACAGTTAAGTGTTGAATCCATACTGTAGCAACTGAGAGTTTTATGCCACTGAGTGCATGAGTCTTACTCCCCACAGGAGAATAAAAAAATTCTTTTTTATTTTACAAAATGTTGTAGAAAATCAAAACAAAATAAAATTCCTCACCTAAGGATGATTAAAACAGAACACATCAACTCCCCCCTCCCCCAATCACAACCACAACCAAAACCAAACAACTCCCAAACAACCTTTTATTTAAATGCAGCCATGGATTCTTTACAGGAAAACCATAGGAATAATGTACGGAGCTAGTGTCCACTACTAGAAATGGAGGTGTGAAAAATACGACCTATTAAAATGTCTCCATAATTCTTTCTATCGTAATATTTAAAATAATGACTGCTAGGCAGTGTTTCGAAGAAGTGAAATAGAACACTATTGAGCCCGAGGCCCACCTATTGCTTTGGCATGTCTTTATTCCAAATAAAGAAATACCTTGAAAACTCTTTAAAATGCCTCTAAATAAACTCAGTATCATATTGTAGCAGTTCTAAATAAATACTAAACAAGTTTTGGTTATATATATACAACTTAGATGATTATTTTAGTCTTTGCAGCACCTGTGACTTTTCTAATATATATTTCAGGGGCAATATGGGGTGTTTATGGCTTTTGATATCTCCTACTGAAGTACCTGCCGCCAGTTTAAGACCTGCTATTGCGTACAGAGAATTTTTAACCTTAGGATCAACATCTCCAAATTACTTCCTATACTAAATAAACTACACTCACACACATGAAAAAAATCTACAAAGTATAACCACAGTGAATTCTTATTGAATTCCATAAATAAGTAATTAAATTACTTCCATTTCAAACATAGGTTTTGCTCCTTTTTCAGAGGCATTACAGCCATCTTAATGAACTTCCACATATCCTACTTTACTAAGTAGGACCATAAGTACCTTCATAGATTGGATGATCTGATTAAAATAAAAATGAAATTGAAACCTTGACTCAGTGGTTTGCAAACTTCAATAGATTTTCTTTCAAGTTAATTAACGTGTGAATGCTTGACTGTGGATTCAATTAACCCATAGGGTTCTTTTTGCTATATTTTTCATAAAATAGCATGAAACAAGGTACATTCATATTTTTAAAATGCCCAGCTACAACTCCTTTAAATAAAATTAACACAACATAATAAGATTACAAAATTAAAGAAACAATCAGAAATGGTAGAAATAACATCTTCTTTAATTAGCCATAAATGTAAGATACAAATCGTGTTTTTAAACTACTATTTGGCCTAAAAATGTATAAATAAATAATACATGTGAAATGATAATTAAGTGTCATAAAACCTTTAGCTTTCTCATCTTCTGAGTTTTAATTATAAATGTTAAATGCGAAGGGCTTTTCTATAACAAAAACTTTTGAGCTATAATGCATTGTCATTTCTTCCATAGATATGTGGTTTAAATGAATTCTTTTAAAAACACACGTGGACATGCTCAAAAATAAATATGTTGATTGACAGTATTGAATAACAAAATTATATACATCAATATTTATCAAACCCAACTGGGAGTTATTTAGGACCGTTAATTTCTGTGAAAATGAGACACATCTAAATCTTCAACTTATTTGCTCTCGCTGTACATTGAAATACTCTATTTTATCACAGTTCCTATCAAATTGTACTTAAATGATGATTTTTGTGTGTATTTAACTCTCTCCTTTCCCAAATGTACTTTCAATCCAAGTAATGACCATGTCAACCTTGTTTCTTGCTTTATATTCAGTGCCTAGCACAACTTGTCAGATCTTAGATGTTTAACAAATATTTTCTGAATGAATAAAAACATTTTTAGATTAATTGCCTGATTTCCTTTAGGCTCACTGCCTCATTTCTTTCAGATATGGTGTCATGAGTTAAAAAAAAATCTGTTAGTAGGTACCCATGTTAAATTGCATGACTCATATTAAATTTATGCTGCTATTCACGACAACTGCTCCTGCACCTGGCATTCTGCACAACGCTGAAGCTTACCCCTTAGTGTTAAAAAGAATTGATCACTTGATCACTTTTGCAAAAGACTCAAGCTGTTAGACCGAGATTATTTTGGGGATGCTATTAGAGCCCAGCAGGTGAAAAAACAAAGCCATTTATTTAACACAGTTTCTTACTGATAGTTACAAAAACTCTAGGTGTGCACATTAAGGAGGCAGGCTGCTTAGTTTGTGCCAAAAATGATGCATACCTATAAAATTTCTGTGCTGTTCGCAGAAAAACAATGAGGTTCCCACTAGATGTATTAACAACAAAGCAATCCCCCATTGGATGAAAGACTCAGCACGGCACATCACAATTATATCTTTGGGAAAACAATTCAAAAGGGCACATCTTATTGACGGAAGGGAGCTGAGTAATGTCTCCTACAGAGACACCTTCCTTAGTGAGCTTTGCTGAGCTAATAGGGCCAACATAAGCATACACAGAAGCATTTCAGTAGGGCTACTAGCTAAGCAGTCTGAGCATGCATAAGGTGAGATGGTAGAGGTTGACAAGTAAATTAAATGGTACTGTTTGCTTACTTAATTACTTTTTTCCTTACACTATAAATTATACTATCTGAGATAATGCCCTATGTAGCTGATTCCTCTGATCTCATTTAGAGTTACATATATTATCTTTTAGATAAATTTTATTTTCTCAAGTTACACTAACCAAATGCAGTTTGAGTTAAATAATGCAGCACAAAATTCATTATGCCATAATCTTAGATTCATACTGTGAAACAGACATATGACCTCATCCCTTCGTCTAACCACATATACTTACACAGACATACAAGAAAATGATTTCTAAATGTTGCAAAATGCCTCATCAACTTCATTGACCATATTTGAAAAAAATTAAAAATTAATGTTCAAAAATCAGTCTTCCCCAAATCTATAAAAAGACATTAAAAATTACTAATATTTTATAGTGGTATGTGTATAAAGTTGATTAAAGATTTCATATAAATTTGTAAAGCTCCTATATTTTAGAAAATCTTTTTCTATTCAAAAAATTTTCCCACTTACCTATAAAATTCAAAGGTGAGTCTAATATAAGACAACAATTCAATAAAGGAAATTTTACACAACTAGCTTTAGTACTTTGAACATGGACTATTGAGGTCTAGAAAATCATCTAAAATCATCTCAGACAAATATAACTGTATATTTCACTCTTAAAAGTGAACAGAAAGCTTTACTATTCAAATATTATGATAACATTTTTGAGAACTGGTAGGCTGAATTCTACAATGGCCCCAGTGATTCACAGCCTTCTATAATCCCCCTTCCCTCAACTGTGCGCAGAACCTGTGACTCGCCTCTAGTCAACAGAGTATGGGAAATGTGATGGGATGTCACTCTTGTGATCACACTGGGTTATTAAGACTCCTTCTTGGTTGAGTGGAGCAGGAAAGCCTTCTGCTAATCTTGAAGAAGTGAGTTGCCATGATGTGAGAGAGCCTATGGGAGGAATTTCAGGGCCTCTAGGAAAGGAAACCAGCCCTCACAGAAGTTAGCGTCTTAGTCCTACAACCACACAGAACTGAACTCTGCCAACTATGTGAGTTTGGGAGAAATCTGTGAGCTCTGAAAAGGAACTCAGCCCAGCCAACACCTTGACTTCAATCTTGTGAGACACTAAGCAGAGGATCCAACTAAGCTGTACCTGGACTCCTGATGCACAGAAATGCTGAGAAAATAAGCAGATATTATTTTAAGCTAAGTTTGTGTTAATTTGTTACACAGCCTAGAAAACTAACAAAAAATTATGGAAAGTAATAGATCATACATACAAAAAGAAATGCAGAAATTTGTAGAACTGGTCATTATAAGTAGTGAAGTACTATTTGCATAGCTCCTTGGTAGTAAAAATATACACATATTTTCTGGCTTTTATTTGAGAAAGCTTTATTTCTGATAGTTTTTCATCTTTAAGACAATGACGTTTCAGTGAAATCAGATCTGAGTCACATAATCAAAATTCCTATTTCACTAAAGGACAGTCACACTCTTGGGCATGAAAGGGACCCTCTCCTTTCTAAGAGAGTTTTCCTCAAGGCAACTTTCTCTTTTCTGTTTATACCTGTAGATTCCATCAGCAAGAATTAAAAATTAATTCTCCCTCAATACAGAAAACAGCTAATAATACTTTAGTTTTTTCTCATGTTCTCACTTTGGCTGGTGAGATTTTTTTTTTTCTCTTTTCTGTGTTTCCTGTACCTCGTCATTTGCTCACCTATTTTGTCCTCATTCTTTGATATTTGCATCTCCAGTCCCCTGTTAACTGGCTAATTTTTCATATATTGCTCCATTTCAGCTAAGCTGTTGAATGTACTTGGCATAAAGTTGATCATAATATTCCCTTGTTATCTTTTAATGCTTATGTAGTCAGTAGTGATGATAGCTCTTTCGTTCATGATATTGGTAATCTGTGTTCCCTTTCGTCTTGCTCTCTTACTGTCTTGTGAGTTGTGTATCAACTTTGTTGACATTTTCAAAGAACCGTTTTGGTTTTGTGACTATTCTGTACTGCTTGTCTATTTTCTATTTCATTGATTTCTGCTCTTATCTTTATTGTTCCTCCTTTGTACTTGTATTGGTTTTATTTTGATCATCTTTTTTTCTAGCTCTTTTAACTTGAAGTTATTGATTTAGACATTTCTTCTTTTATACTATAACCAATTAAAAACTCCACATTTCCCTCTAAGCCATTTAGTTGTATCTCACAAATTTTGGTTTGATGCGTTCTAATCACAAGAATATCTCATCTTATTACATTTCACTTTATTGTGCTTTTCAGATATTGAATTTTTTTTCAAATTGAAGGTTTGTGTTCACTTTGTTTTGAGCAAGTCTAGTGGTGCCAATTTTCCAATATCATTCACCCACTTTGTGTCTCTGAATCACATTTTGGTAATTCCCCCAATGTTTTGAACTTTTTCATTATTACTGTATTAATTATGGTGATCTGTAATCAGTGATCTTCAATGTTGCCACAGTAATTGTTTTGAGGTGTCACAAACTGTGCCCATGTAATACAGCAAACTTAATAAATGTTGTGTGTGTTCTGACTGCTCCACTGACTGGCTGCTTCCCCAACTCTATCCCTCTCACTGGGATGCCTTATTTCCAGAGACACAACAATATTGAAACTAGGACAGTTTAACACCTCTACAATGTCCTCTAAGTGTTCAAATGAAAGGAAGGGCCACATGTCTCTCACTTCAAATCAAAAGCTAGAAATGACTAACCTTAATAAGCAAGCCATGTCAAAATCTGAGATAAGCTGAAAGCTAGGCTTCTTGCCTGAAGCAGTTAGCCAAGTTGTGAATGGAATGAAAAGTTCTTGAAGGAAATTAAAAGTGCTACTCCAATGAACATATGAATGGTAAGAAAGCAAAACAGACTTATTGCTGATATGGAGAAAGTTTTAGTGGTCTGGATAGAAGATCAAACCAGCCACAACATTTCCTTAAGCCAAAGTAAGGCCCTAACTCTCTTCAATTCTATTAAGGCTGAGAGAGGTAAGGAGGCTGCAGAAGAAAAGTCAGAAGCCAGCAGGGCTGTCTCTATAAAATCAAAGTGTAAGGTGGAGGAGCAAGTGCTGTTGTAGAAGTTGCAGAAAGTTATCCAGAATATTGAGCTAAGATAATTAATGAAAGTGGTTGCACCAAACAACAGATTTTCAATGTAGACAAGACAGCCTTATATTGGAAGAAGATGCCATCTAAGACTTTCATAGCTAGAAAAGAGAAGTCAATGGCTGGCTTCAAAGGACAGGTTGACTGTCTTGCTAGGAGCTAATCCAGCTAGTGGCTTCTGAAAATCCTGGGGCCCTTAAGCATTATGCTAAACCTGATCTACCTGTGATCTATAAATGGAACAACAAAGCCTGGATGACAGCACATCTGTTAATAACATGGCTTAATGAATATTTTACACCCACTGTTGAGACCTACTACTCAGAAAAAAAAAAAAAAAAGATTCCTTTCAAAATATTACTGCTCACTGGCAATGCACATGGTCACCTAAGAGCTCTGATGGAGATGTGCAAGATTAATGTGTTTTCATGCCTTCTAACACAACATCCATTCTGCAGCCCACGGATCAAGGAGTAATTTCAACTTTCAAGTTTTATTATTTAAGAAATACATTTCGTAAGGCTGTAGCTGCCACAGATGGTGATTCCTCTAATAGATATGGACAAAGTCAATTGAACACCTTCTTAACAGGACTCACCATCTAGATGGCATTACTGATCATGGGAAGAGGTAAAAATATCATTAGTATGAGTTTGGAAGAAGTTGATTCCAACTCTCATGGATGACATTGAGGTGTGCAAGACTTCAGTGGAAGAAGTAGCTGCAGATGTGGTGGAAACAGCAGAACAGAATTAGACATGGAGCCTGAAGATGTGAACAAATTGCTGTTATCTCATGATAAAACTTTAATGAATGAGGAGTTCCTTCTTTCCGATAAGCACAGAAAGTGGTTTCTTGAGATGGAACCCACTCATCATGATGTTGTGAAGACTGCTGAATGACAACAAAGGATTTAGAATATTACATAAACTTACTTGATAAAGTAGTGGCAGGGTTTAAGAGGATTGACTCCACTTCTGAAAGAAGTTCTACTGTGGGTAAAATGCAATCCAATAGCATTGCATATTCTAGAGAAATTGCTCATGCAAAGAAGTCAATTGATGCAGTAAACTTAACTTTTTCTCTGATTTTAAGAAATTACCACAGCCACCTCAACCTTCAGCAGACATCACCCTGATGAGTTAGCAGCCATCAATGTAGAGGCAAGACCCTCCACCAGCAAAAAGATTATGACTTGCTAAAGGGTCACATGATGGTTAACATTTTTTAGCGATAGAGCATTTTTTTACTTAAGGTATGTACATTTTAAAAGACATAATGCTATTGCACACTTAACAGATTATACTATAGTGTAAATGTAACTTTTACATGTACTGAGAAGTAAAAAAAATTCACATGATTTGCTTTATTGCAGTATTCACTTTATTGTGGTGGTCTGAAACCAAACCTGCAATATGTCCAAGGTATATCTGTATTCATTTCCAAATATTTTGCAATCCTCTTAACATTCCTTCTTTAGATTATTTAAAGTGTGTTGTATAATTTCCATATAATTATTTTATCTTAGTATTTTATTGCTATTGATGTCTAATTTTATCCCACTTTAGTCAGAGTATATCTGCTATGTTATTTTAATCCACTTAAATGTCTTGACACTTGTTTTACAGCCCAGCATATTTTCTGTTGTGGTTCTAAGATTTTTGATTTTTTTTTTAACATAGTTTGATTATAATGTGCCAAGGATTGGCTTTCTTTGTATTTATTCTGCTTTGTAGATCATCTTATATTTGTAAATGTATGGTTTTTGCCTAACTTGGGGGATTTTTTGCCTTTATTTTTTTCACTTATTTTCTGTCTCATTTTCTTTCTTCTTTCCTCCTAAGATTTATATATAGTTTTGATCTTGTCCCATGGGTCCTAGGGCACTTGTCTTTTTAAAAATTTATCTTTCTTTTCCTGTTCTTCAGATTGGAATAACATCTATTGATCTATTTTCAAGTTCACTGACTCCTCTGTCATTTCCAACCTACTGTTAAGCCCATGCAGTGAATTTTAAAATTCATGTATTTTATTTTCACCCTATACTTTCTATTGGGCTCTTTTTACTTTTTTGAACACGGTTGTAATAACAGCTTTAAAATGCTTCTCTGTTAATTTCAAAATTTGGGTCATTTTAGGATGTCTCCATTGATTGTAAGTTTTTTGAGTTTGAGTTATATTTTCCTATTGCTTTGTATGTCAAATAATTCTGGATTGCACCTCGGGCATTGTGAATGATACACTGTAAGGCTCCATGTTCTGTTTTGTTCCTTTGAATATACTGATTATTATTATTATTTGAAGTAGAAAACCTGGCTGAATTCAAACTATAAACTCTCTTTTTTTGTGTGCATCATTTGAAATCTCAAAACAGTTCTTTTTGCCTTAGCATGGCTGTAAGAATCTGCCCCATATCCATTCAGTTCAAGGATCAGCCAGAAATTAGGGTAGAGTTAATACACATAATTTAGGCCTTCCCTTCTGTAGCTCTCTCTTTACTGGCATTTCTCACCCCTCACTTATCGGTTGTTGTGGTTACTCCAAACTCTGTCTTCTAGTTCTGCATGCTAGTAAGACAGGATTTTCTCTGCTAATTTAGATACAAATTAGGGCATACACTGGGGACTGATCTCTAGCAAAAACTGTACAAATGGCAACTAGTCCAGTGCAATTCTCTTCCTCCAGGTGTCAACATTCCCAAACATCTGTCTCGTTTTAGTAGATCTCCAGAGCCTTCAGATAGTGTCTGTGTGTGTTTAATATTTTATCCAGGGTTTATAGTTGTTATTTGTAGAAAAACTGGTTAAATAGAAGCTACTCAGCTATTACACAGAGGCAGAAGTTCTTATCACTTACTTAAAATCCACATTATTATTGCACATTTTTACTTGTTCATTCATTTCTTCATTCATTCATTTCTTCATTCAGTAAACCCAGAGTTTTTTTTAGAGGAAATGATGATTCTGGTATATGTGTGAAGAATTGAACAAGACAGACACTATTGTACAAACTTGTAGTGCATTAGAAAATTTAGAGCTATTAAACTGACCCACTCTGTATCTGTTCAATGAACTTCTCCTGATCATTTTCTTGATTAAGTCTAGCATAGAATTCTAGATCTTTGTATTAGGTTATGTGGTTTCCTTTTGTCAATACTGGAGGTCATGTTTATTACTATTTCTTTTGAATGTGATGATCTATTTTTAATTGCAATGATAAACCAATATAAGAGATAATAGTTACATTATATTGTAATGGTTAATATTTACTTCCATCTTCCACCCCCTCTTCCCACTCTCCACACCTGAACCTGTAGACATTCTGAACAAGAAAAGTTTCCTTCTATTACTTACAGGTTAACATTTTTTTCAGGAAAAACAAAGACAGCTTGTATCATACATAATCATCTTCTAATGATTTTAAGTTATTTTCTAATCCCAGAATAGCTACTTCAATTACTTCAAGTTAAAGATCTCTATTTTTTAATTTTAAACTCATCAGAGTAAGTTGCCTCTATTTGTCACTGAAAACAATGAGTCATTTCAGGAATAAAAGAAATTGCTTTAGTAGATCTGTTTTCATTAATAACTTCCCTCAAAATACTTCTTTCCAAAAATTTAAACATGATAAAACTTAAGACACCAGTTCTTCCCCCACATTAACAAGAGTCATCTCCCTGGGATTGCTGATAATTTTCTACTATTGGAAAGAAAAGAGGGCATAACAAAAACCATAGAATCTCTTTTAGTTGAAAATCACATGGATATTGCTCAGGATTAGGATTTGTTTGAGTATAGATTTAGTCACTGTTTCATAAGCATTGAATAACCTGATCCAGGTCACCTCTGAGTTCAAAGTTGTCCACAGTCTATTTTTAAAATTTAAATCACTGTATAAGAGCTATTTTGGTATGCCAAATGAGTTTTTGCCAGCCCATTCCCACTGCATCCACTAACATCTTTCCATCGACAAATTGCACTTTGGCATGAACAGAAGGATGGACTTCTGCCACTTCTTTGGTCCCTAGTAAAATAGTTATGAACATATGCAGTGTGTTGTTCATTTTTAGAGCTTGAGGGTAGCAGGTTTAATGATAATAAAAGGGCAATGTATGGATGGCAAGTTGAAGACCAAATAAGCTTAGCAGGAGATGTACAAGGCCATTTAGGAAGGCCTATATATGCCAGGTTGGAATTCTCTGACATCTCATATTTTAGCTTCATCCCACAGGTCATAATTACTTTCCTATTGTTAACCTTGCCTAATTAGAACCTGTTAGCAGGAGAGATTAGAATTTTTTTCAATAGGGTTTTAAGCACAGAACTAATGTACGGGAAACAACAGGGAGCCATATTTGGAATGGACTGTGGCACATTTGCTAATGATGACAGCTGTCCAAAAATGAAATGGAATGCCTTGGAGGTTGTTAAGTTCTACATCATGGAAGTGTTCAGGCTGAAGCTGTACCACTTGAACAGGCTGTTACAGTAAAAGATGAAGCACATGACGGGAACTAGACTGGGTGTGTGCTGAAGTGTCCTCTGTGATGTTCTTTAAGGTGTACCCACTGTGTACAAAAATAATATTTTCACAAAACATTAAAAGAAATAGTTTTAATTTACTTCCTTTTTATTGCAGACTTTCTACAATACTTTTCTTAGAGTCACTATATTTGTAAAATAATCTAAATATGAATTATATAAGAAAAGATTTAATATAAAAAATGTATCGGGTAGGTCTTTTCAACTGCTCTGCATTGTGTCAATCTGTAGTAATGGACTACTTGGCTAATTAAGTCTTGAGTAATAAAAACCTTTACTTATCCTTCTAGCATGTTTCACCAGTTCAACAATGTCTTCAAGGGCTTAGGGATTTTTATCTGTCTGCTTCACCATTCTCAGTATGAAGACCTTTTATACTCAGGCTTTTTGCTTCAAAATAAGACTGCTGCTAAATATCCCACCCTCTCTCAATGTAATCCAAAGCTAGAAGGGTAGAAGAGAAAAGGCAAAAGTCTTTCCCTAACGCTACGTTTTGATCAGTAAGCAAAAAATTTCCCAGAGGCAATCCATTAAAACTACTTCAACATCACATCACTGAGAACTTGGTCACATGGCTGCTCCTGGGCCAAAAACAGGCAGATGGCAGGATTATCATGATTAATTTGAACTATTGTTTCTCAACTAGATTGGTACAACTCTCTAAGGGGTATTTGGAAAACTTTGAGAGGACTTTTTAAAAAATTGTCACTGAGCCTGGGACATAAAGCTGAACTTGAATTGTGGGGGCCAAGAATAGTACACACAATGTTAACGTCAAAGAGTTAAACTTGATCAGGACTTTCTGTTTCAAAAGTTTCATTAAAAGCACAAGTTTAGGCAAAAGTGTACCTTCCCTTGGGGACGGGCACATTATTGCCTGAACAAAATTGTATTTAGAACGGGAAGAAAAAAGGATGCTTTGTGGTAGGCAAGCAATTGTGTCTGCCACAATTTTTATGCTGTCTCTCCATGACTCATTATGCCTTTCTTTTTATAAAACTCCAAACCACAAGGGGAATGCATATATAAAACTGTATATACCTTGGGTAAGATATATCACATTGACTTGCTATTGTTTTGCACAATGCTCTGTATTTCTGCCATCGTAAATACTGGTTGATGATGCTGACTATGGCATGTGTGAGGGATTGTAGATTAGCTTGAAAAGAAAAATAAGTATACCTGGTGACTATAATTGTCAAAGCATTACTCACACACTTGAAGTTAGCTTTACTCAAAAGCTTTGTCATGGGCCTGAACTTTGATTCTTTTCATTTCATATAATGGACCTTTAATGCTTTTAAAACTGGAAATCCTATTCAAAGACCAAGTCTGAAGGTAATATTCCTCACTTTTATTAAAAACTTTTATATGAGTAAAATGGAATTTTGATATCCAATAAATTGAAGGAGTATTTTAATAATGCATGGAAACTTACACCAATATCAATTTTAAGACTACATGAAGCAGTGATAGGAAATAGGCTTCAATATTCAGATAAGTACAAAATAAATGTTAGGATATATAAACTATTTTTATAGGCAGTATAAAAGCACTGTAGTTAGGGAAGTACCCAAAAAAGCCTACTGAAAAGTTCAACTCATTTGTTATGGTATTTTAATTATTTCTTATAATTGTCTATTGTTAAAATTATATTACCATTGTAACTAAATTTGAAAAGGACTGCCAGGTCCACTCCATCACTTTTATTAATACTCTTCCATCACAGAAAGAAAATACCTATGACTACTATCTGATTCCATCCCAATCATGTGTGCTTCCAGACTCTCTGGCTCTATTACCTAACTTCTGATAAACTTAATGGGTATATCTTTGATCAGTGCACAGTAAAATACTTTGCTGATATTAATATATTTAGCATTTTATCTAACTCTTTTAGTTTCCTGTATTTATGTAATTTCATAAATTACATTTATGTAACTATCTTTGTGCTCACCTAGCCCAGTTATGCACAATTAGTTGCATAATAAATGCTTTTTGAATAGATAATGATAAATTACCTTTTACAGAATGATTCTCAAGTGAACTGAAAGAATTACTACTTAATTAAAAAAAAAATCCACTGCACTTCACATGAGAAATTAAACCTGTTTTAAATATAATTTGGAAGAAAATAAGATTAAATCTAGAAATCTCTAATAGTTATTTCTGCCAAGTTTTAATATGCATGCACATTCACTTGGTCTTAAACGTTGAAGTTAGATCAAAAAAATTATAAAATCAAATAATTAGACCAAAGTTAGTATATGGATACCACAGTCAACTGAATTTGCAATACAATATCAGGGTAATTTTTATTATAAGATTTATATCTTCTGAGGATAAATTTAGAATTTTAGGAAAAAAATTTGGCTTATGACATTCCATTCCTTATAAGGAATCATATTATATACTATATACTACATTGTCATTTTCATACAATTTTACTTTTTAACATTAGCATAGAAGTGTATGTAAAATAATTTCCTTTCATACACAAACACAAAAATATGATTGTTCAAAAATTAAAGTTTAAAAAGTGATGGAAATGTTAGCTATCTTGATTGTGGTGATGGTTTCATTGGTGTATACATGTATCAAAATTCATCAAATTGTACATCTGAAATATGTATAGTTTACTGTACAAGAATCATACCACAATACAGGTGTTAAAAAAAGTTTATCAGTGCATTAAACAAAGAATAGTAGTTTTGCAAAGTTTCAGAAAATTAGGTAAGACAATAGAGTGATTAACTGTAGGTAGATGTTTGTAACTTGCTGCTTCTTTAATCAAAGATACCAGGTCTTGATAGAGGCTCTTAAAGAGATTCAAATTTTAATTCAACTCTTAAGTGAGAAACATGTACTTGCCATACAAATTCATTTCAGAAATACTGAAGTTTATGGAAAGAGCCTTTAGTTGATAAAATACTTCATAAAAGCATGCTAAATTTTAGCAAGGAAGTTGCCATACACTGAAGCTCCTCAAAGGCAATGACTAACAACTGTACTTTCTCTAAGAATTTACTCCAGTCTATAAACTTGACTTGTTTAATCACAACCCTTTTCCTTTACAAACATTTGTTTCTAGAATGAGAACTTAGTAGAAGTAACCTCATAGTCATTTCCATTGGTAACTTTGAGCCACTTTTGTATACCATATTAACCTTCCCAGAATTACTGTGGGAATACATAGTTCTTCCCTGACCCCCAAAGTAAAAAAAATCAAATTATTCACTGAATAATTTTTTGGTAACATTTTTGTACACTGAATTCCTAATAGGCACTGGAGATGTAATAATGAACAAGAGACAGTTTTTACCCTAGAAGCAAATACATTTTACCTTATCTAAGAAAAATCAGTATCAATTGATAATGAACATATCCAAAATTTTAAAATGTAATGCTCCTTAAAAACAGAGAACTGATTATAGAGAGGCCAAAGCGCTATATCTAGGGAAACAAATTATGAGGATATTTTATGGGTCCAGGCAGAAATTAATTGGACTAAACTGGGTGTTTGAAATCATGAAAAGACAAGAAAGTAAAGTGAGGTGGTAAGAACTGTAAGATTTTGTGATGACTTGAATCTCCAAGAAAGGGAAGAGGAAGTTTTAAAGATGGAAGTTTTTTTTTTTCATACAGCAGGTTAATATATTGCAGAGACCACTGGTTTTCCCTCCAATTACTACTCTTCTTCTTTTCAGTAATAATAAAAATATAAGATAGACATTCTGTGTCCTAGCTAAAGACTACATTATCTAGCCTCCTTTGAAGCTGTATACAGCTATGTGACTAGGTCTGAGCCAAAGAAATATGAACAGAATCGATGAATGCAAAATGGGTCATGCTTGCAAAATAAAGGCATATGCCCTATGGACTTTTCTTCCTTTTCCTCTAATTCATGAAAGAGGATGTGATAGTAGGAGCTGAAGAAGCAATTTTGGACCCTGAGATGGAAGTTTTGAGGATGAGATAGTGACTAGAAAAGAAGCCTGGATCCTTAACAATATGGGACCACCATATCATACCTGTACTGCTAAGAGGAATAAAATTGTAACATACAACTGCAGACTTTGAAAGGAAGAATACAGGGACATGAAAGAGATTACAACTGATTAGCTAAAGTGGAATATGCAGGGTAAAAAAAGAGATAGGAGACCCATCCTCCCTTAGAGGGGAAGAAAATAAAAATATCAGAAGTTTTACTAGTTACCCATAAAATGATATGGAATTTTATAAGAAAAGAAGAGAGAACTGGGAGAATATGTTATAATAGGGGTAAGATTTAATTAATAAAAAGCTTGCAAGGGTTTCTTCAACATAATCTTGAGAAAGATTATGACTTGCTTTTACAATGCTAGTGGGTACTGGGGTATCAATAAAATCCATCAATACTTTGAAAAGCGTAACATTCATTTTTCATTCAGTTACTCAAAATTTCAAGCAGCTATAGCTACTAAAAAGATCCATCAGTATTAACGAGCCTTGCATTTTTTAAAAACCCAATTAAGTTATAAATACTTTGTGGGCAAATACTATGCCATGTGTTTATATATTTTTGAGGAAATCAGGATTTATCGCTAAGCACAAAATAGGTCTTGAACATTATTAACTTGATATACTCATAGGGAAATGCCATCTAGTCAATACCTGATTAAGCACTAATAACACAGCATATTTGAGATCAATAAACTGTAGGTGAATTCTGTGGAACTCCCTCATATTTCTGGGTCCACTTAAACCCAAATAGAAGACTTGCCTTGTCATCAGCCTCTCATTCATTCATTTATGGAGTGCTTATTCACGTCAGATGTTAAAGCACCAGAGATAAGAGGCAGGAGTAAGATTCTTAGAAAAGTCATCTCATATCAGAATGGAATCATTCTTGTGCTCCTCTGACTCCTCGACTATGCCCTGATTGCATTCGCGACGCCAATTTCTAAGCAGTTTGCTTTGACCCTGTTTCAAAGTGCCACATTCAAAATTTATGCTAATTACATTCAGTACATACCTCTATTTGCCTCACTTTATTTTGACATATCCTTGATTTATGTACAAGTGAAATATTTTACTAATAGTATTCATGTTCCGAATTTTTCTTCCTCATTGAGAATTCCTACTTGTATTTCCTTACTATTCTATTTGACTTCCCTGAAGTAAACAATCCAGAATTTATATTTTTGCTTAGATTTCGAACATTTACCCCAAGCTTACCATTTGGCAAACACAAAAATCCAATCCTTTTTTTTCTCCTTTCTCCCTCTCCCTCCCTTCCTTCCTTCTTTCTTCTTCTCTTTCCCCCTTTCTCTCCTGTAGAATCCATGATATTCTTTCCAAGCTAATTTTAAAAAGGCCTATATGACATGATTAGTCATTAGGGAAAGCAAATTAAGACCATAAACACCTATTAGAATGACTAAAATTTAAAAAAGACAATACCTGTGCTGACAATGGCATGGAGGAACTGGAATTCTCATAGACTACTGATGAGAATTTCAAATGATAAAGCTACTCTGTGAAACAACTTGGTAGTTTCTTATAAAGTTAAATACACACTTAGCATATGATCCAGCAATTCCACTTCTAGACATTTACCTAAGTGAATTGAGAACCTATATATAAATACTGTATTTGGAAGTTTTATTATTCACATTTTAAATAATATTATTCAAACTAGCCCAATATTAGGGGAAACACAACAAATTTCATTAACTTGTTAATGAGTAAACAAATTGTAGGAAATCCATTCAACACAATACTACTCAGCAATAAAAAGAAACAAAGTTTGACACAACATTGTAAAATGATTATAAATCAATAAAAAACGTTAAAAAAGAAAAAAAAGAAACAAACTACCGATACCTGCAACAACTTGGATGAATCACAAAGGCATTATAGTCAGACTTAAAAGGCTATATATTCCTAACTCCCTTTGTATGACATTGTGGAAAAGGCAAAACCACAGAGACAGAAATCAGAACATTGGTTGCCAAGGCTGGAGTTGAGAAAGGAGGTCAGCTGCACAGGGGCATGAGGGAATTTGTTTGAGTTGACAACAGTGTTCTGTATCTTGATTGTGGTAGTCATTATACAACAATATACGTTGCTCAAGACTCACCAAAGCTGCAAAATTAAAAAGGATTAATTTTACCGTATGTAAATTATATCTCAATTTTTTAAAAAGTGAGGATCAGAGGTAAGATTTTATTTAAAAAACACTTATAAACTACACTTGCTCTGAGTTCTGATTCTGTGAACATAGGACTATATGGATTAGGAAGTAGAAGGGGAAAAAATAGACTTCTCTGCTCTTTAATTGTAGGCAATTTTTTGAAAGAGCCATGTTATCTTTGTAGCCATTTCTTTTCTTATTTCTCTCTGTATCCTGCAGCTCCCTCTCTATCTTCCCAAACTCTTGGACCACTTTTGATGTCTTCAACTCCAATATGTGTCCTTCATGTAAGTCTATATTTTTTGTCCTACAATGGTTCATTCTTCACAACTGCCTCCTGTTTCACCCTCTCCTCAAATGGAAATCTGCTAGTAAATTTTTTCCCAGTAATGTATCTGAGGAAGTTGGTTTTATTGAATTTATACAAATATATGAAGGCATGAAACATAAGAAGATAATTTGGCAAAGAAAATAAATGTCTTTTTTCTTCCAGTTCTATTAAGATATAATTGACATATAGCACTATATGAGTTTAAGGTGTACAGCATAATGATTTGACTTGCATACCTCACAAAGTGATTATCACAACAGGTTTAGTGAACGTCCATCATCTCCTATAGATACATATCAAAGAAACAGGAAAACATGTTTTCCTTGTGATGAGAACTCTTAAGATTGTTATACTTTAATGTATAACACACAAAAGTGTTAACTATATTTATCGTCTCTTGTACTTATCCACTTATAGGTGGAAATCTGTACTTTTTGACTGCCTTCATCCAGTCATTCCTCTTTCCATCCCCTAACTCTGGAAACCACAATCTGATCTAGGGAAAGAAAACAGATGTCTTTTAAAATTAATTTTAATTGCTATATCATCAAGCCAAGTCAAAGAAATTGAGAAAAATAAATATTTAATTTTAAATAAATACGTATTAAATTTACTATATATTAAAATCAGGTAGTGAGGGAGAAAATATTAATATTTTTGACTGAAAGCACACCGCCGTAGCATGACAAGTCTCCAGTTGTTGAGCCAGAGCTTTTAAATTGTTTTCTTTTTCCTCAAGACTTTCCTTGCTTTTAATTTTAAATGCACAGAACCTCTTAAAGTCCCAAGTGTTTTTATGACAGCCACTGTGTTCACTGCTGTTGGTTACCTCCACACAGGCATTTTCTCCTTCTTACTTGTTAACAAAGTCATATTTCATTCACTCCTTGGGTATTAGGAGAGGCCGGGACCACTCTGGCTCAGTCAGGTAAACAGTCATGGTAATTTTATTCCCCTTGCCAACAAGGGACTTAATTGAGGAGAAGTTGACTCAGGGCTTCTAGGAAAGATTTTTCTCACAGTTTAAAAGGGACATGGGTAAGGTTTTATGAATGGCAATGCGCTGCCCCCAAATTCATATGTTGAGGCCCAGATCCCAAAGTGACTGTACTTGGAAAGAGAGCCTGTAAGAAGGTAGTAAAAGTGAAGTGAACTCATAAGGGTGTGGCTTTAATCCAGTAGGAAAAGGAAGAGTCGCCAGACCTTTCTCTCCACACTAATGCAGAGGAAAGGCCATGTGAGAAGGCAAGAAGGTGGCTGACTACAAATGAGGAAGAGAACCCTCACCAGAAAACAACTTTGCTGGTTGTTAATCAATCAATGGATTTCTAGCCTCCAAAATTGTGAGAAAACAAATGTCTTCTGCTTAAGCTACCTGGTTTATGGTAGTTTGTTATGGTAGCCCCAGGAAACTAAGACATAAGGAAAACACCCATTTTCTCTTTGCAGGCTTTGGACATAGCTCTGTGAAAACTTGATGACTGGAGTTTCTGCAGTTATTTTGAGTTCATGAAGGGAAAAGCCTGAGGGCAAAAGCTGACAAGCTGAGGATATCAGGTGAAGAGAAAGGATATGAGTCCTTGATGACTGCACTGAAATCTTGTATAAACCAAATCTCTCTCTCTCCCCACCCACCCAGCTTGTCACTTAGTTGGATTCCTACCTGTTCATATCCCAACTGACAGAGTGCCACCAATGGTGACAGTGATGTCTCCTAATATGGGTGGGTGTGGGAGTACAAGAACGACAGAGACCACCTATAGATACAAAAAAACGTTTGGGCAGGAACTGCCTGAATAACAGTTTTCACCTTTGGAAAACTCTTCAATGTTTAACTGAAATCCTTCATGCTACATTCTTTGGAGCAAAAGTCTTATCTTTTGTAGCACTTGCCCCTTATAGACTATAAATATCCATCTCATAAATTTTTTTAATCTATTTAAAAATTTTATATGGAGAAAATATTTTGGTTATCACTGTTTCACACAGACCCTAAGCCCTGTGACAAGCCAGCTGGCTCTGGCCCAGACAGTGACTTTCCTTGGCACAAAAGAGGTTTGGTTCTTAAACAGCTCAAGGGAGGCTAAGCTACCAGAGCTCCATTCTGTTGTCAACCCTTCTGTGGCATCAGTGAAGGCCATCTGTCAACCTTACAGCCCTTATCACTCAGTTCAGAATGTTGGCTGCTTCTGTCGGGGCAGGTTTGTGAGCTTTGGGGTGTCCAGGAGCTAGCTGTGAACTGCTATTTTCCCCTGCAATACGTGTTGTTTCTTCTACTGTCTTGTGACTTGGGCCCATAGCAATACACATTTGACTTTGTCCTAAGCCCTGTGAAAAGCCCTTATTATTTATTTTAATCCTAACAGTTACCCTCAGTTAGGTATTAGCATCCCTGTTTTGCAGATATGAGGTAACTTGTCTGAGGTAATCAAGAGAGTAAGTGGCAGAGTCAGGATATAAATTCATATTAATCTGACCCCAAAGCCTGTGTTGTTAAATACTTCAGTCTATTTCCATTGTGAAATATCACATGATAGAGGGGCTGCTCAGATACTATTAATTCTCTTCTTTCTAGGATGAGGTAAAAAGGACTTTAAAGAAGAGAATAGGAAGGAGTAAAGAAAAGATGGAGGCCTGAGAGGTCAAAGTGACATCAGGCCAATGCAATCTGTGATAATCTAAGTGCTGGACCCCTGTAAGGGTTCAGTCATGAAGCACGTTGGGACCATTGAGAAGTATCTTTTGTTTGTATCTGCCCAGTATACCTGCTCCCATTCCCATACCCTATAGCTTCCTCCACACTCCATGTCATTTTGGTAGGACTGCCCATCACAACACTCCATTCCTTTCATTAAGTGAATGGTCTAGAAGTGGGTATGTTATCCAAGTCACAACAATCACAGATTATTAATTCAGTGAAGATAATAAGGGGCCATCCATCTCCTTTCTCATATTATTAAGCAGAGATGATTTCAGGATAGATCATTATAGTCATGTTTCCAACCTCTTGGAAAAGAACCTTTATGCAGTAGCAAAGAATGGGTGGAGAAAGACAAAAGAGCCAGAATTTGAGAGACAATCCTAGTAACAATTGTATTTCTGGTTCCAATCACTGAGATCCCTAGAGAGGACTTGGTTCCTGTGGCAAGGCTTCTGATATGTGAAGTGTATGCCCTTCCATTAAGTCTTGCCTACCCTTTTTTTGCATTTCTTTAACTTGCAACCAAACAATACTGACCATGGCAGACTTTAGGGGATAAGTAGCACAGCAAACACCAGGACCACAAACCACAAAATCCAAAGTGGCATGATAAAGTTACAACCTGGGCAAGTGACAACAATCTCAATTACGTGATACAGTACATATCTGCAAGGCCTTTAGAGTTTCTAGGTTGTGATGATATGTGGAGTCAGCTATAATGGGTTTGGCAGCATTTTCATTTCTGAGATTCAAAGAATAATTTGCTTGAGTTGAAGAGAAGTCTAGTGTCCTCTGGGCAAGGCCATAGCTGAACATATTTGATGTTCATACAAGAGCAAAATAAACAAAAATGTAGTATAAGATCTGAGTAGATATTCAGAGACAGGTTAGAGTACGGATGCATTCCAGAGACTCCACAGGTGCCAAATAGTTAATCTTAGGTACAATAAATATCATGTTAGTGACAGAAAGAATATAGTGCATGGCTTCATTCATCAAGATTTAATTGCATACCTACTATGATCACACATTGCCATTATGACAAAGGTTGGTTCTGGTTGGTATAAGATCCAGTCTGTGGTAATCATGTAGAACTGCATAATGTGGCAGGACTATGTGGGCAAAAGGTCCCAAGGGATAGGCTTTCAAAGGATAATCGATTATACTTATTCATGGGGGAAAAAAAAATCAGCTGTAATTTGTGATTTCCTCATACTTCCCAAGTTTTTTCCTTTCCAGTGAGTTCCAAACTCATATATCCATCTTCACTTAGAAATCTGAGAGTTATGTCAAATTTAGCAGGGCCAAAATAAAACTACTGTTCTATCAGTCTTCTCTATGTTAGTAAATGGCTACACCATTCACTCACTGAGTTCCTCAAGTCAAATATCTCTGAGTCATCCTTGTTTCTTTCCTCTTTTAATCTGATACAAACTCCCTTTATCCAACTCATCAACAAGTCCTCTTAGTTATTAGATTGTTAAGCTATCCCAACCAAAGAAGTACACTCATACATAAGAAACAAAGCCCTCCTCAAAGGTCCAAGAGTGAACCGATAAATTCTCATGGTATAAACATGATGACTGTGATATATCTATTGGGTTATTAGCTAAACCTTTCAATTTTATTTTATTTTAATAAAATTTACCTTTTGAATATTGTGTTTCTCATACTTATTAAAATGAAATTGGTATTGCTTTCAGTGTTGACAGACTCATTTTTCCCAATTATAGTTCAAGAGTAGTAAATACATGTCCTTGCTGAAAGTTAGCATCACCCTTTTCTACCATAGGTGGGAAAAGTTTATGGCACAGGTGTTAAAAGCCAGTAAAGTATGACAAAAATGTTGTTTTGTTATATATCCCTTGAGTTTTGTTTCTTGAAAAAAATGACTCCTGTATAAACACTGGCATGGTGAAAGTAGAATTCACTCTATTTTTATTCTTTTAGCCTAGTGAAATGGGGAGAAAGGGAAAAAGTGAGAATAATTAAGAAAAGAAATAGAATGACCAATTAAAATTTAGCATACCTCAAAATAATGGGCATCTGGAACTAATGAAAATATTTGTAAGGTCAATTAGGTCTTTAAACATATCATTTACTATTTGAAAATCTTCCTTTGAGAGTAGTGACTTCAAAGAATTTGCAAATTTGCCTTATAATAAATTAGAGATTAGGTACATCATCGGCAGGTGTTATGTGGTATGCAACTAAAGCAGTGATAAGGGGACAATTTATAGCACCAAAATATTTACATTAGAAATGAGTAAAGGTTTCAAACCAATAGTCTAAGTTTCACCCTCAGGGAACTACAAAAGAAGAGCAACAAAACACCAAAGCATGCAAAAGGAAGTAAGATAAGTACAAAAATCAGTTAAATTGAAAATAGAAAAACAATAGAGAAAATCACTTAAGCAAAAATCCAGTTCTTTGAAAAAAGGCAATAAAATTAGAAAATCAACAACATAGAAGAAATTTATGAATTTCTCAAAAACCACAAATTACCAAAACTCAGCCAAGAAGCAACAGACAATCTGAATGCTCTTTAATCATTAAAAGGGTTGAACTAATAATTTAAAATTTCTCTAAGAATTGTCCAGGCCCAGATGGTTTCACTAGGGAATTCCACTAAAAACTAAATAACTAACAACAATTTTACACAGAGACTTCAGAAGACCTCTTCTTCCAGAAGAGGAAAAAACACTTCCCCGTTCATCTTATTAAGCCAGGATTATCCTAATACCAAAACCAGACTAAATAAATAAATAAATAAATAAATAAATAAATAAATAAATAAATAAATAAATAAATAAATAAATAAATAAAACAAATCTCTCATGAACTTAAATGCAAAAATCCTCAGTATAGTATTAGCAAAATGAATTTAGCAATGCACTAAGAGAATCATACATCATGACAAAGTGAGATTTAGCCAATATATATATGACTATTTTTTTAATATTTGAAAATCAATGTATAACCCAATACATCAATAAGCTAAAGAATGAAAATTTTATGATGAATTGACATAGAAAAAACATTTGACAAAACCCAATACCCATTCATGATAAAAATGCTCAGCAAGATAAGAATAGAGGGGAATTACCCAATTTTTTAAAGAGCATCTATAAAAACATACAGATAATATCACACTTAATCGTGAAAAACTAATGCTCTCTCCCCAAGGTGAAAAACAGGCAAAATGTCTGCTCTTACCACTCTTACTCAACATAGTACTAGAAATTCTAGTCACTGCAATAAAGCAACAAAAAGAGACAACAAGCATTCAGAGTGCAAATGAAGAAACAGAACTAACTCTGGTTGTAGATGACATGATTGTCTACGTAAAAAATTCTTAATGAACATACAAAAAACCTCTCTTGTAAGTAATAACTAAGTCAAGACTGCAGCAAACAAAATCAACACATTAAAACCAACTGCATATCTACATACTAACAATGAATGTGTGGAAACAGAAATTAAGAACTCAATGCTACTTATAATTGGTCCAAATAAAAAGAAATGCTTATATATATTCTTAAAATACATATACAGGATCTGTATGTCAAAATTACAGAATGTTGGGGAAAAAAATCAAATACCTAAATAAATGGAGAGATACACTCTGTTTATGGACTGGAAGACTCAACATGGTAAAGACATCAAAACTTCCCAAATTGGTGTACAGGATTAATGCAATCTCTATCAAAATTCCAGCAAACTTTTTTGTAGACAAAGACAAGCTTATTTGAAAATTCAAAGGTACAGACCTCAGAATATCTAAAACCGTCTCAACAAAGACTAATAAAGAAGGAGAAATATTCAACCTGACATAAGGCTTACTCTGTAGCTATAGTAATAAAGACAGTGTGGTGTTGGATAAAATGTAGCCATATAAATCGATGACTCAGAATGGAGAATCCAGAAATAGACCACTCAAATGTGCTCAGGTGATTTTTGACAAAAGTTCAAAAGCAATCATTCAGTGGAAGAAATATATATAGTCTTTCAATAAATGACACTGAAACAAGTAGACTTCCAAAGGCCAAAAAAAAGAACCTCAACAAAAGCCCCGACTCAAAGTGAATTACAAACAGTGTAAGTGAAAATTTACTTAAGTGTAAAATACAAAATTTTTTAGGAAAAAAGCACAGGAGAAAATATTTAGGATCTAGTAGTTGGCAATGAATTCTCAGACTTGATATACCAAAGCATGATCCAGAAAAGGAAAGCTGATAAATTAGAACTCAACAAAATTTAAAACTTTTGCTCTATAAAAGCCCATGTCCTGAGGATGAAAAGACAAGCTACAAACTGGCAGAAAATATTTGCAAATTACATATCTGACAAAGGAGTAGTATTTAGAATATATAAAGAACTCTCAAAATTCACCAGCAAAAAAATCAATTAGTTAAATTAGAAAACGTAATAAGGATATGAAAAGACATTTCACCAGAAAGGATACACGGATGGCAAATAGGCACATGAAATAATGTCCAACATCATTAGCCTTTAGGGGAATGCAAATTAAAACCACAAGGAGATATAGCTACACACGTAATGTAAAGGCTAAAATAAAAAATAATGATGACATCAAATGCAAGAAAGCAGAGAAACTGGGTCATCCATATCTTGCCTGCTAGAATGCAAAATGGCCCAGGCACTCTGGAAATCAGTTTGGCAGTTTCTTATATACTTAAGCATCCAGTTATGGTAGGGTTCAGCAATCTCACTCTGGGCATTTATGCCAGAGGAAGGAAAACTTATCTTCACATAAAAACCTGTACATGAATGTACATTGTCATTTTATCTGTAAGAACAAAA
Organism: Camelus ferus; assembly: GCF_009834535.1. Taxonomy (NCBI): domain Eukaryota; kingdom Metazoa; phylum Chordata; class Mammalia; order Artiodactyla; family Camelidae; genus Camelus; species Camelus ferus. The sequence goes on along the minus strand of NC_045696.1, from coordinate 38,577,700 downwards.
AATGGCACCATCCAAGATATACTTCCACAGATGAATAGTTACATAAACTGAGAAACATAAATACCATGAAATACTACTCAACAATAAAAAGGAATATAGTATTGATACAACTAAGATGAATCTCCAGGAGGAATTATGCTGAATGAAAAAAGCTGGTCTCAAAAAGGTTACATACTGTATAATTCCATTTACATAATATTTTTTAAATGATAAAATTTTAGAAATGGAAGAGAAATTAATATTTGTCAGAGGAGAAGGGATGGAGGGAGGTGAGGGTGATTATAAAAAGACAACACAAGGGATTCTTGTGGTATTAGTATTTTTCAGTATCTTGGTACCCAAACCTACACAGGTGATAAAATTTTATAGACTGAACACACACCTACACTCACACATACACACTCCAAATGAGAATAAATAAAAGTGAAGAAAGCTGAAGAAAGTTGCTGGATTATATGAATGTCAATATCCTGGCTGTGATACTATACTGTAGTTATGCAAAATGTTCCACTAAGTAGGAAACCAGATAAAGTACATATGGAGCATACAAGGACCTCACTGTATTAGTCCTACAACTGCATGGGAATCTACAACCATTTTAATAAAAATATCAGTTAAAGATATAGACCAAGACTACTCTTCTCAGTAAACATTTCTTTTGTTTTAGACAATACAGCTATGCTCTATAAAAATGTTATTTATGTTAACATGTAATGATCTTACTGTTATTAAATGGACTAATAAATGGACAAAATAAACTTGGAAATCCCCTTAACCACCACTTACTTTCTTCTCTGTTTACACTAAGGCATACTGCATATAAATTGTAAAGTAGTTCATGTATGTTTTCATTTTCACTTCATGTTCACAAAACAAAAGGAAAACATCTTATTAGAAACAGAATCTTTACTGATATGGATATGTGCAAAGTAAACCTAGAAATGCATTTCACATAAGGTAATGGCCAAATTATTTTTAGGAAGATATAAAAGAATTGCACTTAATATACAAACTTACAGTTAGTAAATATAAAATAGAGGTGGGTTGGTTGCATCACAAAGTGGTTTTTTTTTATATTTTATAGTGTAATTTACTGCTTATCATTTTTATCTGTAAATTTTCCTTGTTCATTCAAAATGTAGTTGAATTTAAAAGTGACAATAATAAGCCTTTCTAGGCTCAACCTTCTTCCTAAAACAAAGTCTGATAGCCTCAATGGCAAGAGAGTTACTTGCAGTACTTGGAAGACTGAGCTCTCCACTTGGCACGGAGAAGCTGCTGTGTAATAGGGAAATTACTACTATAAGTTCTTGTTTGAATTCATAAAACTTTGATATACAACACTGTGCTAAGGAGTATCAGTGGATTACGCAGTTTTAATGCATATAAAGACATTTCTCACATTTAATTCCAGAGGATCTGCAGTGAGGCAAATCATATTTCTTAGAATTTTCATCAGATTTCCAGTGCTTTCTTCTACAATTACAGCAGTTCAACAGTTTGTCTAAAATTATTTTGTCCTTTGCTGTGATAAAGGTTTTTGCTGTTTCATGATGTGTACTTCAAATTTCTACTAATACCATTTGCTTGACTAAAGACTAAAAACCTGAAGCTTTTGTAAAGAGCCTATATTTCTGCCTTAAGTTGTAAAAGTTTAAGCTTCTTCAGTTCTAAGTGGTTTCTAAGGGAGTATCCTTAATTCACATTTCCTCAGAAATGGGTTGTGGGCACTTAAATCTCTGCAGATGGGGTTATTTTCACATTTTGGTCAGATCATTTTCCTGATTAATTCTTTTCCTCCTTGCTTTATCAGTACTAAGCTAGCTAGAAACATTTATTCAGAGGAAAATTGTAAGATTTATATTGTTTAACATGATATGCTGAAAGTAAGAAAAAAGGGTGGCTGAGTTATAGTGTCATAACTAGAGTACTCTAAATATTGTATACAATTCTGCAAAAAGCAACTGGCAGCAGTTTCTTTTCCCTATCTGTATATTAAATAAAACTCAGTCATTGGACACAGTTATAACTGAAGGAAATTCCATGTGAATATTTCTAGATTACAAATGTCTATGAATTGATTTTTTTTCAATTATTGTACCATCTAGAATTCTCTAAGAGGGACAAATTATTTTTTTATTGGTGTTATTACATTTAATATCTTATCCCCTTATCACATCAGCCTTCTATTTTTTTAAACATTTTTTTATTGAGTAATAGTCATTTTACAATGTTGTCAAATTCTAGTGTAGAGCACAATTTTTCAGTTATATATGAACATATATATATTCATTGTCACATTTTTTTTTCACTATGAGCTACCAGAAGATCTTGTTTATATTTCCGTGTGCTATACAGTATAATCTTGTTTACCTATTCTGCATTTTAAAATTCCAGTCTGTCCCTTCCCACCCCCTGCCCCCTTGGCAACCACAAGTTTGTATTCTATGTCTATGAGTCTGTTTCTGTTTTGTATTTATGTTTTGTTTTGTTCTGTTTTTAGATTCCTCATATGAGCGACCTCATATGGTATTTTTCTTTCTCTTTCTGGCTTACTTCACTTAGAATGACATTCTCCAGGAACACCCATGTTGCCACAAATGGCATTATGTTGTCGGTTTTTATGGCTGAATAGTATTTCATCGTATAAATATACCACATCTTCTTTACTCAGTCATCTGTTGATGGACATTTAAGCTGTTTCCATGTCTTGGCTATTGTAAATAGTGCTGCTATGAACACTGGGGTGCAGGTGTCTTTTTGAAGTAGGGTTCCTTCTGGATTTACGCCCAGGAGTGAGATTCCTGGGTCATATGGTATATCTATTCCTAGTCTTTTGAGGAATCTCCATACTGTTTTCCACAATGATTTTCCTTGCTTCCCTCTCCCACTCTTAATGATTTAGATGTCTTCTTTTATAATTTTGTGTTTATTCTTTTTGCAATTCATGGCAGTTATCTCCTTTCCAGTTATGAGTTTCTCATTTTTGTAGCATCCTGCTTCTTTTCTATTTAGATTAGATCTGTCAATATTTCTTTCAGCATGGGTTTAGTGTTGTTAAACTCTTTGAGTTTTTGCTTGTCTGTGAAGTTCTTTATCTCTTCCTTCTATTCTAAAGGATAGCCTTGCTGGATAGAGTATCCTAGGCTGCATCTTTTTTTTCATTCAGGACTTTGAATATACCTTGCCACTCCCTTCTGGCCTGTAGTGTTTGTGTAGAGAAATCAGCTGAGAGCCTTATGGAAGTTTCCTTGTAACTCACTCTTTGCTTTTCTCTTGCTGCCTTTAGGATCATTTCTTTATCTTTGACTCTAGCCATCTTGATTATAATATGTCTTGGTGTGGGTCTGTTTTGGGTCTTCCTGTTTGGGACCCTCTGAGCCTCCTGTACTTAGATATCTGATTCCTTTAGGTTTGGGAAGTTTTCAGTCATGATTTCTTCCAATACCTTTTCAATCCACTTTGTTCTTTCTTCCCCTTCTGGAACCCCTATTATGCATAGATTGGCATGCTTTATATTATCCCATAGGTCCCTTATATTGTTTTCATTGTTTTTTATTTGTTTTTCTTTCAGCTGTTCTGATTGGATGCCTTCTGTTGTCCTGTCTTCTAGGTCACTTATTCGTTCCTCTGACAAATTATTTTGAATATAGTGTCTCTCGGGTAAAATAACTTTCAGTAATTCTGTATTTGCTCAGACTAGTAACCACTTTTCTCATACAGTATAATATACGTGCAATATATATTATATTTTATACACATTTCTATCAAACTGTTTGAATCGTTCATATTTCAGTTATTCTTATTTCCTGAATTATTCTGTAGTAATGAAAAATGCTTTGCAACTTAAAACAACATAAAGTTTTTAATATGCAGAGTTAAGAAAACATTTCTGGAAGCTTAAAACTTCAGTTAAATATGATAGGATAATGAAATATTTATAGTTGTTAGATTAACAGACAAAATTGCATTTAAGTTAAATAGGCATAGGCATAGATCACAGGAATCCAAATTTGAAATTATCTTTAAATTATAAGGAAAAGTATTTGTAATAAGTCAAAAACGATCAGAAGCTAAAGGAACAAGGCTGATGAGCTCCACCACGACCCATGCTAAATATTATGTGCCAGCTACGGTTTTACGTGCTTTTCATGGATGAAATGTACCCTCCACCACCCATGCATATGTTGAAGTCCTAAGCCCCAGCATCTCAGAATTGACTGTATTTGGAAATAGGGTCTTTAAAGAGGTGATTATGTTAAAATAGGGCCTTTAGGGTGGGTCCTAATCCAATTTGACTGGTATCCTTGAAAGAAGAGGAAATTTGAACACACTGAGATACAACAAGGATGTCCAACCACAGAGGAAAAACCTTGTGAAGATACAGCCAGAAGGTAGCCTATGCAGCCAAGAAGAGGCGTCAGAAGAAACCAAACCTGCTGACACCTTCTTCTTGGACTCCCAGGATCCAGGACTGTGAGAAATAAATTTCTGTCAGTAAAGCCACCCAGTGTGTGGTACTTTGTTATAAAACAACTGGTAAACAAATATAAAAAATTAACACAATTATTCCTCATACAGTCTCTATATCATTATGCCTATTTTAAGCGAAGAAATGAAAGAGTTGTTAAGTGACTTGCCCCAAATCATACAGCAGTGAGTATAAAAGCCTAGAATTACACCCAACCAGCCTGGTTTGAGTGTTAACATGGTTAATCATGATGAATACCACTCAGCACGAGGCGATTAGGTTAGAAACAACTGCAAAGTTAAAATCCATCCATTCATATTTATCTATTATTAAACATTTACTGAACGTGTATATGCAAAAGACACATTTACACATCAGTGTAAATCCATCCTATATTTTTCCTCAGAAAACTTAGAAACTGGTAGCAGAGGAAAAAAAGAACATGCATAAAGGAACAAATTAGAAGAAAGAATAAAATATGTTCCTAAGCCGTGAAAAATGACTTGGGGTATTCAGAGGAAGAAGTATCCCTTTGATCTGGGAGGTTCAGAAAAGTCTTGGAAATGGAGGTGGCATATGAGTGGTCCCTCAAAATATCTGTAGAGTCAGAATCTGTGAGGATGGGAGACATAGCATCTACACGAGCACAGAGGGAGGAAGCAGTAAAGGGAAAAAGCGGCAGACTGGAAAACAAGGGTGGAGGGATGCAGCGGAACTGGATTAAAAACGCTGAGGAGCTCCTGAAGCTTTCTGCTGGCTATGAAGGATCACTCAACCAACAGAACCTGCATTTTCTCTTTTTAAATCTAAAAAGCCGCTTCAGTTCCTAGACTAAGCAAGTAAGAAGCGACTTCAGAATTACATTCCCATCAGTATCCTTCTCTCTGATAATTTTAAGAATAATTTTCAGTTGCTACCCTGTTTCTCAGTTCTATTTCAGCTTTTTATATTTCCACTAAAATATTGCCAGCTGTAATCTCTCCTGTGCTTTGAAACAGTATTTCTTTCTCCCTATGGTACTACTGGGAGAGATATTTTCTTTTATCTTCAATTTTATTCTGCTTAAAGTCAATAAATACTATTTATATTTTGTAATTTTATCAAACCTCTTCTTAAAGTATTTTTTATATGTGGATTTGCATATAGAATTAAATACAAGCTTTGGAGGACAGATTTCTAGAACTTTCTCTTCCACAGAGTACAAAAGATTTTAAATATTTCACAAGGTCCATTGATATAGTGGGTTTTTTTGGAAGTTCCCTGATTTGGAAACACATCTGGTACTGATTTATATAAACATGACCATTTGACACACTTAACTAAGCCAGTGAGTTTTTTCATCACAATACTCCCTCATTCTCACTTATATATACTTTATTCCCAATTTAACTCACATCAGCTCACTAATAAGTGTTTTAACTACATATTTTTCCTTTTATATATGAATATACCTTTCTCCTACCCTTCTTTCATCAGAATAAAATTTCTCTCAAAAAGCTAATAAACTTAATAAATGTTTTCCTTATAAATTTACAGTCAGTTACACTTCAGAATTTTTGTAGATTTTATAAACTTATTTTATCATTCAAACTCTTTTTATAGGGCATATATCTTGTCAGAGGCATTCTCAGTTGCATGATCAAATACTTAGAAAATCTATAGTGGCTAGAGTATTTTGTTCAAATTTATATATGCAGTTCTTGAAAGCTTTTTTAAAAAACTACAAGGGAAGATGATACCCTGAGGGGTCTAATTTTCTTTGTCATCCACCTGAATAACTTCAATTAACATTAATACAAATGCTAGCATAGGAGCATCTGCTTTGAATATGTAAAAGAAAGTAATAAATGCTAGGGTTGAAGGAAAAATCTGATTAGTTAAATAATACACTGAGCAATGTCATTATGTAGGCCAGCTCTCATTAGGAGAATTGTTCTTCACAGAATCAAATACCGTAATTAAAACATTAAAGACTCAAAAAAAATCTTAGTTTTTCCATTCAGTTAAAAGGGAAAAAAAATGCCACTAAAAATGTAATTGCATTTCAGTACAGTGACTTGGTTTTACATCATTGCAAATACTTAGAATTCAAGAATCATATAGAATAAATCCCAATGTATTTTTTAGCATAACGTCTCTTCCAGTAATTTTTTGGCCAATAGAAAAATGTTGCATTAATAAATGAAATATAGTCATGTTATAATGCTTTCTTTCCTTTTAAATCAATTATTACTGCTTTGATAGCAATTGGTTGAGAACATGAAACCCAGATAATAGTTTCTTATTTGCTGTGGAAAGCAATGTCACTTTGAGAATAGTGGGTAACTTCTAAAGGTCACTTTGTGTGTACTGTCATTTTCATTAACAGTACTTTTCTCTGCAAATCTGCTGACAGATGGAGAGATACTTGAAGCTTCTGGATATGCTGTCCATAAACAGGAAATGTTATAAGAATGGCCAAGTGGAATTTACTTTTATTTGTATTTTGTTTTAACTTTAGCTAATAATAAAAAATTTTTAATATATTTTAAATTCAAGGATCTTAAAAAGAAATAATCAAACAAAATAATATTTTGCCTACTTCAGCAATAATTTTTATAAAATTTTAGCTAGCTAATGGTATTTTATTGAATGTATATATGGATTATCTCAGTTTCAGGTTGCTTTTTTTTAGAAAAGAAAACTGTAGTGTAAGGAGGTCAAGTTTTTCTTCATTAGCAAATGGAATTACAAGGTTAAATTTTCACAGGTAGAACCTTGAAACAGAGCTGGCCCATGGCATGCAATATATTCAGTAACATGGGGTCCAAAGCTTAGAATGGACGACTTGTGCTTAGTTTAACGTTTGCTGCTGTAGAAATTCTTAATAATTCTGAACAAAGAACTCCACATTTTTGTTTTGTACTGAGCCCTGCAAATTATGTAGCTTGTTCTGCCTGGAAATACGATTTTTACATGCTGTTGGCTGGGCTGAAACTAGTCTAGAGTAACACAAATAATTTGTTGACTCTTCTTCCAATTTTTTTACTAATAAAAGTCAGTCTATTTACACATAAATTATTCACTGTTCAATTGAAGTCTTCAGTTTATTTTTTAACACACTGCAAATGTTATTTTTAAAAAGTGAGTCAAGCAAAAGAGAGACATATTTTCAGGTGATATTTTAGTCACAGACACCATTCAGGGTCTTTAAAACATTGTTTATCTCCCATTGGATTGGGGCAAGACAGCATGAAGAATCTAGCTTGAAAATTTGGGTAAGACAAAATATTTATATGATAAAAACTGAACAAAGATAATGATTTTTTGACTATATCATGAACGAATAATATTTGGAAATGTACTAGAGCCCCCATTACCTTCCCAACAAACAGAAACTGTATTGAGTTAACACCTCACACTCCAGAAAGCCCTCAAATTAAGAATATTCACGGGCTTAGAGTTTTCAAGTCTAGTTAGGGAATTATTGACATCTAATATCCAAAGTGACAATCCAATTCACTTCTCAGGAGGGAAAAAAAAAAGAATCATCTGGAAACCTCTGGAAAAATAAGTGTGGTAACCTGATGCTGAATCATTTCAACATTGATGAATCTAGCCTACTGCTTCTAATAGATAAGTCGTAAACCATTTCTAAGATTGCTCTACCCAAACAATAAAAGCACACCCTGAAACCTGACATTTCCACAGTGATGCATGCTAGATGAAATCATATGAAATGTCAAAATAAAGACAGAAAAAAATCAATAGTTTTGCAGATGAAGCTATGTAAGGTCAATAGGTTTCAAAATGTTTGTGACAGCCATCCATGTTTTTTTGTGTGACAATATTTTTTAATGTGCAATAACTCCAAAGCAGCGAAAATTAATTTTTGAGATGGAATTACCTTTTGACAAGGATATAATTAAATTCATACGTTTTCCCCTTGAGAACACAGAATGATGTGGTAAATAAACTGCCCCTTCAAGGTCAGAATTATGTTTGGTTTCGAAGCCCAGGAAAAGTGAAGCATCCCTTGGGTCCAAAGGAACGTCATCTCTCTTTCTTTCCCAATTTTTAGCTATTAGTAGGCAGAATCACAGATGGTGCTGGGTCCTCTTCCACATTTCTCACAAACATATGTACATGGGACGGGGAGGGGTAATGCAGTTTAAGAGGAATCAAGTTTTGGGTAAGGAGATCTTTTTCTCTGTGTCTTTGAAAGAGGAAGGCAGGGAGTGATAACATGTTTCTCTCCAGCCATGATTTTGCCCATTGTGCATCTCATGGAAAAGATTCAAACTTTTACTCCACTCGAGAGAATACTGAATAGACTGGCCAGCAGAAGATTAGTAAGTTAACATATCTCAGATACAACATTGTATTTCCTCATTATTTGCCTTCTATTTTGTAAAAGTAAGTTAAGGTTTTATGACACAGAAAGGAAAAACTACAAGGATAACTTCTTTATTACTTAAAATGTATCTGTTTGTATCATAGCAGGATGTCACAGAGTATAGAAATCATTAAAAATGCCTCATTCTAAGTTGATTTGGAGACTTGGTTCACTAACAAAATGTATTGTGTTACGCTAAATATTTCTGTTCTCTGGTCTGAAATAAGAAGCTTTTATTTCCTGAGAGTGTGTAGTTAAGATTATAATCCCACACCAAATTTGAAACAAAATATTGATGATAAAGAAGCAAAAATAGAAAAGGAAAGGGGCCGTGGGGGGAACTAATTTTTTATTCTTGATTTTAGAGAAAGTTTTAAAATGAAATGTTGTGAAAATGGATTGATGTTCCGTAGTCACCACAAGTTTTCAAATAACTAACTGCTTGTTCGAATATCTAAACCACCCTTAAAATCATGACATAACTAGTGGCATCATACTTTGTATCTACCGTTTTAAAGGTTTAATTGTCTCATTAATTTTACCTAACAGAAGGTAGTTTGCCTTTAGGCTGACTTAGGATATAAAAATACTTTATATAATATTAAGAAAAAATTATAGCCTGTATATATATATAACTATTTTCCTGTTTGAAAGAGTGAAGAGTAGGTACCTTTTTTTATTCCACTTTTATCAGAAAAAAAGTGTCATGGAAATGCTGAAAGGGTCTAGAATACTGAAGTGATTAAATAATTATATTAGAAGTTATTTCTAAAATTTTATAATTAAAAAATTAAAATTTTAATATAAAGTTGTCTTTTAACTGAAGTTTTAATGTGAAGATGGAATTAAGAGACAGTCTCATTTTTTCACAGAGAATGCAACTAGATGAGTGGTTTTAAACTGAAGCAAAACGTTGGAAAAATTATACATGAAGACATCTCTGTAATGATAAAAGTACAACTGATATTGTAAAATAACTTCTTCTAAATATAAAGGAATAGACTAATATCAACTTTTGATCATTTAGTTTGGCCAGTATGAAGTCATATAACTTATTAATATCCTTTTCCTATTTCTTATTTTAGAAAAACAAATTCAATTATTGGAAAATTGCTCATTTTTTACATATAAATAACTACCGCAAAGAGCTTATATAAATAGAAGGACTCACTTCATTTGCTTACTTGAAAGAAATCACTTCAGTTATTAAAACATTTAGTGATAGTTTATCAAATTTTTATAGAAAGTCGGTTTTGTTGGATAACTTTAATCAAAGCCATCTGTTGACTGTGATATTTATATAATACCATAGACACCTCACATCCTTGGTCATCAATCCAATTAAGAAATACTGAATAAACTCAGGTTATTAAGGAGGACGTGAGAAATCCAGACTCTGCTTTTTATATCATTCCTATCAGGCTGCAACATAATTTGTTATTTCACGCAGTATGATAAAGTAAGCTAGGAACTAAAACATATTTATTATGTTTGCAAGATAGCAATTATAAGACATCTTAACAATAAGTTGCCTGAGAAGAGAAGCCAGAATACAGTCAAGAAGTGGTGACAGTGATATGAAATTCACAGTGAATAATACCTTCTGATTAGATTGTCAGGACCGTTTCAATTCCTTGCCCCTGTCCTCCTGTATTTATTCTCTTTATATTTTGAGTTTTAAAACTATTATGAACTTTAACATTACAATGTCCCACAATGGCATTGTTGTACTTCAGTTGGAACCTGTAATTTCTCCATTGGTTTATGTATTTTCCCAAAGCAGATCTTAGCATCTGATGATTCTAAACTCTAAATTATGTATCTATAAACTGAGACTTGGAAATCTGGCTCTTGGGTTCTTTGCATACAAGAGTAGATCATCTTCAGAACAATTTTCTACAAGTCTTGCATTTGAGTCTCTTCGCTGGCAAACCAAACACGATCTGCTGATCACCTGTCCACTTGGATTATAACCAACAGTTCTTTCCAGCTTCCATGTGTATGGCTTCTTGGGTTCTGTATTGTGTTGTATCCATCTTGTCATTCCTTTCCTCCTCTTGCACTGGAGGCTTTATCTCCATGGACCTCTAGTAATCATCACAGACCTAGAGGTTTCTGCACCCAATTATCTCATTGTCCCCAATCACCACCTGCTTCCATTTGTCCTGAAGGAGTTTGTGGATGAATTTCAGACACTGCGCATTAGGGATAATCTGGATTATTACAGAATTTTGTTTCATGGGGGCATAAATTATTTTAAAAAACCATTCATGTATAATGATAAGTATAAAAAAGGAGCACAAAGTTAAAAGGTTGAATAGTAATCTAGTTATCAGTTAAATCCAAGGGGTGTATCTAAGAAAAGTAAATGGAAAAAAAATAACTATAAAATAACTTTCAGGAAAATTTTGTTACTTCATTATCACAATAACTATAATTTTAATGAGTATTGAAGTAGCTTTCATCATAGAATTAAAAGCAAATACATTCTTTCATAGTATGTTAAAATATCTATGTGTTTAGGTTACACAGGTGGGCAAAACAGAACTGACTTGTAGGTCTTACTGTTTCTTTATAATTGAACTTTTACAAGAACTGTGTGGATGGAGAGTGCTGTAAATATGATCATCTCCAGGAGTTCTATACGTGACATCAAGGATTTTGTTGATCTTTTGGGAAGATAAATTAACCTTTCAGAAAATCATAATGAGAGTGACAGTACCACAGTGGCCTTTCTTTGATCACTTTTTCTTTTCTTTTCTTTTCTTTTTTATCTGTCCTAAGAGGGCAACCTGAGGTACCATTTGAGTTTACAACATATATGTGATGCAATGTTGTTTTAGGTATTATAATTTCATATTATATTGAATTACTTAAAATATATTAATAAGTCAAATAGTATCTAGAGGTGAACATAGTCTTTTTAGAGTTTACCTAGTATATATATCTCTTTCACTTTATAGATAAAACAGCTGAGGGCTGGCATGTTTATTCTTATTTTCCAGGATCACACAGCTAAATAAGAACATATAGCATCTGAGCTATTCCTGTCTTTTGGCATCCATCAAGAATCTGTTTGTCTAGATTACAAACATTTTTAATTAACTTAAAGCCTTACTGAAAACCTCCCAAAGCATTTGTGGTATTCCCATTTCTCCTATCTTTCTCCAATTCTTAATACTACTTATGAAATAAAACTAGAAAAAAAAAGATTTCATAGTACAATTGGCATTTTAGCTTAAAAATGTGAATAATTCTCATATGGGTAAAGAAATATGAAGCTAAAGATAAGTAGATAAATTTACTAGGCCATTCCAATATCTAGACGCCTGAATCTGAATGACAAAATATATTTAATAGCATCAAGGTTTGGATTATAATACTACACTCTTAAGGGGACTATCAAAATACATGACATACAACATTTTAGAAAATGCAGAAACCTCTGAAAAGATGCCTTATTTGTGAGTCTTTTCCTTCTGGTTAGAACACTTATTATTTATTCCCCCTGGATTGGTGTTCCTGGGGGAGTGCACAATGCAATGCATATGAGTACATCTGATCATAAGGTATTTGTATTTTACACTTGTTTAATGTTAGAAAATAAAACTTGTCAGTTGTCAGTACTGATTTTTTAAATTCAGCAAACCTCTCGTGATTTTGGCTCAATTATTAGGTAATTTTTCATCTGTCTGTTTTGGTTTATGTAAAACAGCTAGCTAGTTTAAAAAATATTTTTTCTGTATCTGGAGGGAAGTGTATTCAATGGAACTTAGTCATTCATTGTAATACTAAATCATTTTTAAAGCAATTATAAAACATAAAATTCTAAAAGATGTTTGAAAATCATTAATTATATATTATATATAACCAATTAGCTATATATTTAAGCAAGAAAATTTTTATAAGCATTCTTAATGTAGAACCAGTTCTAATAGTTCTGAATTACATGAAATAGCATTACGATTATGTTATAACTTAAAATTTTATACAGACTTATAGAAAGATAAAAATGATGGTGGAAAGAACATAGGACATGAAATAGGAACCCCGGCTTCAAAACTGGCCCTGGCACTTTTCAGTGTGAACCTTAGTTTTCTCAACTGTGAAATGGGAACAATAAACATCTCATAGGGTTGTTAAAAGATTAAAGGACATAATATTTGCTAAAGTTTTTTTTTTTGTCTTTAATGCTCTAAACCCCTTATGCATAGAAAGTTTAGTTTTCTCATCTGTGAAATGAGAACAACAAACATTTCATATGGTTGTTAAAAGATTAAAGGACATGATATTTGCTAAAGCTTTTTTTTAATGCTCTAATCCCCCTGTGCATATAAAGTTATACCAGTAATAAAACTTGGCTAATGTTATCCTCTTCCCTGGTTTTCAAAGCCACTTTTAAGAAATATTATACTCATATAAAATTCATTATATGATCTCTAAGCTATGTATCTCCTATATTCCACCTTTGATTCTAATTCTTCCCTTTGTATTACTCCTTCTCTTCATATAAGTTTTTGGACAGAGTGGAAGACACTTATTGTTTAAAATTCTTTTACAGAGACCAGTGAAGATATAGAAAAGCCATCTCATTTGGGAGGGGCAAGAAATTTAGTATGTAGTTTCTCTAATATTATAATGCACTGACTGTTTGCCATGAAATTAATAAATTCAATAGGCATGTAGTTGTGCATTTTTTTCTATTCCTTATTTTGTTTACATAAACTTTGTATTGTGCAACCCCTTTGTATTGTGCAACTTTGATGATAGGCAAAAAACGAAGCGGAAAGGGAACAGTTTGCTATATCATGGTGTCAGTTGCTTAGATGGCAACATATATTATTTTGTAAAAAAGTCTGAATCTACAGGTTTCATTCACAACATCTATGAAAGATCATTAGAATTGTAGTTAATTCTTTGTATCTGCAAGCTCCTACACAGAGAACTCTTCCCTCCTTGGAGGAGTAAAATCAATGTGATTCATACTGACTTATCTATTTCTACAATGTAGACATGCAACCAGAATTCAAAAGTACTCTGATTTTTGAAGTAATTATTTTAGTCACTATAGGATGCTTTGGATATATGGGATAATTTTCTTTGAGCATACAATGAAACAGCTCTTATGAAGAAGCAACTAGTGATAAAGACTTAAAGAATATTTTTTTTGTGTATGTGGTATTGGTCACCAGTGCATGTCAGTAAGTTTGATTTAGGGTTTCAAACTTGTCACATCAACTTCCACCACCACCTAGTTTTGACCATCTTCTAAGTTAACTTCTGTTTTCCCTTGCACCCCTAGCACCTACTTAATATCTATTTAATTTATTTCTTCTACTCAATTTATTTCTTCCCTCCAACTTTTCACAAACACTTTAGAATTTATTATTCTCTTACTTATAAAAAATAAGTTATTTTTGCCTCATATTTGAGCTTGTGATTCAGCATGAAGGTTTTCAGTGCATATGGGGAGCCTCAGATTTTCAGCTCTTATATTCTGAATCAAGCAGTACACCTCAGCATGAAATAAAGACCCACTGTTGGAAAGCATAATTCATTAGTTGCAAACCTTATTACAGTCTCTAGTGACTCAAGACCCACTAATTGTCCTTCCAAATTATGAATTCTAACATTCCATAACTTCTATGTACACGCCTAGTTAGATAAAAGGAGAAACAATACTATAGAATAAGATCAATCACTACATTTTCATTGTTGTTATGTTATTTAAATGACTGAGCATTAGAGGAAACTAATGGGTGTCAAAAAGGAATATTATCATACACAAATATAGATTAAATTGGTAGTTTCCACTGTATATAATATACAGTATATTTGGAATATCATAAAGATGACTATTAAAGCTAAAGGAAGAGACGGTGATGCAACTACGCATGTGTAAAGTTTTAGATAATCCTTTATTTCCATTTACTTAGATATAGAAAGTCAGAAAAGATCACTCTCACTGTAACAATGACAAAACAAAATATGAAGTCACATTTTCAATATGTGTATTTAAAGTCACTGAAGTTTGTCAGTGTATAAAAAGATCCAAATAAACTAATCTCTGAAAGGAAAAAAGCCTTTTCAAGGTTAGTGTAACCAGTGGTCATTTCCATCCCCAGGGTAACTTAGCTAGCTTGCATGGCTGCTGGAGAAATAAGTTCGCCAAAGACAGAAACTTTTCTCAACAACGGAGAAACTTTTTGTTTTCCACTGGAGTAAATAAACACATTTTGACAGCCACGTATGAGCTGACACGGCTTATAACGAAATTTAGGAGAGCCTATAAACCAAGCTAGATCTTCTTGCCTGTCACTTTTCCTATGGAACATTTTGCTGAGCAAGTGGCAATGTAAGAAGCTGAGAAAAGAACTGGAAAACAAAGAGAGATTCCCTAGTCTTTCAGTCCCCAGATGCCATAGTCCTGTTGAGGGAATACGAAATTCCACTTCAAAACTTATGAAATCATAGATGGGCTGAAGTTTACTAAAAATGCAATATGGCCCCTATCTAGTTTAATTATTAAAAAGAACAGTGAATTCGCTCCTCAGACTGGCTGCCAGACAGAAAATAATTGGTCCATTCAAGAATAATATATTTGAAACAAGATGTTTTGCATACAATTAAAAATGACAAGATAGAGAAAGCAGGAAAAATTGACTCGTAATCAATAGAGAAAAGTCAATACAAGCACACCACAGATACTCCAGCTATTCATGTTTTCAAACAAATGTTTAAAAAGAGCACTAGAAATATATAAAAAATTTAGAATGAAAATGGATAACATGGGTAAAAAGTATTTAGGTGGAAACACTGAGAGAGAGAGAGAGTCAAATGGAAATGCTAGAACTAAAAATATACTATATAAAATGAAGATTTATTGGATCTGAAAGTAGACTGGACCCAAGAAAGCAAAGACTTCTGAAATTAAAGAAGGATCATGGAAGGATCACAGCACATCGTAGAGATGATGACAATGATGATGACAATATTCGAAGCACAGCATTTGAGACCTGTGGAACAATACCATCTACTCTAAGTGTAGCTGAAGACAAGTAAAAGAGCAAGAACTGAGCAGAAGAAATATCAGAGATAATAGTAAAAACTTTTCAAAGTTTATGAACGTTTTTAGCCATAGATCCAAGAAATTTCATAACCCCTACACAGGAAAACATAAAGAAAACCCACACCTAAGCATAATCTTAGTCAAACTGCTGAAAACTAATAATAGAAGGGAAAATCCTGAAAACTGTCAACCCATCACCTACAGGGGAAACAATAATAATTTGGTTGGTTTCACATCAGAAAATGTTGAAGGTAGGACATAAAGGAATGGTATCCTCAAAGTACTGAAAGGAAAAAAAAAGCCAACATGGAATTATGTAACTAAGAATTTATCTCTTTCAAATGAAGATGAAACAAGTCATTTTCAAATGAAAAAATTCTGAGTTTGTCAACAACATCACACACTCTGAGAACTGTCAAAGGAAGTGCCTCAAGCTGAAGGCAAGTAATCCTCCCAGATGCAAACACAGATCTTTAGGAAAGAGTCAAGAGTTCTGGAAAGAAAACCATTATTTTTTTTCTTTAAAAAATTAATGACTATTTAAAATAAAATACGACAATTCACTGTAGGGTCTATAAAATATATACAGTAAAAAATATATGGCAACAATTAAGCAAGGACTAGGCAGAACTTATACTGCTGAATGATTATTACATTGCTTGTGTGGTGGTATAGTATTATTTCAACACGGGTTGTAGTAAGTTAATGAATCATTGGTAATCTCTGCAACCACTTAAAAAATAAAAAGAAATCTCAAATGTCAGTAAAGGAGATAAAAATAAAATAAAAGAAATATGATTAATCCCAAAAAGGCAGGAATTGAAAAGAAACAAAGAATAAATACAAAAACAGCAAACAGTATGAAAGCAGGCTTAAACCCAATGAAATCTAGTTATATTATATATATTTAAATACTCCATTGAAAGCCCAAGATTATCAGACTTCATAAAAATAGAATACTCAACCATTTGATAGTTGTAGGTGACTCACTTTAAATGTAAGGAGATAGTTTAAAAGTAGAAGAATGAAAAGAGAAATAATATACAAATTAATCAAAAGAAGCTTGTGTGGTTATATTTATATAAAGAAAAGCAGACTAAAGATTATTAATTAACAGAAATAAAGCAAGGAAGTTCTATATAATAAAAGGGCTGATTCATCAGGAAGATAGGTGATCACAAATATGTGTGTAACTAATAACATTAGTTCAAAATTCATGAAGCAAAAATTGACAGAACTAAAACAGCAAACAGACAACCATCATAGTTGGAGATGTGAATTCACCTCACTAAGTGACTGAAAGAACAAGCAGAGAAAAAAGCAATAAGATACTGAAGACATGAAGAATCTGCAACAAGCTTGACCTCATCAATATTTATAAAGCACTGCAGCAAACAAGTGCAGGATGCACATACGTTTCCAGTGTATATGGAACATTCAGTGGACCATAAAGCAAACCTCAACACATTTAAAAGGATTGCAATCATACAGAATTTTTTATCTGACCACAATGGAATTTAACTAATAGAAATAACAAAAAAATTCTTTAATATTTTAAAAGTAAACAACCACTTCTAAAAATTTCATAAGCCAAAAAAAAAAAAACCAAACCCAAATCACAATTGAAATCAGAAAACATTTAAATACTGAGTGGTGATAGAAGTTTATAAAATGTAATAAAAGCTCAGAATAAAATTTGACCTTGAACCTGAGTTATACCACGAAATTTTCTGGTTCTCCAGCTTGCAGACAGCAGATTGTGGGACTTCCCAGCCTCCAAAACCAAGAGAGCCAACTCCTGTTTCTCAGGAAGAACTCTGTTTAATACAACTCAAAATCATTAAGGCGTTAATTCTCCCCGAGTTGATTTATAGGTCCAACCCATTCCCATTCAAAACTGCAGTGAGGTATGTTTCTATTTTGCAGAAACTGATAAGCTTATTTTAAACTAGGTATAAAAATACAAAGGACCTAGACTAGTGAAGCCAATCTCAAAAAAAAAAAAAAAGGTTATAGAAACATTCCATACGATTTCAAAATTTATAATAAAGATAAGGTAATAAAGTCAGTGTGGGCATGCACATAAGGAAAGACAAATCAATGAAAGAGAGTCCAAATACAATCTAGTCACTTGACTATTTAGTTTTCTTTGATGTTGCCATTACAATTCAAAAAGGGAAAGGAAACTTTTTTCACTAAATGGTGCTGGAGCAACTTGATATCTGTATTATATTAAAAGAAAAAACCCCAAATCACTGACCCAGAACAGATAGCTATTTCATTTGGCAAAGCATCATCCAAGGGATGATTCAGAGTAGAAAGGGCTGTACATGGGCAAGTCTTCAGAGAAATCAGGACAGCCAGAGCTTGAGAAAGACACCCAAGATTGGAGAGGAACTTAGGATAATGAGAGCACTTCAAACACATATTTGAAGATGTGCTTAGAATTATCTATTTTAACCACTTTATCCCAGAGAAAAGTGTTTTGGGTTGTTAGAGTTCCTATCTTCAGAAAATAGACATGATATTCTGTCACCACTTTCATATTTCATCATGGAGAAAAGGAATAGAAGAAATATTTTTCTAGCTTTGGCACTTCAGCATCCAGGCTTGCAAAGGCATCCAACTCACTAGAGTTGTAAAGGCAGGTGGAGCCATGTACCTGAGACCACCTCTCTTTTCTTCTAGTTTACTCATCAGGTTGATCAACCTGTCTCCAGGGGAAAAGGGATAGTCAGAGACATACTCGTGTGTGTGTGTGTGTGTGTGTGTGTGTGTGTGTGTGTGTGTGTAAATAGACACTTTACAAGAAAAATATCAAGGTTAGCAACACATGGAAAAAAGATTTTTGTAACGATCCTGGGATTAGACAGACGGATCTTAGAGAGAGACTGACAGAAAGTTGCTACTTCGGCTATTTCAAGGAGAAACAAAGAATCAATAAATATTTTTGGAATAATTTTTATGTTTAAAACACTTCATGGACACTTTGGAGGACCAAAAAGATATAGTTATAATCTAGTTGCAAGAGAATACATAAAAAAATACATCTGTTGAGGATTAGTATTTGTTGAGGACTTAACTAATTTTAAGATGGAAGACCGTGTCAACACAGCCTTTTCTTTGAGATACGCGACTTCAAATTTACTGATACTAGCAGTAATAACCAACCTGATGTGATCAGGCTTCTATTTTTAATTGAGTGTCAATTTTTGGGGCAACAGTGATTACCAAATTGTACATGCTGCTCTCAAATTTCCACAGGAACAAATCAACAATGCTCACATTGGTCCTTCACACTACCCAAGATTCATGTATATTTCACGAAGCTCATTTTCATCTCAGCATCTTCTTTCTCAAACATTTCAATCGTTTTATTATAAATTCTATCATATTTGAGATCAGGTGGTCAGTTGTGGCTTGCTCTTTCTAAATTGAAAGGGCTTTTCCTTTTCAAGTTACATGCGTTTATTAACAGCTTTCGTGATACTTATTGACTGCTAGCAAACTGTGAGAAAGCATTCTCTTTAGTGAATAAACTTCTTTGAGTTGGGTTTTCTGACATTTGCAACATGAACACTTCCAAGGAATAGGATACAGTATTGAAAAGATAAGGTGGGATAGATTTTATAGTCTTCAGAGCTGAGCGGGGTGGGGATTAAGAAGTTTGGCTTTCTCCTAAAAAAAGAGTCACTAGTCTTTTGACCAGGAAAATTACATGATCCTGCTTGTTTTCTGAAGATTTATTAATGGCTTTTTGGATTAAATCATGGTTTTCAAAAGGGTAGTGTGAAGTTATTCTTTGATAGTTCAATGTCTTATGATGGCTACTGTAAACAGTTAAGCCAATTACTTTTTAAAAATGCCCATCTCTGTTTTGTTGTATTGTTTTTAAATTACAAAGGTGGTTACTGGAAACATTTGTTGGTTCATCAAAAATTTTTTTAGATGTTTACCCCAACAGTTTCATTCTGTCAAAAAGTGTTCATTGATTATACAGAAAAAGTATTACTGAAATTATACTAAAATTTATCATCTAATTAGTGAAGTAGTTTTGGGAATAATGACATAAAAAAAGATAATTAAATACATAAGAAGTACTTGAATACGTTTCCAACAAAATAGCAATTTAAAAATTAATTTAGTACCTGTTTTTAGTGTATAGATAACTTAGATGTTTGAATTACATCATAAAAATACTTTCTAAGTATAATAAGCAATTTTCCTAATAGAGTTTTGCTTTTTCTCACTAGATAGAAATACTTAATACTACTAAATAATTGGTATTTAGTTTTTGAAGTTACTGTATTAGTTTAATGATTAATACCTTTGAATCTCTGAAAAAAAATCTTGTACAATATCGTACCAATCTTATAGACTGAAACATGGTTAAAACAAGAAGTCATATTGCTAAATACACAGGTGAGTGACCTGTTTTACCCGACAAACATCAGGTTCATAGCATAATAAGTGAAAAATTGAATATACAGAATGAATTTTTTGCCAGTGTCTTAAAAGCACACCATTATGTCATCTAAGATATGTATATCAGAGCTTTCATTTATTTAATAAATATTGATTGATCATGTCAAGATTAACAGGAAGAAAGATATGAGTAGCCTGATAAGAACAACAGATTAAAATGACTAACAGTTAAGAGACTCTGGAGCCAGACTCCCTGTGTTTGAAACCTGGTCCAAGACTTACAAGTTGTTTGATCATGACAGACAAGGTATTTGTTCTTTCTCTGCCTCAGTTCCCTTATCTATAATATGAGGAAAATAACAAGCCTTTCATAGTGTTGTTGTGAGAAATAAATGAATTTATATTTTCAAACCATTTTGCACATTGTCTGATGCATAGTGAATGCTATGTGTTTGTAAAATTAAATAAACTGACTAAAATTAAATAATCAACAATCAAAAGAATAATAAGTATGTCTAGTTAGTCAACATGCTGAATTTTCTGGGTTGTGGGATTATTAGGGAAAATAGAAAATAGTTAAAGTTAAAACTTGCTTTCTAGCTAGCATCTGTCATTTCTATTTTTAAAAAAATACTCTGCCAAGATCGGATTATCTAAAAGTAGCAGAAGAAGATACACAAGTGGTCACTGCCAAGACCAGAGGCTGTTGTAGGCTTGCTATTTGGATACACAGAAGCTAGAAACTAGAATCTCAAAGTCTGGGGAGGACAGTTTAACTCACAGGCATTAATTTTGAATGGCTTCAAGAAGCACCTGAGTTTTCAGTGGATCCTGATGAAAGGAAACACATAATTTCAGGGCTCTCCCAGGATGGAATCTCACTGAGACAAGTTCTAAATGCCAGGGAAGATATGCAGATGGCACTGCTCCTTTGTTTTTGTTTTCTCTTGTCATGCCTTGAGAGCGTAAGGTCATGCTTCAAGCCTATTACCATGTAGCCCTCAATTCTAAACCAACTTTAACTGTTCCAAGTGCCTTCTTGCCCTGAATCCTGTCTCCTCCAGGATTGGCCGAGCTAACCCAAATTCACTGCAGAGTATATCTAATAAAACTGACTCTGGGCTGGGGCTAGATATCTCCTGGTATTTGGAAGGTATCAAAAGCTCTAGTCACATTCCTACCAATTAACTGATGTACCATCACAAACGTGTCCCTGATTTACCAAAGTTGATCCACTGTCCACCACGTATGTGTGGAAGTGTGTTCATATTTGGTGGGGGCAAAGTGAAAGTGATCATCTGTACAGCAGGGACACTTTGTTGGAGTGACTGAAGTGGGGTGTGAGCAATGTCTTATATGAAAGTCAAGAGTAATGCACAAAATTACTGTCTTTACCCAGGATACTCACATACTTTTTGTCTTCATTCAAGTTACAATTATTATTGGAATTCATAGTGCTTTTTCATCCAGACAGATATAGTGAAGCTTGAAGTACTACAGTAACTGTTTTTGTATTGGTGTTAAGCCATTTCAAGATCTGAGGAATTCAGTTTGATTTCTCTCCATTTATTTTAGATTTTTTTTGTAATAAAAGGCTATTATGATAAAGGGAATAATAAAGGAAAATATTAAAGAGTGAATTCATATCTAATCTTCTTGAAAGTTATGAATGTTTGTTTATTCTTAGTTTCAACTCCTGAGGTTTAATTTGCTTTGAAATATTTCTTTGAACATTCAGAGTGCAAAATATTGCATACAAATAATGGAATCCTAACTTTACTATTATACTGTCGTAATGAAACAGGTGGCTAATAAATTAACCAACGGTATGCAATTTATTATTAACTAGGTTCAGTTCAACAATGCTATTCCCTAAAGGCCATGTGTTTCTCATGAAATATGTTAAATGAAAAACTTCTTTTCTAACCTAGGCATAACCTTAGAAAAGTCTAGTGATAATTGCTATTCTGGGTTTCAAGGAAACCTATATGTGATTTGTCAATTTATTAAGAGAAAAAAAGTTCCCAAAATAAATTTTCCCTTAAAGTAGAAAAAATATAAAACCATATACATAATTATGTAACAAAATTATCAAGTCATACAAATATATTTTACATAATGGACTTTGTCTTCTCTGATCACCTTATAAAGTCTCTAATGCTGATAGACACTTGGTGCTCTTAAAACTTCCTTTCAGATAAAAATAAATGTCTATTCTTCTCAAATGGCTGCTTCAGATCTCCTAGGAAAGATCCTTCTAATTTAAAAGTAAACAATGTCTCCCTCATTTGTTTCCCTTTGGTCTTGGTTCTAGGCAAAGCAACGCTTTTCAATCCTTGGGGTATATGGCTTCAATCTAAATACGTTTTCTTTTTGTTCTTTCTTGAGTTTTGAAAGGGATAGCTTACTTAAATGATAAAAGGAATGCTTGTACATGACCGTATAGTCCCTGAATAGGAAGACTATGAGGTCTAAAACACTCACACACACACACAGGTGCATGCGCGCACTCTGATCAGCAGTAGAAAACTATCCAGCCAAAGGATAGTTAAGAGGAATTTAAGAGAGACTGAAGTGTGGTAGATTGTACAGTAAGTTTCTCTGTTGATAATAACAGTAAAACTAAATTCTGTAAAATTTTGTTCCAAGAAACAGCTTATTCTGCAAGCATTGAGAGTGCATATTCTGTAAGCACTTTTATAAGATTATCAACTGGCAGTGTTTTAAAAATGCATGTTAAATAAAACCATTTCAAAATCAGAAAATTAAGTAGAAAAAAAATGCAGTGAGTGATTTTCCCAAGTTAATTAGGAAGACTGCAACAAAGTTAGAATTTAAATTTCAAATTCCTAATCAGATTCTATATATTTATGAGGCGTACACGCATGATTTTTTCCCTGACATTAGGAAAAAAATAATAATTACATTTGTATATATTGAGCTTTGGTGAAGAGTAGAATGGTTTAGAAGCAAATCAATCCAAAAATATCTCAATATATATGTGTGGATTATAATGAATAATGGTTACATTTCTTACTAAATAATAAACATTAGCTAATCTTTATTTTGTCTATGACTAACAGAAAATTTGTTTCTTTTTATATATTTGGTAACAAGGATTAAGTCATGCATTCTTAGCATGTTACAGACAATTTAGACATGTGTCAAGGTTAAAAAAGCTATTTAAAGAAGGACCCAGAGTATAGTTAATTTTTAAAAAGAATTGTCAAGTAAGGTGGTAGCCTTCACACCACATTTAATTATTCACTAAGTTCTTCCCATATCGTAGAAACAAGCAACTAAAAGTGAAACAAAATGCTGTGATTCCTTTAGCATAGTGGTAACTGTTATCTAATACTTGCCTGTGCTCATGAAAAAGTGCAGTCACAGCCACACTAAGATTGATTTGTGGGAGTCTTAACCTTTCATTTCTTATAGAAATTAGCCATAAAACTTGATCAAAACCCATCTGTAGAACTGAAATTCCCATTACTAGGGCAAATTCAGGAGACAATGAGAGAAATGGAAATAAAATGCTTTGGTAAAACTCTGAACGATCAGATAAGGCAAATGTGGTTTTATGTTTGGTACAAAATCTGTCAATGGATTTGGAAAAGGAATAAAAATAGAATATAGTTGTCTTTAAAACTCCTTTAAAATGATCACTCAAGTCACTTTATTAAGATGTCAAAAATGATGCAAGAATATTTGACATACAAATACATCAAGATGCTTTTGTCACAGCAAGTATAAAGCTATTTTAGAGCTAATCCCTCTCAAGAATGAACATGGAAAGCAAGCTTAACTGCTATTTGGTACATTCTCTTGGTGTCTTCACATTAGTATTATGTAAACTGTTGTTTTTAAAGTTCATTTATTTTACAATTACAGTAAGGAGAATAGAATTTTCATTTCTTAATCTAGAGCTAGATAAAACATTCATATCACATTATCAATATCAATAAAAATTGATATCAGAAGTAAAAATCAACCTTAATAGAAAGAAGTAGTAGTTGTTAATACTAGTGTTGATTAGAGAATGACCACAAATATTAGTTCAGATGAAAGAATGTTTCAAGTATTTTTGTAAAAATTTTAATATGTATATTTTTTTGGAATATATTTTATTCCATATATGCATATATATGTATATGTACGAATATTATTTTGGAATATTTTTAGAGTATATAACAATTGGAATAAATTGTTTAATAATCATGTTTTAAAACATGAATGAAACAAGGTCACTTAAGTATTTGTTGACCAGTGAGAAAGAATTTGGTATTTTTATTTGGACAAATTTATCTCATATTCTTGCAGATTTTTCCTAATAATTTAATTAAATTTTATAATTTATTAATAAGATTTCTATTTAAAAATAAAGTTACAACCTATCTTATGACTTAATTATGTTAATTTATTGTACACGTTAGGTCTTTCATAAAGGGTATCCCTAAGTAGCTGATTTAATTTTTGGAATGATCATATCAAAGTACACTGATTATAAAATCTAGCTATAACTAATTTTTTACTTTACTTGGCCTTATAATTTAGTTAGATAATTTATAAGTATATAATGAACATCTAGAGAATACATTTATCATATTACCTCTATAAATAATGAGAAAAAATTTAAAAATACTCTGAATATTCTGAGCAAAAAATACTACATACCCAATGTCTTAGGCTTATTAATTATAGTCATGCTTTTGTGTAATTAATTAATATTTGACAAAGTAGAAATATTTAACCATCACTAACATCTCTGAAGTTTATTATTAAAAGATGAATAGTGGTTGTGTTTTAAATTTCAACTGCGTGGCTAGATCAATGACTACCAGCAGTGGCTTATGGGATGGCAATATCCTGTAGGTCAGACAAGTTTTCGACGGATATACAGTCAAAATTCTCCCTAAACTACTACATCTAAGACCATTTAAATGCTAAGCATATAAACCATAAAATTGTTAAAATAAAAGATGTCATTTATATAATTAAATGTGTACCTATCGGCACCCGGCTAGCTCAATCGGTAGAGCATGAGACTCTTAAATGTGTACCTATCATTCTAATTATTGTATTGGTATAAAAATTAAGGATTTTATGTATCTGTATTTCTTGGGATGAGAAAGAAATGCGTTGGGGATTTGTTTCTTCCAACTCAATAGCAACCGTAATAAATCATTATTGTAACAATAGGGTGAAATCTGGAATAGTTCACTATTTTTCATGTTACGTTATTCAGCACTTCTACTCCATAGTGCTGAACTGGCACTTCAGACATGAGTGCCCCCTTAGTGTATGGAATTGGCAGTCACATATTTGGAAGACGTTTTTAGAAAAGCTGATTCAGCAGAGGAGTAGAGGTACTAACTGAAGCATACAATTTAAACATGTAAACAAAAAAAAAAAGAGAGGAGATACAAAATAGGACTCATGGGTAAAGAAAAGGAAAAAAAGTAAATGAAAGATTTAAAGGGAGAAGATGGTCTCTTAATAAAAGTTAAGATTACAAGAGAAATGAGAGCTCTTAACTGTTCTTAAACAAACAAGCTTCTTTCTCCCTGCAAAACCAGGGGGGAATCAATTTTAATGTGGAACTTGCAGAGATTTTTTTTTTATTCAAAAGTAACCAAAGGGCACAGATTTCAAAAGCTACTAAAACAATAATGATGAAATATATGTTGTGGGAAAAATATTAACTCTGCTTTTATGCAAAGTAGGTATACAATGTCATGAAGAGTAAATATTAAATAAATTTATTTAAAAATTATAGGGATATACATTTTTTATACAGGGATTTACTGGCTCAAACATGCATTCTCTATTACATGCTATGCAGTAAAGTAAGCAATGAGTAACAGAAACACAAAACACAATTCTCTAAAACATTTTAAGCGTAGAAGAAGAGGATTATGAGATCATGGAATTTATTACATATCTAAGTAAAGACTGTAGTTTGGAATGTAACCTTAAATTAGAGACAACTAAATTTGTTTTAGTTTTGTTTCTAGTTGATTGTTTGAATTGAAACTTGATGCTTTGCCTTTTTTAGAACTCAGTCTCATAAAATTTTATTTATCACAAATAATATGTCATCAAATGTGGTTGGTTACTTAAAAATAATTTTTATTACTATTTTTTAATTATAAACCTTAGATTGCTTAACAATACTGACTGTGTAATTGTCTACTGAGAAAACTATACCCTATCATTTTATTTGCTAATTTAATCATAAAGTTCAAGAAGACTGGCATAATTACATTATTCACTGAATATTTTTCATAATTTATGAGATTTTTTTCCTATTTGTCTTAATGTCCACAAAATAATATTTTATATTTCAAGTATTAATCTATAAAATAGGACTAAAATTTTTCAAAATTAATTTGATTTGTCTTTTTTTGTATAATATAGACTAATCTACTTATATGCTTTTTTCTTTTTAATGTTGGTTGTTAGCTTGAAAATTCATATTCCAAGTCAGTAACGGAATAATGCAGAAAACATACAACAAGGCAATTTGGTTGTGGTAGCATAACTTAGTTTACTTTTTGTTGAAAATTAATCTGCCAATAGCATCCTTTGTTTCTATGATGGCTGATGCTAAATGTCTGAGTACTGACTGAAATTGTCAGTCTTTCAATAAAACTGCTGTAAAAAGCTGGATATGAAAACAAGTCCCTATGTGAATACTGTAAATATCTTAAGAAATGTACTTTTAATGGGAAATATGTTCAATTTTTGAAATTGAAGTATAGTCAGTTACAACATGTCAATTTCTGGTGTACAGCACAATATCCCAGTCATTCATATACATACATATATTTGTTTTCATATTCTCTCTCATTAAAGGCTATTACAAGACATTAAACACAGCTCCCTGAGCTATTCATAAGAAATCTGTTTTTTTAATCTATTTTTATACGTAGTGGCTAACATTTGCAGATCTCAAACTCCCAAATTTATCCCTTCCCACCTCCTTTCCCCCAGTAACCACAGATTATTTACTATGTCTGTGAGTCTGTTTCTGTCTTGTAGATGATGTCATTAGTGTTCTCTTTTTTTCTTTTTTTAGATTCCACATATGAGTGATACCATATGGTATTTTTTTTTTATCTTTCTGGCTTACTTAACTTAGAATGACCATCTCTGAGTCCATCCACGTTGCTGCAAATGACATTATTTTATTCTTTTTTATGGCTGAGCAGTATTTCATTGTTTAAAGATATCACAACTTCTTTATCCAGTCATCTGTCAATGTGCATTTAAATGTGTTCAATTTTTTAAATGCTACATGTATAAACATTCTTTGGTTATCACAAGATAGGCCTCATATACTGTCTTGGAACTCCTAATTGGCCACATACCACACTCTTGTCATGCATGCCGCATTATATAAAAACTTGGTGATATTTTCCAAATTTTTCTGCAATATTCATATCCTTTAAATTATTTTCAAAAGAGATTTAATCTATACATACTGTGAAAAAATTCAAACCCACTTTAAAGTTAGAAAGTTAAAAATAAGACATTCTTTTTGTTTTACTTGATTTCTTTTTTCATTAACATTTTTTATTGAGTTATAGTCATTTTACAATGTTGTGTCAAATTCTAGTGTGGGGCACAATTTTTCAGTTACACATGAACATACATATATTCATTGTCACATTTTTTTTTCGCTGTGAGCTACCACAAGATCTTTCCCTGTGCTATACAGTATAATCTTGTTTATCTATTCTACATATGCCTGTCAGTATCTACAAATTTCCTTATTGTACACTATGCTGTTTTGGGGGGTTGCTATCATAATAATGTTGTCAATGATTTGCCAAAAAGTTTCCAATTCTACTTTTTAAAGCCTGGATTGGTACTGAATTTTGTTTGCAGATTTGGAGGGGTCCTTTAAGATGATAATTGTTTTCTCTTTTGAGTTAGTAATAGATTATCTGACATTGGATAGCTTTGCATTTCTGGAGTGAAGTAAACATTTAATTAATGATAATTAGCACTGCTATTCATAAGTATAATTCATCTAGTTATTTCTTTATATACTATTTTTAAGGCCTTGTGTAATGCTGGCTTGGATCAGGTTGTTTGAAAATTTTTCTTTCTTCTCTGTGCTCCATAAATGACAGAAATTGTCTTTTACTTAAATATGTGAAAAAATTCAACTCTGACAATACCCAGGGCTTTGATAAAATTTTCAGTTTCATCCAAGTTTGTCTAGTGTTATTTCTTCATACTTTGAAAGGATATTTGGTTTTCTTAAGAAATCATGAATTTCCTCCAAATTTTGAAGTTTGATATCAATTATTATGATGTACTATGTTAAATTATCTCTTTTTCTGGGCTTATTTCCTCAATTTAATTTTTAGTGTTTTCTCCTCTGTTATGTAGAAGAAAATTCACTTGCAAATTGTTGCTGTTTTCAAAATCAGTCATGGAATTGGTTTACACACACCAGTGTTCCTTCTGTTTTCAAATATATTTTGGGGGGCTTTTTGTCATTAATTCTTTATTTATGTTTATTTTCTTATTCTTTTCTTTCTAGCATTTTGATTTTGACATTCTCCATTTTTACTTGATCACTCCATCAGATTATACATCTAGGTTATGCATTTCTGTTTGAGATAATACAGAAGAAATGCTGAAATCTCATCACTAAAAAAAAATATTGAATTCTCACATCCCAAGGCAATGCCCATTCGCCTTGACTGGTGATGACAACTTGGATCACTTTATTCAAGTGTTATCTATTTTATCCATAATCTAGTTCTTATTTTCCCCTTTTTAATTAGTGAGTAACTTGGGAAGAATATTCTTTGAGATCATGCAAACATATTGTTCCCCATCACATCACTCCTATCCCCAGGATGCAGCCTCACTGTTAATTCTTGCTTGAATATACTTTTGCTATGACTACAAGATGGTAATTTTCTAAGTCTTTCATATCTTCTATATCTTTTAGAAGACATTCTACTGCAGAAAGATTTCACTTTCCCTTATTTATTTTTTTCACTTCCTTATTTTCTCATTTATTTGTTCACTTTTATTGTCAGTATAGATTCATCAATTATTATTTTATTCAATAGGTGATCATCTATTGCTGACCATATGTATTTCAATGTTCAAATTGGTCCCACAATTGGCCACTGCAGTATGTACCCATGCCTTATTCTGTTCTTTGCTATTTTTAATTAAGTTAATAGTTCTGTAGGAGAGCTAGTCTGGAGAAGTAGTACAATACAGCAGGTAAGAATTGTCAAAGACAACACTGAGTTGGACGCACAATTAACAAAGGCTATTTATTCATAAACTGGCGGCAAGTGAACCTATTTGCTGTATTTTGGCAATGCTTCTAAGATGTTAGAAGAGAGAGTGTAAGTGCTATAGAATAAAAAGAAGAAATCTTGAGACAATCTCTGATCAGCAAGCATAATATTAAGCATACCTTGGCTGCAAAGGTATAAACAAACAAATCGGAATCTTACAAAACAGAAATGATTGTTCTGAGTTAGAGGTGAGGGTTTTTTTGTGGTGGGACATTTCTTGAAACAAGTAGTAGTCTATGGAATGCTTTTTTTTTGTGCAAACTGTCATTAACGGCCCTTAAGAGAGTGGTTCTCAGGGCAGACAGTTTCTCAGATCACAAACATAATTGCAGCTTCCACACTCACCAGCTGTGTGATCCAAGCCAAGTAACAAAAATGTGTTGGTTAAGCTGATTTCCCTATATTCTTTCTTTAACATCTATGCCCTGTTAGATACCCTAGAAAACTAACCCATATGAACTACAACACCAGAGCTACCTTGACCTCTGGATTCTAGGTGGGTTTCACCTATGGGAGGCATGGGTAGGGTAGGGAGCAAGAGGAGAGACATTTGGGATATTTCTTCCCCTTTGTTCTGTTCTTACCCCTCCAACAGCGTTTGGTGGCTGCATTTCTCTACAGTTACAGCTCCAGTGTCACAGCCTCAGTCTGAAGAAGCAGAGTTCCTCATTCTCCTTAAGCCCCCAAGGTGATGGTTCCCCACTAGGCTGGAGCCTTAGATCTCACTATCCTGTCCATTATCTTAATCCTGCCTACCCCTCTATAAGCAGTGCCTTCATTAAATTCCTTTGAAAAGCTACCCCTCTTTAAATGCAACACCTGGTTCTTACCAGAAGCCTCACTGACTTAGAGCTCACTTGTGCCTCAATTTATTCATCTGTGAAATTAGGATAATACTGTTACTATACTCAGGCAGGTTGTGAGAATCACATGTGTTAATACACGCAAAATCCTTAGTACCTGGCCCGTAGAAAGCACTGAGTAAATCTAACTAATAATGATGATAATGATGTTGAATATACTGTTATTATTACAATCACAATTTATTTCATTTGCCTTATAATTTCAGCCCCTTCAGGCTTCTTTTTTCGGTATTTTATGAAATTTTCTATAGTGTAGGGTGAAAAATGATTGGAAGCAGAGTGAGAGTCTGGGGCAATAGGTACACTTAATTAAGAAGGTTGAGAATTTGCTCTCCCTTAGCAGTACGACAAAATGTCTAAACTAACTTATAAAAAGAGATATGCAAATACAAATAAAAATAATGCAAATTAAAATACAAACTAAAATGGAATGCCACCCTTCTCTTTGGCATATATGCTTCCTTTCCCCCAAGAGAAGTTGTAACTTAATTGTATTAAAGTGGATAATTCTAATAAAGCAGTGACATTAAAACACACATACACTTTGAATTAGTCATTGCAATTTAGCTCACAACTTTACAAACTGAAAACAGAACTCTCCTTCTTTTTTTTGGTAGCACCTTCCGAGTGTCATCTGATAACACTAAACTCTCTTGCCTGGGAAGAGAGGAGACATTTTCCTTCACTGTGTATGATTTTCTTGGGGCAGTTTAACTTTCCCTCTTCTGCCAAGTACAAGTATGGGGCACATTCTAGGAATATCAGGGTCTTTATTTTGTTTATTTGAACCGTGATAGTACTGATGAAGGAAAAAAAGTTGGAGCTGAGTCATATCAACAATAATGCTCTGAATGTCTACTTTTCTAGATCCTAGACTGCCTTAATTCCTATCCTTTCTTAGATTCGTAGTTCAATTTTTCTTAATTTCTGTGAGATCCCTATTGTAGCTTAAGTTAATCAAAGTCAATTTCTTTTGTTTATAAACAACCCTGATAAAAAAGTTACTTAATTTTAAAATAAGGCAGAAATTGCCAAGTGACTGAATTATGATAAAGATATATTGATAAAAGACAAAAGTTCTCTAGTATACAGAGAACAAATTGCCAACTCTGGATTTACCACCTGTTAAGTTTATCATTTGAGATGGGGAAATGGAGTCAAACTGCTTGTCTTGCAGGACATGCTTATTATGTTCATAGGTACATATCAAAGGGTGATAGAGATTTAACTCGACTCCACCTTTGAGAGTGAATTCCAGAAATGCTTTAGTATTCAAACTTGCCCTAATGTTTGTATAAAGCATGAAATTCACAACCTTAGGAAGAGATATATAAGGAAAACATAAATATTAAAATAATTTAAGAACATGTATATTTGATAGACCTCAACTGTATAAAGATACTAAGATTGTTGATAAAAAGTCCTAAAAATCATACATGTGCTAGAAGAGACCATACAAATAATCTAGTTCAACCTCGTGAAAAAGCACAGAAAAATAAACTTCCTTGAGAAAGGTCAAGATAAGTCAAAATCAATATAGATAGGAGAGCGAAAGTTGTAATCCAGGTATCAGTGAGTCTCACCATGTTTACTGTGTTTCAACTGGTGTTTGCTTGTTAATCCTATAAGATCCTTCGGTTTGCTAAATAACAAAAATTATAATGGTTGAGCACGTACAATGTGCCAGGAACTGTTTGAGAATTTTATTGATGTCACTGCATTTAATCTTCACAGCAATCCTTCAAAGGGGACACTATTATCAACCCTTATTTCACAGAGAGGAAAATCCTGCAGTCTAGGTACTTTCCCAACCTTTAGATGAACACTTTCATAATTTCATCTTTCAATTATTTCAAAATGCTTGGAAGCATACAATTTATTCATGGTTATTTCTACTCTATAATGAGATTACCACCACCTATTTGATCTAATCTCTCTGACCTTTCTCCTTCTAAAGAAAATTTGGGAGTGAAAATGTCACTCATGTCTTCAGTAAAAATCTACGTTAAACATTTACTCTTTGCTATCTTCTTCCATCCTTGAATCCACCTTGATCATAACCAGTTTTCATTGATTCTCTGCTTGGCTTCCTGCCTGTGATGTATTATGTAACTAGATTTGGACTTTCTTGTAAAGTGCTCTTTGGTTTCACTTAAGCCTTCCTTGATTTTAATTTGCACTTCCCCTGCTCTGACCTGCTTTGCTTTATAGGTTTCCCCGTTCTCCTCACTTGAGCGATCTGACAGCATTCAAAAGATGCCTGTGAGGGCTCATTTTTTTGCTTAATCACACTTGCTAGGGTGACATTTTCTTTTTATAAAATAGCATACCTTTTGCAGGGGAGTTTTAATAAGATAAAGTTTGTAAAAAATTTTTTTCTAACATTCACAGAGCACTGGTTTGTTTTTGTTTTAATTGAAATACTGTCAGTTACAATGTATCAATCTCTGGTGTACAGCACAAAGTCCCAGTGTTGCATATACATACATATATTTGTTTTCATATTTTTTATTAAAGGTTATTACAAGATATTGAACATAGTCCTCTGTGCTATACAGCAGAAACTTTTTAAAAAATCTATTCTTATACATAGTGGCTAACATTTGTAAATTTCAAAACAGAAACAGACTCGCAGACATAGTAAACAATCTTATGGTTATCAGGGAAAGGGGTTAAACCAATGTTAATAAGTCATAAATTATATCTATAGATTAAAAATAACATATTTCTCCTTCCAAACAAATATTTTAAGAACAGATTGAAGGAAACCACAAACCCAGGGTGGTTATTTTGATCCTTTTCTTACTTTGTGATTTGTGTGTTCTCATTTCATGACTTGACTATTTAAGAGACATTCTAAAATACTTAAAGAGATGAACTGAGAAGTTAAAGCAGCTATTGGGTCTAAACTCTCATTTTATTTTTTACTGTATATGCTTTGAAGCTTATGACAAATCAAAATAAGAGAGAGAATGACATGAATGCTTAATGAACATCCTTTAAGGAGCAGCCATTGATTTTCTGTTACTTATGAAAAACTGAAAATGTATATGACATTAATTGGCTTAATTTAAACTGTATAAAAATGTAAATATTGTATGAATTATAAGAGAAATTCTGGTGGACTTTTTATCTTTAAAAACCTTTAAAGTGATTTAAAGACAGAAGGCACACAGAAAAAGGCAGTAAAATATTTAGCATGGATTGATATTTTTTATTTTAACGAACTCAGGAGACAAATCATAGATTTGGTGATTAAGGCTGCACATGCAGAATGTGTCCATCCAGAAGCTCATTCATTCTACCACCACATCAAACTATTTGTATCTGGGTTTGCCTGGGACAATCCAGGTTAATGCCTTGTGTACTGGTATGATTATAAATAGCTTCCTCTTTCATTTCAGAAATGCCCCAGTTTGGATGTAAATTATATTGGTCAATTTAGTCCTTGACCACCTATCATCTGGCTTTTACTAATTGTCACAGATGAGGGGATTAATGAATGCCTGGATTTCCAAATATGAAATATGCTCTGGAAGGGCTATATATGTCATTTGAATCCTCAGTGGTCCCTGTATTTAGGCAACCATAGGGTTTGGGTAAATTAAATCATTAACTATAGACTACTTTTTGACTCTGGGAATTCAGGGAATGCCCTACAGGCTCTCTGTTTTGCAGTGATATTTACTGCATATGTTCATAATAATGTGCACTTGTCTATGAGTGAAGAAGTTAAAAAAAGGAGTAGAAAAAAGCATTCTGAGCCTGCACTGGAGACATTCTACAGAGGAACTGTACTGGAGAGTATTATGAATTCTCTAAACTTGGCAACCCTGCTGCTGAGTTTCAGTGGTTAGGAAAACTGAACTAAAGTATGATATATTTCTGCCTTGTTTTGGCTATAGTAACATGACCTAATTCAGTTACGCTATGAAGTTTTGAATGCATTTGTCATAAAGGCAGAATGGAGTTCTTCAGAGAAATTATGTTGTCTAAGGCAAATATGACTGACTTAATAAGAGGAAGTATATTCTCTTTTGATGAGAAAAAAATACAAATGCAATAACGTACCCTATAGCAAGCCAAGATGACACATATCATTAATTTCTGGCAAGATTGCTAACATGCTTTAAGCCCAGAAAGAGGTCTTGGGAGGATAAAAAGATTTCTTAACCAGCAGGGGAAAAAGTGATGAAAGTAATTCCCTGAAGGAGATTCTTTATCAACATATTCTTGGGCTCCTCTTTGGCAACGTAGCACTAGAGAAGTAGAAATAGAATTAGTAGGAGAATTTATAGGAGAGATAATAGGAATAAAAATGTTTACAAAATATTTTCCTTATTTTTCAAATAACTTCTTGGAACAATTTTTCTTTCGCTAATTGTAAAGTCTGTAAAATCTAAATATTGATACTGTTAAATTCTATCATTATTTTTAGCCTTTTCTGAAAATTACATTCCTATTGACAATGCTAAGGCAACCCAAACTCAAACTGTGGATTCACAAAGTATATTCTATGTCCCGGCAACACTGGATTGTGAAATTAGCAGTGAATTTAAATATCTACAAACTTGAATAGCCAAGTATTTTAATTAATAAAAGACAATTACTGAAATAATAAAAATTCAAGATCATATTATCAAAAAATGAGAATTAAAATATTTGTGTGTGTGGGTGCAATGACTAACCATTGCTTTTGTAATTTTTCTATTGTGTTTTGGATTACTAAAACTTTACTGCTTCTAGATCAGACAGAACTTGCCTACTGTTTCTTCAAAGTTACTTAATGGCTTCACACACATACAAACACACAGACACACACAGACACACAGACACACACACACACACACACACTAAAGTGAGACAGAGACAGAGAGTCCTTTTAAGAGCATGGAACCTAGTTTAAAACATGATTATGAAGAGGAAATGATTAGCCACAAGGCTAAAGTACGATAAAAATAAGTATGATTGTTCACTATAATGGAGGAGTGCATTCTTGAATTTCTGTCTGAAAAAACAAACCAATTTTAAATTTCTTATCTTTTGTGAATTTGAAAAAGTTTTCTTATTAACAGATCCAACAAAATATGGATTTAACTCAACTGTGTATTGCAGACAAAAGAAATGTAAAGATCTTCCTAAGCAGAATAACACCTTTGAGGAAGGACACTATACCTTATTATTTTCTGACCTATACTATTTGATGGTATGAAGTACTAGTAACACAGTATGGTTTAATAAATCTCTTCAATAAATTTATAAAATAAATATTTTATAAAGTAGAACTATTTACTTAGTGAATATTAAAGTATAAGGAACTTACTAACATCCCTATTATTATTTTCCTAGAAAAGCTAATCTTCATTCTTTTAACAAAACATCTTATTGTAAAGTGTTTTTAAAATACAATAAATAGTAACAAGAAAAAACAAGTGATCACTTCATATCCCCAAAATAACCACTTCTAAACTTTTAGAATTTAGCCTTCCAACTGCTTTCTCTAAACCTAGAAATAGGATTTATGATCTAAATACTGTTTATAATTCATTTAAATATTCATATTGGTTAATTTTCTCAGAATCTATTATATAGTTCAATTAACAAATTCATTTGCTAAAGATTATTGTGACAGACACTACAGGCCAACCTACTCAACACCAATTTTCAAATGTGTTCTTTGCTGTCATTTTCTCCTACAGGGATTTAAATGCACCAAACTTGATTTTCCAGCCTGCTTTGCAGTTATGGGTGGCTACAGGGCCAAGATCTGACTACTGAAATCTAAACAAAAGTTTGCTAGTTATGGTTTGCTAGAAGCCTTTTCTTCCCCAGTGAAAAGGGACAGACAGAGGTATTGTCACCATTTTGTTGTACATCCTTCTCTCTGCTGTGATTGCTCCCGGGATGTGCAGCTTGCATCTTTGCAGTCAGGAAAAAAGATGCCAAGAATCTTTGTATGACATTATAGAAATACAGAAAGATCCAGAAGCCATGAATTATCACTGGATAGTTCAACCGCCTCCAGTGAGACTCTACCTCTGTTCTTGTTACATGAGAAAAATAAACTCCTTTTCCTTTAAGAAAACTCAGTCAGATTTTCTGTTTCTTTAGCCAAATGCATTCCTAACTGATAGAATTATTTGCTTATCTTTATTCTCTGCATTTTCAGACTTAATTCCCTGGGAACCTCTCTATTGCTCAGAAAACAAAGACAACTACTGAATATTTATCCTAGTTAAAAGAGGAAAGACGACTATTTACAGAACACTTTCTTTAGCCTAGAATTCCCCCAATTCAAACTTACTTCACTGTGATCATATGTTTGGTGATTTTTAGACTTAAACATGTCAATCTTCTTCCATTTGGGTCAAGAGAAGAAAATAAAAACAAAACTTCCTAAGCCAAAGTATGGCTATGAAATCAAAAGAGACAGTACACATAAACATAAGTTTCTTTTTCTCATTTTTTTATTCATTTAGTCAGTCAACCAACATTTATTTGAAGGTCCATTACATGACACATACTGTATCTCAGAAAAGATGGCAAACACTATTGTGTTATTTCCTTCCTTCCTTTCTATTGATCTTAAACTATTCTAATAAGGGCTGGACTCTGACAGGCATTATGAAAACAGATCTAAATTGGATTATAGTTCTCTATTTTAGTTGGTAAAAGAAAGTGTCTCAGACCACAGAGGACTGATCATCTGTGGTCAGAAAAAAAAATTAAGCAATTTCCTACCAATACAGAACCCACAGGAAAAAAACTACAATAGGAGGAAAAAGAGGGAGACTATAGTACTTTTATTTAAACTGACTTGTGGAACCATTTGCTATTTAGTTACTTTTTCAACATAATGAAATGTTCACAGGTATAGGAACGCATACTTACAATGTGAAGATGCAAACAAATGCATCAACAAAAATGTAGCTAATTTTCACTTAATAAGCAGATTAAACTCGTATTTCAACATTAAAATAACAAATTGCTGTAGTTACAAAACATTAACTACAGATCTCAATAGTCCTGGGTCTGTTCTATTTCATGACAAGACCTCTCTATTCTTAAATATTTCTAATGGAGAATGGAGTATAAACTGACTTTATACACAAATGACTTTATCTATATACAAATCATCTCATGGAAAACTCTGGTGAAATACTTATGTACGGGTCCATCTTTAAAAAAATAAAAGCCAAATATCAAATTCTAAATTCTTTCTTTTCTTTGTATTATATTTGTACCATACTTTCAAATCATTCTTACTTGGTTGCCAGGATTTGTGCAGTAGGTTGCCAGGATTTGTGCAGTTCATCAAGACAAGTTTAAGAAAAATGTTTGATGAGTAAGAGTCAGTCTTTCTATTTTGATGGCTCAAATCAATTAAATTTTAGTTTCGTCTTATTGTACCAATCTATCCAGACTTTGACAACTGCTTTTGTATTGAATTTGCAAAGTTTTAAAGTAACAAGCATATGAATTGAAAGCTAAACAGCTGGAATAAGTTGTTACTTGTTAGTGGTAGTGAAATATCTACAAAAGTCTAGATTTATTGTTTTTAACATGGAATCTCTGTAAATGATACTCATGTGGAAATAATCCCTATTAACTTGAAATCTTAGCATTTTAATTATCCATTAAATTTAATTTAGTTTTGTACTGCTCATCCACAAATGAAATCTGGAATTGGAGGAACTAGAGAAACATAAAATTTGACCATTCCCCAAACTAGGTGAGACAATTTGTTTAGGTGATTTAAAATTCTTTAATTCATACTGTGTGTATGCATTTACATAAAAAATGATCATAATTTCATTTTCTCACAAATTAAGATTCACAATGCCTCACACTATTTCAGGAAAACTAAAAGCCTTAAATAGCCTTCATCACTTTAAAATTAAAAAAAAAAATCTATCTACCTTAAAAGGATGATTTCTAAATGAGAAAACCATCTGTCTTCAGAGAATATTTCCTTCTCCCTTCAGATTTTAAGTATGGGCATATTAATCCAAAGCATCCAATTACTTTATCTAAGAACATAAAGTTTTATCATCTGGACAGGGTTGGTAAACTATGGCCTGTGGGCCAAATCCAGCCCAATACCTGTTTCTGTAAGTAAAGTTTTATTAGCACACGGCCATGCTCCTTCATTTAAGTGTTGTCCAGGGCTGCTTTCCTGTTACAAGGGCAGAGTTTAGTAGTCTGACAGAGAAT
This sequence comes from Camelus ferus, assembly GCF_009834535.1. Taxonomy (NCBI): domain Eukaryota; kingdom Metazoa; phylum Chordata; class Mammalia; order Artiodactyla; family Camelidae; genus Camelus; species Camelus ferus. Next base: position 38,538,948 of record NC_045696.1, on the reverse strand, counting down.
ATATGGCCCACACAGCCATATACTTTATGATACTTGCTATCTGGCCTTTTATAGAAAAAGGTTAGATTATAAGGGGATACGTGAACTGATCTAGAATCTACCTGCATAGAATCCTCACATTGTTTATTTGGAATAAATATTGGAAACTGTCCTTTTATGTCATGAAAAAGCTCTGGTACCATACAGAAAACTACAAGGATGTCCCAACTTCATCCAAATAAGATGAATGAGAATGGTTCATCAGAATGAGAATCAGGAGCTATAGACCCTCAGTCCGAAGTCTATCTATCACACTATACTCTTCTCTCTAGCAACACACATCTTATCTTAATTTTTCTTCTTTCAACTTTGAGTGTCACAATTATACTAAGATGGTATTCCTTAGAAAAGAGCTTTGATATAATCACACAAAATTCTATACCTTAAAGGTATTTTAAAATTCTACATCTTTTACAAACATATTATTAAATATAAAATTTCCTAAATATTACAATGTTTTACATCTTTATATACTTTAGTAAATCATTATAAATGAAAAAAATTGGTTGTACTGTAAATGTGTTGTATTGCAAACTTTGTTTCTCTATGTATACATATCCCCTTTAAGTAGAAGGTGTTTAGTAAAGCATCATGAAAACTTAACTTAAAAGTCCATCCCTTTACTTAATCATGTAATCCTTTATTCAACAAATGTTTATGAAGGTCTCCCAGGTGCTAGGCACTGTATTAGGCCCTGAGGATACAGTAATGAATTCAATTTATTTCTAACTACAGAGCAGGAACTGTTTAGACTGGCCATGATAACAACTTTAAAGATTTGTTCTTTCAAGTAATTTTGACATGTTTTATAGTTCCCCCAAAACACATCTCTAAGCCCTGCTCATAGTGTAGGCATGGTCATTAATAAATATACATTGATTCTGCTTAGCAGTTAACATCACCTTTTAAAACAAAATGCTGATCCTACAGGGTATTTTAATAATTGACTAGAGTGAAAATGTCAAAGTAATGTCAAAATAAAAGATACTTTAACTGTAAATATTAGGTAGTTTTATATCAATTCTAATCTACATACGCTATCTAATTAGAAAATGGCCACTAAGTTATCATGAAATTTAACTTGAAAAAATATTCAGTTATTCAATTATTCACCCATTCAATAAACGACCCTGGGTAACTGGCATGAGCCAGGTTCTATTCTAAACACTGGGAATATAGTAAATAAAAATGACAGAAGTCTTTGCCTAAATGGAGCTCACATAAAAGTTGGTGAAAGACAGAAAATAAACATTTGAATAAAATGGAAAACGGTGATAAGTGTCATAAGAAAAAAAAAGAAGGCAGAAAATGGAGTTGGGAGTGGTGGACATGAAAAATTATAATTTTAACTTAAGTGGCCATGAAAAGTTTCCATGACCAAGTGCCATTTGAGCAAAGACCTGAAGGAGGTAACAAAAAAGAGAGGCCATGAGGCAGGAATGTCCCTGGGGTGTTTGGACAACAGAAAAAGACTACCATGGCTGGGTGGAGTGGCTCAGGTTTTATGAAATACTTTTCTTTTGGAATTGACAAAACACATGTATGTGAAGAACTGTACCAGAGAATATATGCATTTTAAATTTGAACCCTTCCTTCATTTTCTCTAAAATGTATAAAATGTGCCCTATTATAAACATATAAACAATAAAAATACTTGTTTCAGGGTCAAGACCTAAGAGTTTGAAAGACCTAAGAATCTTTTTTTTAAGGAGACACTTTTGAGTTTCAGTATCCTCCTCTGATTTACAGACTCCAATTTAGGCAAGATTTGTGATAAGAGGCTAGAAAGGACAGCTCAAAAGCCTCCTGCAGTCTATACATGCACTGTGATGGCTCATCATATTTTCTATAGGGTCTGATAAAAAGCTACCTTAATCTTTGTGTCTAATCTTTATTTTCTGAGGTAGGTATGTTCCTGATTTGTAATAGAGAAGAAAAGAGACTGGTATGAGTAAGTTGTGACTAAATAATTAGACTTTTATAACTACTGTTGCTCTCTTGGGGCCCAGGTTAAAAAGGCCATGTACTACCAATGGTTAGGAGTGCAGACTTCTGGGCCCAGACACCTAGCTACAAATTCTGGTTTGTCCATGTCTGGTTTGTAACAGGGATATTGGCATTTTACTTAGTCTCTTTGTGAGTCAGTTTCCTCATCTGGAAAATGCTTATATTGTCATATCTTATTAATAATAAGGTATTTTTACCTTACTGGGTTGGTTGATTTTAGGATTCAATGTAAGTGCTAAGGACAGTGTCTGACCCAGTAAGTGATTTTTAACTATATCACATTAAATGAAAGTTGAACTATATTGTTCCTAAGATCCATCTGAACTCCAAAGAACAGATTCTTTCTTGAAACATTTCCTCGAACAGTATTAAAAATCATTAAGTCAAGTAGGAAGTCACTTAAAGAAGAAGCTGCTGTCCAATAAATGTCTAAAGACAATCAGGGCCATGGAGTGCAGCAGGTACAGAAAAATAAATGAAGGACTAGTTAAGAATTTTGTGACTTATCTTCAAATTTTTAAGGTCACATTCACTTTAAGTGCAGTCATTCAGATTAGCACTTCTGCCATGAGAAGAGCTGGCAGGCATTCTAATTGTCTGTTCTGCAGTGGTAGAGATATATGCCCCGGAGCCTCGTCTTCCCTCATCTACCACACAGGTACCAAAATTCTGATGCATCTGTGAATTCACTTCCTGTTTTTAGCCTAGTAAAGCTATTCTCAGAGGAAGTCTCCTTTTCATATACCTACAGTGATCTAACCAGATGCATATTAAACCTCTCCCCTCTGCTTTTTTTTTAACCTGAACTAATCGTTATTTGTACATCTCTATTTTCTAATATTTCCTCTGGGTATTGTGTTAAGATAAAACACAGCTTTATGATGCCCTTTCCAATCAACATCAGACTATTTGTTTCAAGATAGTAATTAACTTCCTGCTTAATTTGTCACACTTAATTTGAAATTAGGCATGCAAGGCTATTAAAAACTGTGGTTGTGGTGTTTGCATCTGGCTGAGGCAGTAGCCACTGGCAGCCTTGATTTATCACTCTTCATTTAAATTCTTGTGCCAATGATTTTAGTTCCTAAATGCTGTGACTGGCATTTATGGATTTCAAAGTCAAAGTGAAAATAAGCTACAGTTAAGAACTCAACAGCTCAGATCGATGAAGAACGGTTTTATAACTGAACACCCTGCAGTTAAATCCTAGGGGCTTGACCAAAAAGTGCTTAGTGCTCAGAGATGTTGCTGTGGGAAGACGAGCATCCCACTCTAATGGCTGTTTATAAATCACTATCAAAACTGTGCATCTTGTAACAGTGCCATGTAAATTTCCTCCCCATGGAAGTTATTTTTTGCTAAGCCTGCTTCCTTAAAAGAACCACTCCCCACTCTGCCACCACCAAAGTAAGCTTCTTCTTCTGACAAATCTCTTCCTTGATATTCAAATCTTTTTATCCAGCGCTGCTCATGTTTGAGGAAGCAGAATAGAACATTGCTACTAAGACCTAGTCCATAATTCTGTGTGCAAATTGTTTCCTAAATTGAATGAGCATGATTCTATAACTTTCTTATCAAAGACTGACTGTGGTAAATCTTGATTCAGTGAAAGTTTCTTCAGATATGCACATGAAGAATTAGGCTTTTTGAAAACCTGGCCAGCAAAAAGTTTTTTGAAAATTTGTTCCTCTCCTACAAGGCTTCATAATCTCAAGGTTCAACACTCCTTATATGGCCAATCCAAATGCTATCCTTCCTTTAGGGTAAAGCTCCTCCAGGAAGCATTCCAGCTCAATTAAGCTTTCCTCCTCTGAACTACAGCCTTTGTGTTCTGAATCTTATAATTTAAGCACTTAACTGAAAAAATGTTTCCTTTTATTTTTTGCTAGGCCTTTTTCAGTCTGCTAGCCTTGTCTCCCCAATTAGAGTAAAGGAAGGCATTTGAGGAAGCCACATTAACCTCTTTCTTTCTTACCAGTAGTATATGATGGGCCACATGGCTTAATGAATGTTTGTTCATTCATTTATTAAGCAAATATTTACTGAGCTTTATACCTAGTACTCTTCAGTTCTCCAGGGATAGAGTAGCCTGATCAATAAAATATAGTGGAAAAGTCCAGCTCTCATGGAGCTTAAATTCTGTTGTTGAAAGACCAAATTATATTTGGAATTTATTACATCATGGAAATAAGTAACAGAATAAAGAACATATGCAAATCATTTCAAAGAGTGACTTAGATACAAACTTGAGAAATAAACATACGGTCAAAACAAGAGGTAACCAAAAATCAAATACGAGGAGGAGGAGAAAGGAGAGGGTGGGGGAGGGGTAAACAAAGAAAAAGAGTCTACAGTGACAGACCAGAGTGTGAGGGGGGAAGAAGTAAAGAAAAAGAGTGAACAACATTCTTATTTTTATTCTTAAACCATGAAAACTGTATCTATTTACATAAACAAGTATTTAATGTGACATAATAATGTACTTATTTTTCAATAATACATAATTTCCAATAATGTATTTATTTTCCAAAAACCATAAAGATTTTTATTTCTTCTCACTAGAGTAAAGTGATATGGACTTGAACATGGGATGAAATGTTACTAAGATACTTCTCCTTTACCTCTAAAAACAACTGTACAACCTGAAGTCACCACGGTAAACTTTCAATAATCCTGCGAAGTATTACAGTGTAAGACCTACAGCAAGAGCTGTATGCTTGGAAAGTTGGTGAGACTTTTAGGAGAAGGTTTCTTTTTACTGAGGTGTCAAAAAGAGTTTTGCATGTTCACAAACTGTGTTGTTTTCTTATTTTTATTACATCAAGTCTTGAAGTTATATAGAAAACTGATTTTAAATATGAAAAGACTGCACATAGAAGGCTCATCATGTTATCCAATGAAGAATCTGAGGTCCAGGAAGAGTACATAACTTGCCTGAATTTACACAGCTGGATAGCAGCAGTTTAGGGACTAGAACTTGGAGTTGATCAGATTATGACCATTTGTTTAACTTGCCTTTCTCTTTGACTAAACTACTGGACATTTCAAGAGAAAAAAAAAAGAATGGCATTATGAGTTATAAATTCATGAGAATGCAGATGGTAAATAGCAGACAAAACTATATATACACAGGAGATGGAATTTCAGGCACCAGAGATTTATAAGAACAAATAAACAATAATCTCTCCTGCATATTTTCAGGGTGTTCCTGCTTAGGTTTACACAACTGAACACTACGCCTTTGGCAGTTCTGTTCCAGGATGTTGAATTGATGAATAGAATGCTTATTGTCCTAAGTGAGCACTTTATGACTAAGGGGCAAAAGTATTTCAGTGTTAAAGCTTTAAAAGGTTCACTTTAAGTATAGTAGAAATTGTGTGTGTGTGGGGGGGGTAAATGTATATATGTCTATATCCATACCCTTAATTCACTAATTTATTTAGTAAATATTTAATATATAGATTTTATATGAAATACGCTATGTTAGGCCTTGAGGATATAAACATTTATGGTTAATCCAATAGAAAAAACATTCCAACTGACAGCAGTTGGAATGCAGAGCATAGTAAATACTGTGACAGGGTAAATATAAGGAGATATCAAAGGACATTCAGGGCCAAAGCATAAAGAACCTTACAAGTCACTTTAGGAGACTAACCAACCATATTACTACCACACAGAGACGCACAGTGTCAACATTAGAAAATTTTGCCATTCATTTTCTTACTGACTATATGTGTACATCAGTTTACGTAATTGGGTGATAATGTATATAGAGTTTTTAATCCTGCAGCACTTACAATATTGTCAGCATTATTCCCATTCAACTTAACATTCCAAACATATTTATTTTTCTTAGTTATCTAATAATTGAGCAAAAATGATATTAGCGTCTTTTGACCCTAGAATTATAGTTATGGGTTAATATCTAAAATATCTAAACAGCTCATACAACTCAACATCAAACAAACAAACAACCTGATGGGGACAGAAGACCTGAACAGACATTTTTCCAAAGAGGACATGCAGATAGCCAACAGGCACATGAAATGATGTTCAATATCGCTAACCATCAGGGGAATGCAAATCAAAACCACAATGAGGTATCACCTCAAACCTATCAGAATTTCTATCATCAAAAAGAACACAAACAACAAATGTTGGCACGGATGTAAAGAAAAGGCAACCCCCATACACTGCTGATGGGAATGTAAATTGGTACACTCACTCTGGAAAACAGTATAGAGATTTCTCAAAAAACTATAAATAGAACTACCATTTGGTATATATCCTGGGTATATATCCAAAAGAAACAAAAACAGTATTCCATTGTATAAATATACCACATCTTCTTTATCTAGTCATTTGCAGCAACATGGATGTTACTGGAGAATGTCATTCTACGTGAAGTAAGCCAGAAAGAGAAAGAAAAATACCATATGAGATCGCTCATATGCAGAATCAAAAAAAAAAAAAAAAGATACAAAACAGACTCATAGGCATAGAATACAAACTTGTAGTTGCCAGGGGGATGGGGTTTGGGAAGGGACTGGGATTTCAAAATGTAGAACAGATAAACAAGATTGTACTGTGTAGCACAGGGACATATATACAGGATCTTTGGTGGCTCACAGTGAAAGAGAATGTGACAATGAATGTATGTATGTTCATGTATAATTGAAAAATTGTGCTCTACACTGGAATTTGACACAACATTGTAAAATGACTATAACTTAATAAAAAAAAAGCTTAAAAAAACAAAAACAAAAACACTAATTTAAAAGGATATATGCACCCCAATGTTCATAGCAGCATTATGTATAATTGCCAAGATATGGAAGCAAACTAAGTGTCCATCGATAGATGAATGGATAAAGAAGATTTGGTATGCATATACAATGGAGTACTACTCAGCTATAAAAAAACAAAATTTTGCCATTTGCAACAATGTGGATGGGCTTGGAGGATACTATGCTAAGTGGAATAAGTCAGACAGAGAAAGACAAATACTATATGATATCATTTATATGTAGAATCTAAAAATACAACAAACTAGTGAATATAACAAAAAAGAAACAGACTCACAGATATAGAGAACAAATTAGTGGTTACCAGTGGGTAGAGGGAAGGGAGGAGGAGCATTATAGGGGTAGGGAATTAGGAAGTACAAACTATTATGTATAAAATAAGCTACAATGATATATTGTACAATACAGGGACTATAGCTACATAATAACTATAAATGGAGCATAATATTTAAAAATTGTGAATCACTATATTGTATATCTGTAATTTATATAACACTGTACATCAACCATTATCTCAATAAAAAATAAAGTAAAAATATACTTTTCCCTACAAAATCAATACCCTATTGGCCAGATTTATTTCAAATAAAGGGTGACTCTTCCCATATTCTTTCTGTGGTGCTTCTGATACCATGATAAGCTGCAATGGATTTAAAAGTGACATGAAGACAGGTTTATGATTTCATTCCCTCTTCCTGAAACTGTGAGCCACCACAAGGGGGAAAGGAAAAGTGTATGGAAGTAGAGAATAAAATTCAAATTAATAAGAGAAATGAAAGTAATTGAACACTTATAGGAAACAGTTTAGAAAAAGATATTGAGTTCTAGATCATGGTACAAGAATGAGGATTTTTACCTTAAAAGATCATCAAAACTTTAATTCTTCACATATAAAGAAAGAGGGTACATCAAGGATGTATTATAATAAAAGGACCATCAGAATTTAATGCAATTAGATTACTTTTTGCATTTCATCTACCATGGATTTTTAATTGAGAAAATTAGAGTAAAAATTACATATTAACAATTTATTTTTAAATTTTATTTCTAACAAAGAAATAAATTATTTTTTATAAGGTCACTATATCTAATATTTGCTTTCAAAATATCAATAAATTGTATGATATGACATTTATAAGAAACTATTTTTACAATTTTATTAAATCAATAATTTAAAGCAATACTTTTTAATGAGATTTGAACATAAACCTCTAAAACTTTTTCCCATTATAGTTTATTTAAATTTGATATAAGCAAATAATCTCCTTATTCTAATTTATGCTACATAAAATGTGCTAATTATTGAATATTTCAAAATGTGTTATATATTTTTAGCATGACTGTGTTAGATTTAGCTTAGTCATATAAAACAAGGTTCAAGCACCCTGTAATATTTTCACATGGAATTTCATTTTGTGAATTTTACCAAAAAATTTTTTAAAACTAGATAATTTAAAAAAGACAAACACTTTCCTGTTTTAAGGATCTGGGTCACAAAAGTTTGAGCTACAAGAGTGACTAAACCCAACATTTGCTCATCATCAGTAACTGCACAATAATTAATTTTGTTTCTTTGTATGAATGTTCCATGGAGGCACCATTACTGTGCCAGAAGAACATGGTGGAAGCATTCAAATTTTGAACAGCTTTCTGGATTCCATGACTCTCATTCTCCTTTTGGACAGGTCTTCTCCTCTGGAGCGTACATTGCTTTAGCAGGTATTTAAGAGAATGACTGAGAGGCCCTCAGATTATCCAGAAATTACATCCAAGAAGTATGTCTTGAAGAATCCTTGGTCTGATATACTGTCACTCCTCCTGTGACACCCTTAAGATTTGTGACCATTAATGCAAAACACTTCTAAAGTCCATTAGAAACACAGAATTGCAGAACAGTGGAAGAAGTTGGGTTGGGGGTTGATAAACTGGCAAATAATAAGTGAGATAAATAAAAGTTATCTAACTAGAATGTTCTACTGATGGTCTTCCCATCTACAAAGAGTGATAGTGCAGACAAAGGGACTTTCTATCTCCTTAAGTGCAATTTATTTTTTTGTATTTTCTTCTTAAATAGGTTAATAGGCAGAAGGAAAGTTTTAGGTGAAATATATAGAATACCAGCCTAAAAGAGTCAGTTAAAAGATACAGGGGGACTGGAATTCCTTCTTAGAGATCTTTGAAATGGGATAAAAATAATATTTATTTGTAACATAAAAATATATTTATCTATATAATGTTATTTATAACATTTATATTTATATCTTGCCTGATGACTTGTACTTGAAGTCTGAATTCTCTTGGGATTCTTTAAGGCATATGAAAATTGTCACCTTGTAAGTATAAAACTAATATGAGTTGGCGGTGGTTAGGTTAATAAACTTCAGATGGTGGAAAGTAGTTTATTTTAGGACACAATTTTGCATGTCAGTTATCTTTAAATTTAAATATATAATTAAGTAGCACTTCAAATAGAGTTTTATTGTTCTGCTCTTAATACAAGTATCTCACATTTTGTAAAATAGCTAAATAAAAACAGCAGTTGAACATTTTAAATATTCAAAACTGTTCAGCACATTAAATATTTACTCTCATAAAAGCAGAATGAGGACCCTATTCCCAATTTCTAGATATCTAAATGTGTAATTCACATCTACAACTGACCAACACATTTATCTTTATGAGAAGTAATAAAAAAAACTTAAAAGTATAAAATTATGATAGGACGTAAATAGAAAATAAACATCAAAATATAACCTAAACCCATAGAAAATAGTCATTCAATATTTATATAAAAAAAGCCTTGAAATAGGAAGTCAAAAACAGAGGGCATTATTTCACTTGAGAATTATAAAGTAAAAGGTAATCACATCTTAGAGATTTAGTGATTCAGCAGAAAAGTAAAATAAATTTTTAAAGACAAAATGAAATAGAATAAAAAGTACATTTCTATTCACATAGTTACATTTATCATTCTTGGAATATTCATTTATTTGCTTCAGTGAAAGATTACTTAAGAAATATGTAAAGGGGACAACTACTTGAAAGGATGAATACAAATAATCCAATGAGTCATGGCATAATTATTTTCAGGGAAAAAAAGAACTTTTCTATCTTAGGGTGCACCTTGGAAGTGACTCAGTAGGACAGTACAGAGCAGAGCACAAAGGGATCAACAGCTATGAAACCTACTCTTAGGTCTATCAGAATGTCAAAATAATTAGAATAGCATTAGGCAAATTTTACAACTACCTTTCAATTTTTTATTTTTAATCTTTCATTACCAAAAGCTTTGTTCATTGTCTAACAGAATAAATATGTGGTAAAACAACTAGTCTCTTTCATAAAAATAGAAAAGTGAAATGTCAACATTCACTATCATCTCACTAGTTAATCATTTATTACTTTATGCATATTTTAAGGGCTTGTGTACTAACTAATATTTCAGGCACTCAGTTCTTGAAAATGTATATTAAATCAGATATCATAAGTTTAATTTAGTCTTTTTTACTTAGCCAAGCTCTCATTTCCAAACCTTAAAGAAGGAAAAGACTGCTGACTTCTCCATAGTGTACACCACATCTCAAACACTCAAACATGCATCTTTCTTTCACTACACGGCATGCAGAATGGTACGTGGCACATCACAGTTACTGAATATAGTTTTTTTGCTGACTAATCCACAAAGGTAAATGGGAACAACAGTGACATCACTATGTTATAAAATGTTTTCAGAGCTGGTTTCATGAGTGTGACTTACACAGCTGCATAGCTCCCTAACCCCGCTTAGGGTTTAATGCTCAGCTGTTGCCATCTTGAAATTCTTAATAATTTTACCTTTAACTCATGTTTTGTAAGTGAAGTCTGCTGGGACAATGGAGCACGCACTGGGAGCTTGAATCCCCGGCTCTAGGCAAAGTCTAGGCTCTGGCCACCTACCCCACCATAGCCCTCTGGATGTGTTTTTCCTGCACACTCTCCTGCTCTCCGCCATACAGTCTTGCAATTCCTGCCCTGTTCCTTGATTGCTGCCACTCTCCACCTGGGTTAAATGACTATGTTAACTTCTGAGGACAGAGGACCACATTCCTGGGTTGTCCCTTGTCTCCAGTGGGGTCCCTCTCTTCCTTTTTCCAAACTTTCTGAGTCTTACACTTGTCTGTTCTGGTCTACTTGAGACACCCTTGGGGACTGGGGATGGGGAGTGGTGCGGGACTATAGGAAAAGAACTGTGTGATTTTTATGATTCCACATGAGTTAAATGCTCTTATGTTTACATTTAAAAGAAGCATTGAGCAATATAAAGACAAATGGTAAAGTGTATGGTAATAATTTGAAATTTACTTTTTCTTTACTTAAAAGGACATTAAATGGCAATTAAAAAAGCACCATTACAAATTGAGAGAGAGAAATTGCAGAAGGAAAAAGCTTTATATTTTAGTACCTTTAACGGCCCTTTTTTCCTGCTTTTTGAACAAAAGGTCCTGCAGTTTCATTTTTCACTGGGCATCACAAATTATGTAGCTGGAACTGACTGTTTTAGAATCCAAACCAAATAGAAAAGTGCTGAGGAATACATGGAAGAAAAAAAAAAGCTACTTAATCTAAAGATGCTATAGTGGATTTCAGTCTGATTAAAAGGTCAGCAATTAGTTTTCAATCTTTACAAACTATTAAGATGAAGACATTTCACATTTTTAATAATGATCAGAATAATCTGTCAGTCTTGACAATGTTTTAATTTTATTCTTACAGATTAACTTTTTAAAAATCTTCATTAATATTTACTTTAAAGTAAAAGGGACTTTTGGAAAATTTTCCCCCGAAATTAAAACCTAGTACTTTATAGTAACCACATTTGAAGCAGTTATCCAAATCAGTCAGTCTCTTATGCAGGCAGAGATTAGTTAATGAAATTAAACTGGCTTCCATTTTCAAAACAAAGAACTGCATTGAAAATAACAAACAATTTGCCAGACATTTGCTTAGCCATAAAGTAGAGCCTTATATCATATGATAGTTACAGATTATGTAAAATGTGATCATATGCACTTATCTTCGCTGCTAACCAGTTTATTTTTATAGGATTTAAAATATTTTACCAAACAATCCCTATTACTACTTTCCAATTTGTAGGAGAAATGCCATAAAATTGTTAATCTAATAGTAGAGGCATCAAAATAGCAATAAGATCTAATTATTTTATTGCTAAAGAAAACACTTAGTCACCTTTCCTGAAAAATGTACAAATGAGAATTTCTCAGAGAAACAGCTGATGATTCTAAAAGCCAACTGCTTAAAGACAAGTTTAGGATTAAGCACATTTCTCTAGCAATGTATGATCATCAAGAAAAACCATGATTGCTACTAACGGATGGTTTAGTGTTGATTAAAACCTTTTGCTAAAAATTCTGTAAGGACAGGACCAGAGGACTTAGTGACCATGAAATTTAGAATATGTTGAAGAATATACATGCAATAATATATCCTAGTTACTTTCTAGACAAATTCCTGGTTAAATTTAAGGCTTTGTTCTTTTGATTCCCACTGCCTAGAATCATCTTTTATATTCACAGGGTTTTCTCCTTAATTCATGATCTGCTCCAATGTTATGTTGTCAAGAGCAGTCTATTTGGTTGCCCTATGTAAAAAGCCCCCTCCCCATTACTTCCAAATCTCTTATTCTGCTTAGTTTTTCATCATGGGACATATCGCTACTTGGCACTAAAATATAATGTCCATGAAGGAAGGTACCTGGTTAACCATTTGTATTTCTCCTTTACTGCTATATTCCTAACACATAGAACAGTTCTGGGCAGATAGAAAATATTCAATAAATACTTTGAGTGAATGAAATAATGAATGAAAGATTAACTGAAACCATCTATAATTTTTGTTAATGCGGTAAATAGATTTATTAAATTACAGACAAAATAGGTTGAGGATATGCTCAAATAACACATCATTGTTGTTTTCAAGAAGCTTACATATTGGTCAGAAAAGCAAACTATCAAAATATGATTATGATCCAGTGCGACAGACACGCGTGTGCTATTGTGTGTAAGTGGCTGGGAGCAGTTCGGTTTCTATACTTGCTGACTGCGAGCTGAGCCACTGACCAACTTCAGGAAACTCACTGCTAGGGTCTAAAAGCCTTTTCTACACCATTCATTTATTCAAAAGATGCATGCCACAAAAAGACACTAGACTTGGAAGTAATTTGATGTTTCCTAGGAGTAAAAACAAAGTTTACAATCATCTAGACTCTATTATAATTTAATTTTGGGCTAGAATATAAAGTTATTTAGTTATGATTAACTAGACTGACATTTAAATTATCTCCCTTACATAAAATATTCAGTGCACTTTTTGGAAGAAAAACACTCTTCCTAGGAGATAGGAATTTTATCCTTCAATATAAAGTGTAGGTTTTGAATATGTAATTTTCTTATGTCTAAGAAATATAAAAAATACAAATAGTATAGCATCACTCAGCTTAAATTATGGTTAATGCTTTTTCCTTTTCTAACTTATCAAGTCACTAGCTTATATTCAGTGTATTTTTAGTAAGCATTTAAGATTTTTACACCAATTTCTTTTATTTTGAATAGACTTAGAAAAAAAGAGTATTCACTGTCAAGAATTTTGAAAACACACTGAAGATTATGAGGGATATCCAGACCAAAAACAATTAAAATACAGACATAAAGATGAATGAATCTTTACAATATCCCTAATTACCTACTCTAGCAACATGCAAAACGTCCATATTTGAAACAGATTGTATTTTCAGAATGCAGTGAACGGTAAATCAAATAGATATTTCAAGTTTATACATATATGGAGACTTGTTTATTTAAATCTATTTTCAATATCAGTTCAATTAATTATTGTTGCCTGAGCAAATATATGAAATCTGCATATATTAGCCTGCAAAATGTAATCCTAAGGCAAAACCTATACAGAATACCCACGCAATGGCAGGGATAGGACTGCTGAATATATATTTTAAGAAGCAAAAGAATTGGACAAACTGCTTCTGACAATAATTGCTTTAAAGACCCTTTAGGAAATACCAGCAGAATTGGTTGGTAATTTAGCATGTCTTTCACTTTGAACATAGTCCCTAAAGGTTTTTGCACATGTCAGGATATCTACAAACACAATTTGTTTCAGGCTGACTATCCATGATCAACATTTTCCTTTACTGTCTACGACCCGAATAATTCCTTCTACTAAACTACACATCTTATTTTTTTTCTAACATGCACTGAAGATTAAAATCAAATGTTTCCTAGGTGTTGCTCTCTTGTTTTCCCCTCTAAATGAACCACCTTTAAAGACCATTTAAATAAACTATGAAAATAGAAGGTTGCAAATATAGCTCTTAGGGAATGTAGAAGTCAGTTAATTAAGGTTTATTGCAAAGATTTCTAATTATGAGAGTCATAGTTCTAAATCTATAATCTTATTTATCCAACTAGAATCAGGATAATCAAGGAATGTTTCTTCTAACTATAGCTAAATGGTTCTAAGTGATTTGGAAAAGATTTTTTTTTTACATTTATTTAATTGTAAACAGATAGCAAACAATTAAGTCAAGGTTGTTTAATGTTGTTTCCTTAATACTTCTTAAGTATGAGAAAAGACATATACAAATAATTAACTTCATGAAAGAAAAGCAAATTTAATGCAGACTTTCCCTTTATCCTCAAGCTCCACACTGTGCATACATAGAGTAATAAAAACATAATTAGTGCAACTATCTGTATTTCTCAGTCTCTACTACTTTACTTAGTATTCAGACAAATGTCACCACATGTATATTATTATTCTGCTGATTTTCTTTTCTCCTGTCTATAGCCCTGATAATATATCAGCATCTTCTGCTAAATGGTTGTTTCTCTAACCTGTGTTGTCTATTTTGCAACTCATTTCTCCAAATTTAAAGTTAAATCTTCAGTTCCTTCCCCAAATCCTGTTGTGCCTCTGCAATATATCAACTTCTTAGATGCTCTTAGTATGTTAGTCATCAACACCTAATCCCTCAGTTGCTCAATCTTTGCTTGGTTCCTTCTATGCTGCATTCTTTCCCTTCTCCCGGCCTCATTTGACCTACTCACATTCTACTCATCTCTCGGAACTGAACTTAATTTAAATACTGCTTCCTCAAGAAGACCAGCCCTTATCCTTCAGACCTGAAGAATACATGCTCTCAGAGCACCCTGGATTTTCCTTGGTGGGACTTATCACAGTACTAATTATGTCTTTGTCAAATTATTTGTTTGTTATCTGCCTCCCCACCAGAGTGTAATGTTCATAAGGGCTTGCTCACCACCATATATATGTTGAATAAATCAAACGCTTATGAATAGCTCATATCATTTTGTATAGTCTCAATCTATGGATACTATGTCTTATTTCATGCTTAAAATATATTTTCTGCCCTTACAGCAATACACTTTGAATAAATTCTCTCATTTTCAAAGTGGGAAATAATTCATATTCTGCCCTTCTGCTAGGTAGAAAAATGGCCTAAATGAACTCTCTTCTAATCCTAGAATGAAAGGCATAGAATGTACATTTAATGTATGAAATTATGTAAACATATTTTATTTATATATATTTTATTTAAGGTGATATATTAGTTTTATTCCCAAACTTAATTATTTATATCCTATAGTTAAAATGGTTGTACTGGATTGTATTTTTTTGATCAAGTGGCAGAAATAAAGCCTTAGAAATAATTTGCTAATGCAGAGAGGAACAGAAGACCCTAATTTGTCTCATTCTGAAGACATATTTGACAAGGATTTGTTTAGACTATGGGAAAGAACTAAGGAAAGAGAAAACAGAAATTCCATTTTGAACAACTATAAAGCAGATTCTATGCTGTGAAGCAATTTGCTAAATGAAGGGAAATACTACATAGTAAATATAAAAATGGTGATTGTACAGTACTCTTTGGCTTTGCTTTATTTATTAGCTGTATTTCTGAAGATTATCAGCAAAGTGAAATTATACATAATATTTGAATAAAATGGTCATATCCATTATTACAAATATGCTTTTAGTAGAATATTAAAGTTTTCTTCCTGTGTTTTACAGGTTTAGCAATGTTTTTAAACTTTTTATTTTGCAACAATTATAGATTCATAGAAATTAGAAAAAAAAGTATAGCAAGGTCCCATACATCCTTTACCTAGCCTCCCCCAATGTTAATTACTTGCATAACTATAGTGCAATATCAAAACCAGGAAATGGACATTGGTAAAATCCACAGGGCTCCTATATGTATGTATGTGTGTGTGTGTGTATGTGTGTGTGTGTGTGTGTGTGTGTATGTGCGCAGCTCAGTGCAATTTATCACATATCTAACTTCATGTAACTACCATCACAATCAAGATATGTAAATGTATTACCACTACGAGGCTCTATCCTGCTACACTTTCACAGAGACATATCTCTCCCCCTAATCCCTAACCCTTGGCCACCAAGAATCTGTTTAAGATTATGCTATTTCAAGAGGGTTACATAAGTGAATCCTTTTGAGATTGGCTTTTTCACTCAGCATAGTGCCCTTAAACTTCATCCAAGTTGTATCTGCCCACAGTTGGTTCTTTTTCGTTGCTGAGTAGTATTCCAACATTTTTGATATATTTTCATTTTAAACATCACCAGATGCTGCCTTCGTGCATCTGGAATGGACTGACTTGCAGTCCCTAAAATTCATATATTGAAGTCCCACCTCAGTAGCTTAGAATTGTGACTGTATTTGGATGTTAGGACCTTTAATGAGGAAATTAAGGTAAAGTGAAGTCATGTGAGTGTGTTTTAATTCAGTATGATGGTGTCCTTATGAGAAGAGATTAGGACACAGACACGTACAAGGGAAAGAATATGGGAAGACACAGGGAGAAAATGGCTGTCTGCAAGCCAAGGAGAGAGGCTTTAGAAAAAAATCAACTCTGCAGGTACCTTAGTCTTGGACCTCTAGCCTCTAGAATGGTTAAAAAATTTTCTGTTGTTTAAGGTACCTAGTCTATGGCATTTATTATAGTAGACCTAGAAAACAAACACCACGTATAAGAGTAGTTTTATCTGCATAAATTTGTCTCATCTATCTGTGTTCATATACAACAATACTTTCTGCTATAACACAATCACTGGTGTATCCACCTAATTCATGAATGCTTCTCAAAGGGAGTTTTTAAAATCTCTGAAGCTTTTCCTATATCATGCTCTGTGATAAATTGTTATGGGGGAATTAAAGAGACTATATACTTATAAAAATCATAGGATATCCATGCCTAACTACACTGCAGTAAAGTCCTATAGTGTAATAAAGGAAATCTTCAGCTGAAAGCCATTGGATTTTTAAAACAGACAGTTTAACTACTTTTTACAAAAAACTTCACCTAAACAACAGCACTTAGACTCATTTCTAAATATTTTTTGCTCTTTCTTTTCAGAGTGGATCATGGTCAGGCATATTAGCTATACTGTTCTTATAATATAAATAGGAATTAAAATCAACATAAATTCCTACCATCTTCTTATTTGACATACAAAAGAGATGGCTACATATGTAGGGCAACTGAATTTCAATTCATTTAGCGACATTTTATTTATGTTTGATGTTCACTGGTAATTCAATGGACTTGCTCATAAACAAAAATGCATAGATATTAGAGAGAAGCATTATATCCAATTAACCATACTACCATACTACTAAGAGGTAATATCAAAAATACCTTTCTGCACCTTGGGAAACAATAAGGACAACCACCAGAAAATCACCCCTATAATGTATAGAGTATACAACTGCACCTCAGTGAATATAGGTCCACCAAGGATATTAAGGAATAAAAGGAATGATAGGTCTGTTTCGAGAGAACAGCAATGGAACTTACCGTCTTGATCTGTGGTCACTGTAATAGCTGTGAATGACTTGGGAGAAAAGCTCAACTCAGAGACTCCATTCATGGCTTCTATTTCAAAGGTGTAATTCACGTGAGACACAAAGTCAAGTACCACCACAGAATTGTTGATCAGGCCAGTATGTCTTGGGATGAAGCGGAGTCCTCCACCACAGTCCTCACACTGGCTGGTGTCTAAGCCACATTTCTTACAGATTACACTGTATGTGAGATCTTTTCTCCCTCCTGTGTCACTTGGTGGGCTCCATTCCAAAATAAGGGCTGTTTCATTGATGTTAAAAGCCACATTTCTGGGAGCTGAAGGTGGCCCTAGAGAAAATAATTAAAAAACAAATGTACATGTATAGGACAATGAATTACGATGCTAACTTGAAAACGTCATCAGCAAACACTTGCTAGTCTTTTATATTACTTTGCACTCTTTCTTCTGCTGGGAATGATAAAGAAATATGGTTAAAAATATCTGATTAAGTCTAATAAGTAGAGAGTCTTAGGAGTGGAGATGGTCTATATCTTAACTTTTTGGTATAATGATTTCAGTATTTAATGCCAAAAGCTACATCTCCAAAAGATACCGTAATTAAACTTTTAAAATTTGTTGACTGAAAATATACAATAACCAAACATTATTTTAAATCATGTGATAGTTTTAATTACATTTTAATAATTACATCACCATTTGAAAATTTTGAAAAAAATAATAACTTACATGTATAAAACATACTGTATTCAGTCTTTCAGTCTTCAAACTATGTTTGATTTGTAACTAAAACTCCCATTCATTACTTTTGACAATCTCTGAGGATCTGTTTCTCATAGGCTGAGAATAACTGGCCATAAATTTAGCGTGGACAGGCACTTTGGAAGAAGAGGAAGAGGAAGGGAAACTGGAGGCTACACAAAAGCTTTTACTAGGTCTTGCCAATTTCATGGGATAGAAGCATTACACAGAAGGGATAAAAGGAAGTATCCATATATATGGTGTCTAGACTTTAATTTAGATGAATTTTACTAAACACAAAGTAAGTGTGTCTTTAAAAGCTTATCAGGAGATCCACATAATCCTCTTACTCGTCAATGAGACTCTGCATAAACCAAGTTGGTCGTGGATGACCGATGAGCATCTTCCCTCAGGCTTCTTTCTCACTATTTTTCAATACAGATCACACTACATACAGTACTTAATATCCTCTCACTATTACAGCCTTTTCTTAAAATTGTATCAACAATCTTTTACAACTATCACAGTCCTTCAAACCTCAGTTTCATATCATTCATTGAACAAATATTAACTGAAGGTCTACTAGGTGCTAGGCATTGCACCATGTACTTCATTGTGAAATACCACAGAGTCTTTTCTGTAACAGACTGTGCTTAAGATACATATTTGAAAAGTAATTCATTGCATAAATAACAAATTAAATAACATTCTTACCATGTTTGAAAGGCTTAGTTTTAAGAAATCAAAAACATTTCTTTAAATTTGATATCAGGAAAATTTGCTTAGAAGATGGAAAAGGATTCTCTGTCACATTCTCTCCATAGAAAGAAATTCACGTTTTTGTAAAAGCTCCTTTTGAATTTCAAAATACAGTCATTCATTTATTAAATACTTTTCTGTAGTAATCACTATGTGTGTCACCTACTTTGCTAGATCTTGAGTTTACAGCATGAGTCTGATAGACATTATTTCTGCTTTCTTGTTATTTACATTTAGCTAAATGGCTAGGTAAACATAAATACATACACATCGACAAAATAATAAAATTCAATTTATAATAATTGCAATTATGAAAATCAAAAGGAAAAGAGCTGAAATAAAAAGTATCAAGGGGACCAATCTTTTTTCTAGGCTGTGCATTTATATCAGTTGATATATATATATATATATATATATATATTGAATTGGATAACACAATTATGGAGGCTGAAAAACCCCAAGATCTGCAGTCAGAAAGCTGGAGTTCTAGGAAAGCTGGTGTGTAAGCTCCAGCCTGGGTTGAAGGCCAGAGATACTAGGATTGCTGATGGTATAAATTCTGGTCCAAGGGCAGGAGAAAACTCCAGGGGGTCCAAACTGAGAAACATTCTGAGAAAGCCTCATGCAAATGATATGGAAGATGTACAGACGAGTTGGAAGAATATTAGAGGTAGAAGATGTGTAGTCTTTAGTCAAAAGTATTTTAAAATAGTCATGGAATTGGCACAAAATCACTGTGGCTAGAATGCAAATGGGGTAAGCAAGAAATGAGTTTTAAGGAACAGGAAGGGACCAGACAATGCAAGGCTGCTAGGCTCATTGGAATGAGTCTGGATATTTTTCTACATGTAACAGGAAGAAACTGACAGATTCTATGCATGGAAGTGATGTATTTTAAAAAGAGCATTCTGGCTATAGTGTGAGGAATGGTCTAAATGAGTACAGAGGACTCAGTAGCAAGATCTGTTTTACGGTATTAAAGTAACATAACATCACTCTTAAATCAATACGACTGTGAATTGGGTTTGAGATATTAAGAAATGTTATATCTTCCTTTTTTATTTTGCTGGATCCTGATATCAACAACATGATGGGTAGGAATCTCAGTCACTATATGCATATCAACTAAAGCTAGACCTAGAAATGGGGCATTTAGTTTTTCTAAAAAGTTTCTGCATACCTTGTTTTATGCCATTTCATGTTTCAGAGCATTATAAAAACGTCTGCCTTCAGAAAGGAAAATATGGAAGGAATTATAAACTAGAGCACAGAGACAAGTGTAGGTTCTTATCTCCAACCTAGACTCATGCCTAGGAGATAAAGATTCATTATCATTATCGTAATAATGTCTTCCTAGAGAATGATATATTCATATTGTTGTTCTCTTCTCTCATTTATAATGGAAAACATGAATTATTACTAACTTATATTTCCAAGAACAGGAAGAATGTTATCAATTAAGTTATCGGTGTCTGCAAGTGTATGACCGTCCGCCTAGAGATACTTTAAAAAAACAAGGCAGACACCCTTCTTACTCAAGGGCTCTCATACCAATTTGCATGACGATTAAATAGCTTTTTAATTGCTGTTAAATTATGCCAGCTAAACTGTGATTTCATGCAAATATTAAGCTGTAATGACATGCAGTGAATCATTTACTAAGATTTAGAACTTAGAATAAAGAGAGACAATTAATTCTAATCCTCAGATTCAACTAAATTATGTGTCACTGGGCTTTTATGAATGTGGCCTGATTGCTTTGTTATCATTTATAAATTATACAAAGATTATGTGACACATTGAGAAAAAAAAGTCTTGGCAGTCCTAACTCTTTCGGCGACATATGCATTGAAAATTCTCAGGGATTTCCTTATGTTGATTTTATTTTCTTCAAATGAAACAAGTAATTCACATAGAACACAAGCAACCTCCATACTTCACCCTTCAGGTGACCTCGTAAGAAAAGGGCAATCATTTTGATTTGCAATCAGCTTTTTTTTCCCAAGCCCATCATATAATAAACTTTTGTGAAAACCACAATTTTACTTCCATTAGTTTATCAAAAAAACACATTTTCAATTTTCGTCTTCTTTTTCTGGCTTCAATTTGTATTTCCCCTTTACACTTTTAACGAATAAAGGAATAGTGCTCCAGGAGTAAACTTAGGAGAAGCCTAAGGCAGTGCTGTCAGGTCCCTCCCAGGAAGAGCGTCTGGCTCTGCAGCCCACACATTTCTCTCAGAGTAGCAGAGGGTAGGGGGTGGGGGTGATTTTTGTTTTATTTCATTTGATTTTAATTTTTTCTGCATGTAAGTATTCGAAACAGAACTATATTTCCCAAAATATATCCTGTGTAATATCTCTGGTTCCACGAGAGACCGCATAAAAAAATGAGTTTGGTGCTCAAATTAAGATTCCTTTGACAGACTGATGCTGAAACAAAAGTAACACAATTTGCTTCACTTTGTTGACTCCTATATTTCCAAAACATTTATTCACAGAACATCATTTTCCAAGAAGCATCTGAAGGAATGCTAGCATTCTGCAGAACACCCTTAAATAAAGGCTGACACTGAAGGAGAACAAACTTAGGGGTCACATTTCAGTTACTATATCAATTGCTGTAGATTTAATATTTTATGTTTATAGTTACAGAAATATGTTAAGTCATAAACAAACAGGGGCCTTTTCATATTAACTCTTTTATATTAAGAGTGACTATTCACTCATCCATTAACTCTTAATGTTTTTAAGTCTCTTTAAGAACAATGAAAATTTGACCCAAATAACTGAGGATATTAAGTCATGAATGGCTACTGCTATTAAATCGTATTTTACAGTTTTTAAGTTACTACCTGGCAATAATTTAAATGTGTTTATTAATGTAATGAATACCAAGAATGTAATAGGACAGTTCCCTAATAAAAAGCATATTTCTTCATACCTATGAGGTTACAAATGAGAGAAAAGTAATTCCATGTTAATCTGTGCCAAAGAGAGCATTAAATATACATATATTTATTGTGTGTGTGTATGTATGTGTGTGTGTATATATATATTGCTATATGCTATATTGCTATATATACATAGCATGTGTGTGTGTATATATATATATATATATATACACACACACACACACACACATAGCATGTATATATATATATTGAACCATCTAGAGATGTTTAGGTAAATGTTTTTCCAAAGGAGTAAATTGTAGAATTTACTAAAGAAATATAAATACATATGAACAAATGAAAAAGTACAACTCCAGATTTTAATAATGTACAAAAAATATCAGTTGTCAGATCTACATGTAGACATAACTTAAAACTCTAAAAGTCACTTCATTCTATGCACTATCACTATCAATTTTAACTGCTATCTACATTTATATTGTTAATCTAATATCCTTCCTATATAATCTTTGAAAAAGATACTTAATAAAAGCATCTATAAAAGAAATTACGTATTCTTTTCTAAACCACTAAGTGCTCTATCTGTAAGTTTTGTTCATAAAATGTTTGTATATTTGGAAATGGATGATGAGTAGTCATAAAATGGGCTTCAACTTCACCACAGGGAAGGGAATAAATCAGTTTATTCAGATAAAGAACTGAGGCCCAAGGAAGTTCTGTAATTACGTCAGAATCATGCAGTGCACGAGGTAGGATTATACCTAGGTCATTTCATGTTTGGTTTTTATACTACTCTATCACACTGTATTTATCTTTTAAATAGAGAAAGTCTGGTAAATAAATATTTAAAGTATTTTATAGTGGTTTGTTTAGAGAGTATTGTCAAATACAAATTTTTAAAACACACCAATTAGAGAACAATTTATTTGTCTTCCTACAACAGATTCCTGTTAATAATGTTACCTTAACACATTGAAAAATAATTTTTTTACAGAAGAGCAATCAAGAATTAAATCTTTAGGATAAAATATTGCTGAGGATACAGCAACATGTACACTTCAGATCTTCTGAATTCTACATATTCTCATTTTCATCAATATTACTGCACCTATTTCAGTAATTAATTGATGTCTAAAATTAAGACTTATCTATTAATGTTTTCATAATACTGTGAATGAGGAC
Source organism: Camelus ferus (assembly GCF_009834535.1). Taxonomy (NCBI): domain Eukaryota; kingdom Metazoa; phylum Chordata; class Mammalia; order Artiodactyla; family Camelidae; genus Camelus; species Camelus ferus. Next base: position 38,515,581 of record NC_045696.1, on the reverse strand, counting down.
TTAGATGATTCTTTTTAGATTTTCCCTTACTTCTAAAACTCATAGTTAAAGAAAGCAAACATTAAAAAAGAAATCTAATAGACCAAATACCATTCACTTCCAGAATAAAATCTAAATCTCTCAGCCTCTCCATATGTCTTTATAACTACGCCTGTCCATTAGCCACTTTCTCCCTTTTGCTGTACCTCAATGCCTTTGCACATGCTGTTCCATTACCTTTTGCTGTGGAAAATTCCTACTTATCATTCACATTCTGATTTAGATGTTACCCTCTTTGTGACACTTTCCCACTGCCCTCAGGCAGGATTGATTACTTTTATACATTGTAGGCGTGTATTCAAAGAAATATAGCCAATATTTTTGAGCCCACTTTTTTGTTTTAAGGAATGTACTTAACATTCCATTCAATTATCACAGTAAATCTGTAAGACAGCTGTTAATATGCTATTTATAGAAAAGGTGACTGATGCTTACCAAATGTACATATTACAATGAAATATTTGTATTCATGTACACCAGTCTATTCTGGTCCAGCTTGATACAAAGGTGACATGCGTTTTAATTAAGGGAATGAATAGAATGCTTGGTTTTGTACAATCCTCCAAAAATTAATTTTTACATAGTACAAATTTTGACAAATATTGGAGAATAGAGAGTTCCAGTTGCAAGAATTCAGTGTTATTGATTCAGGATACAGCCACATGACTTGAAAATCACTTTTATGAAGTAGAAGGGAATGTTTATATTACGAAAACTGGTGTTAAGGAGGAGGGTATAGCTTAGTGGTAGAGTACACGCTGAGCATGCACAAAGTCCTGGGTTCAATCCTGAGTATCTCCACCAAAACAAACAAGCAAGCAAGCAAACAAACAAACCTAATTACCCCCATCAAAATAAATAAAATTTAAAAACACATAAATTTTTCTTCTAAAAACCTGGCATTAACTAATAAAAACTCATATCAAAATGGGTAGGCACCCATCATCTCTCTACCCATTGAGAAGGAATGTAAAGCTCAAAATACAGTTCTGGACACACTGTAAGCATTTGAAAAGTAAGCATTTGTGGTTCTAAATTTCTGTGCTACAGAGCATAGACATACTATTACCTTTGGAAAATTCCAAAAATAGTTATCAACTATTCTCATCAGTGCAGAAAAAACATTCTCAATATCAACCCATAGAAAACTAATGCTAAGAATGACAGAAATATGCTATAGCTGTGTGTGAGTTAAGAGTTAAAGGGCAAAAATACATGTATAATGAAAGGACACTAAAACACGAATGAAATCATGAGTGGCCTAGGCTTGGGTCTTCTGAGTTAAAAATCATCCAGTTTCCCTAATACCATGAAAAAAATTTACCACACCTACATATAGCCATTTCTATATTTGAGTTAATTATTTTTAATTAAACACTCATTAGAAATCAAAAAGAGAAATATGAAGAGAGTAAGCACTGTCATAATTTGGGAGGGAAAAGAAAAACAATAAATAAATAGATAAAAGCAAATTAATAAACCTTTCTCACAAAGCATAACACTGTAGGGATAATTATGAATGCTCTCTTTACAATTATGGATGATTCATGGTAATTGGTCTGTTATGTACAAGTAGATGATATTAAATGGTACAGTTCTCTCTGAGTTCCGAATGGTACAGTTCTGAGTTCCAACTGTAGGTGACAAAAATAGATTCACCCTACAGCAAGTGGTAACTCAATTCTTTAGCATCAGCAGAATAACCACTTAATACCTCTTCCTATGGAGGAACCTCTTTCAGGTAATTTGATAAAAGGAACTTCGCTGATATAAAAACTAAAGTATTTGTATTTAGGAAACTCCATGAAGCTCAACTGACATCTTACATCAGTGATCTGTATTGAGGAGACTAGGATTCATTATATACAGGTATCTCTTCTGTAATATAAAGACCATTTTAAATTTAAAATGTATTACTGCAATACACAGAGAAATATTTAGAGTTACTTTCCATAATGAAAACAAGTCTAGAATGTAACAGGCTGCTAGAGGTAAAAAAATTCATCTTTGCAACATCTCCCTTTCTGGCCTCCACAAAATTGTGGCTGTTACATTGTGTTTACAATGAGCCACTTAACCAATCAGTTGCCCTTTTGCTATTTCAGTTGTGAAATGGAAAAGCAAGGAACTAGAATGTTTTTTTCCATGCAAGACAAGCTTAGAAAGGAGACAAAAAAACCAAAAACCAAAAACAAAGAGATGAGGGGAAAAAAAAAAAGAGACAGAGAGCAGGAGTACCTGGATGTGAGCATCCTGTCCTTACCCAGAAGTGGGGGACCTGAGTAGGGCAGCTGAAGTAGGGAAGAGCAACTTTCCTACTTCATCTCAACACAATATTTGTTCTACTCAAAATGAATGAGAGAATAGCGACTTTTTCAAGCAGACAATTATTTCAGAAATAAAGAAGCCATGCTTTACAATGTTAGCCTTAGAGCAAAAAAATTCAACTTTTACACTTTCATCCCAATCACTGTCACTGTATATCAAACACAAAGATACAAAGACATGCTATTTGCCTGTGTATTAAAAGTGAAATTGGAAGAAACTGGTTTTACTCAAGGTATCTGATTATCCTCAGTGATGTGCATTAGAATTACCCACATATATGATTTACATTTTGTTTTGAACTTTTCCAAGTAGGTAACACAATGTTTGTTGAATGTGTTAATCTTCCAGCATCTGTTCAGCAGTTTTAAAATAACAATCCTCCTATTGATTTTAAAACATGAGAAACATCAAAGTGAAAGTGCTATGACTGTGGAATTATATTCCGTCTAACGTTTTGTGCATCCATGTATTAGACCCTCTTTTCATTTCTCTCAATCCTTTCATGCTCTCAGCCTTTCTTGCTTGACAAGTACTTTCTTAGTAACTCGTATAGTCCTTTGTTTCTCCAATATTAGTGAGCATTTTTCCCTTCTGGCCTAGAAAAGCCTTAGGCAGTTATTTTGATAACAGACTTCTTGGCAGGCAGCAGGATCTCCTGTGCTCTGAACTGCTCTCAGAGGCAGCCCTAATTGACCAAGACCTGGTATTGTGGAGTGTCCTCTACAGCTCATCTTTTAAAGCCCAGAACATACATTAAAGAGTCACCTGAGAAATAAAATTAAGAGTTTAAGAAGTAGATTAAGATAACAGAGAAAACATTCCAGCATTTCATTTCAAATTCCTTATTCCTAATTTCTTTTATATTTTTTGCAGTTCATACAAAAGGAGCACAATGAATTTTTTAAACAATCAAGAAGGCCCAAACTTACAAGTATGTTGCTGGTATAACTGCATATATACCAGGACTATTTGAGAGGTCTTAGTATAGTTAAAATTGGAAGGGGAGAGATAGGCCACAGCTGGACTTTGGTTGTCCTTGAATTGACTATTACAACTGTGGCTAATAGGAGCTGGAGTTTAAAAAGACTTTAGGCAGAAGAAGTGGGAGTATGAACAAGGTTTTGTTTTTGTTCAAAAATTATATTTTCTAACAGTTTGGGAAATGTGGACAGATGGAATACTAAAGGATGGAGACTTGCCAAAATATTATTAAATTAGCTTGAGAGAGTTGAGGACCTTAACAGAAAGGGAAGGGCCAGGAATTGACAGAAAGGAATGGACAGAAGGAATACTAAGAAGCAGAATTGCTAGGACTTGTGACTACTCGGACAGACACATCAAGGAGAGGGACGGGGGTTATGATTCTAAGCATTCTGCCTTTGATGCATGGGTAGATGAGGATTCACCAGGGTAAAGAAACAAGCTGGGTTGGATGAGCAGGCTGAGGTATGAACAATAAAACTGGCTTTTGCAGGTTGAGCTTAAATGATTAGTTTATTTGTTCATCAAATATTTATTTAGTGCATGTATTTGCTAAGTACTATCATTAGCGCTGGAGATACAGTAAAGAAAGAACATTCATGATCCCCTTGTAATCTAATGTAAGCAGAATGACAATAAATAAGGAGCTGTGTGCACAAATAAATGAGATATTTTCAAAGAATGATATAATCCATAAAAAATAAAGCATTTGACACAAAAGACGGTAATTTAGAGGGATTCTATTTTTGAATGGATGGCCAGGAAATGGCTATCTTAAGACCTGACATCTGAGTCTGAACGGCAAAAAGAAAACAGCCATCATAGGACCTAAAGGGAGAGCATTTCAAGTAGAGGGAATCGCTGGCAATAGGATGAGAGCATGTTCAGCATCATGGAAGTCCATGAGTTTAATACCAGGGAAAGTATGGTATGACACAAGGTTGAAGATGTGGGCAGGTTTCCATAGGACATACAGATTGTCAGATCCCATAATTCATTGGCAAGATAACTTTGGACCTTGGGAGAGAAGATACGATAAAAACATAGGCCTCATCTATTTACAGGTAATATTTGAAGCCATGAGATTGAAAACATGTCAAAAGGCAAGGCAAAGAAAGGAACAAGAGAAAAATTAACATTTAAAGAGTGAGTAAAGGAAGAGAAACCATCGATGGCAACAAATACAATGGTCAGAAAAATAAGAGAGTAAAGGAGAGATTGTAGTCTTAGAATATAAAGAAACAGATGGTTTCAAGAAAAAGGAAGTGACCAACAGAACTGTCATGAATAGTAAAATGAAAATGTTTCTCACACAAAATGGCAAAGAAGATGATTGGTGATTTTTCTTACACAGTTTACCTGAAGTGGTGGAAGAAAAATCTAATTGCAGTGGAGTAATGAACAAAAATTTGAATGTAGTAGAGTAAAAAGTAAATTAAAGTGTGTGAAGCAGTAGCCACAGCCAATGAAGAATGCTTTCCCAAGGTGTCTGTTGTGGAGAAGAAAAAATATTGGACAGGGAGCATTTTTCTAATGACAGAAATTTGAGTATACTTATGGGCAGTGAGGAAGGAGTCACTGGAAACAAATGTCAAAAGAGGAAATTAACAATAATAGCCAGGGCCAGCCAAAGACTGAAGGATTAGATCACCCCAACCCTCGACCAATATTTGAGGGATTGGTTTGATTATGAGACATCTTTTTTTTTAACTGTAGTCATTTGAAACATCTACAAATCTTTATGTGTATACCTCACCAAAGAAGACACAGATGGCAAATAAACATATGAAAAGATGCCCTGTATCGAGTGTCATCAAAGAAATGCAAATTAAAATAATAATAAGGTACCACTATACACCTATTGGAATTAGCCCAAATCCATGACATCGGTAACATTAAATGCTGACCAGGATGTGGAGCACAGGAACTCTCATTCATTGTTGGTAGGGATGCAAAATAGTACTGTTTGGTGGTTTCTTACAAAATTAAACATATTCTTACCATATGATTCAGCAATCACATTCTTAGGTATTTACTCAAAGGAGTTGAAAACTTATGTCCATAAGTTTTCGTAAGTACAAAAATAAGTACAAAATACAAAATTCCGTAAGTCCAAAGACTTGTGCATGCATGTTTTTAAGCAGCTTATTCATAATTGCCAAAACTGGGAAGCAACCAAGCTGCCCTCCAGTAGGTACATGGATAAATAAACTCTGGTATACTCAGACAGTGGAGTATTACTCAGCACTAAAATGAAATGAACTATCCAGCCATGAAAAGACATGGAAGAATCTGAAATACACATTACTAAGTAAAAGAAGTCAATATGAAAAATGCTACATACTGTATGATTCCAACTATATGACATTCTGGAAAAAGCACATGTATGGATTCAGTACAAGGATAAGTGGTTGCCATGGGTTGGTAGGAGGAAAGGATGAACATGGGCCCAGCAGATTTTAGGGCAGTGAAAATCCTCTTAATGACCATATAATGGCTGACAGATGTTATTACACATTTGTCCAAATCCACAGAATGTTCAACACCAAGAGTGAACCCTAATGTAACCTATGGACTTTGGGTGATTATAATATGGTAATATAGGTTCATCAGACATAACAAATGTACCACTCCGGTGGAGGATGGTGATAATGCAGGGGGCTATTATGCATGTCAGGGGGCAGGGCGGTATATAGGAAATCTCTATACTTCCTCTTAATTTTGTTCTGATTCTAAAACTGCTTGAAAAAATGAGAAGTATTTTTGTGACTATATCATATGTATTGTACATCTCAAGATTATGAAATTTAAAAAGACATCTATCTCGATAGTGAAAATCCAAAGAAATTAAAAACTCTTAATGGTGAAATCACATGCTGTGTAGTACCAGAAACATATGGGTCATTCTTGTTTTGGTGATAGCACTAAGGAGCAGGGAAAGGTCTCCTGAGGTCCTTAAAAATCATATTACTTACATACTATACTTATCTATGAACTTCTTCCCTACTAAGCCATTTACTAACTGAATGTCTTAGGTTAGTCATTTTCAATATTTTAGTCCTTCATTTTCTTTTAAACCCCAACATTCAAAATCTCTCTGCCCCTGATAACAAGTGAAAAATTTTTAAAAATCTCCTTTTAAATCCCTGGAAGACTCTCTGAAAGTATGTTTTCCATGCTAAGACCAAAAAAAAAAAAAAAAAAAAATAGCCATGGTTAAATCATAGACACATGATCTAGAAGTTAAGGAAGCTTCTGTCTATTAAGAGCATTACAAATTGGCTATTGTTTGCAGTTAATAAAAAATGGAAATGTTGACAGTTTGCTTGATTCTTGGCTTCAGAAGTTTTACATCTTGGTGAAGCTACCCTGCTCTTCTTAAGTCAAATCATTCAATGGCCTCTTTGCTTGTTATTTTCCTGGTTTTTCTTCCTCAGCAATCTAATCTTTTAATTTTCAGGGGGCATGATGCTTTGGAGTTTATGGTCCTTGCTTTTTCTGCATATATTGTAATAACTGTTAGGGTCTCTTATCTAGTCAGAGTATAATTCAAAAAACTTTACTGATATCAGATATGCACAGAGTAAAGGATTTAACATATTTTGTGAAAAGGTTGTACAAATTCAGCACATTACTTTTTCAGTTTGTAGGAATGCAGATGATGGAAGCTGTGAGCTCAGCATAATACTATCAACAAAGTCTATTTAATAGTTTAAATACTAACTTATCAAAAATTATATAAAAATGAATTGTAAGAGAACAACTTTCTGCATTAAACAATCACTTATTATCTACTACATGCTAAGTAGTGTTCCTAGTTTATTTAATCATTATAAATAACAGAATGAGGCAGATGCTGTTATTATCACTATGCATGGTGCAGCAGAGGTTGAGAGGTTAAATAATTTGCCCAGCTAGTAAGTACCAAAGCCAAGATTCACACTCATAGTCTGACTCTAAAAGATGCTGAACTTACTAGCACACTGTGCTAAGTTTTTGCTAAAACAAGGCAAAGAAGTCCTCAAGGAAGTAGCAGAGCTTCCAGTGGCCAGACTAGGGGGGACTTGAGAAAAGTTTTCATTTTTCTTTGGGTTCTCTCTTCTAAACCCTGATGGCAACACATGCCATTCCCTGTCTAAAGCTCTGCCCAATGATGACCAGAATTAGAACTTTCTCTGCTTCCATTTGGTATAGCCAAAACAGGCTAGCATTATTGTAAACACAAAAGCATTAACAAAGTATTTTTTAAAAAAAGAAAATCTAAGAAACATAAAATGTTAAGCTATTAAGTACACATATCAGATTCAACAATGACTGACTAGTTTACTGAGTTCATAGACCTTGTCACATCCTCTATTTATTTTCTTAATAGTTTCTCACACAAAGAACTAAGGCTTCCCAACTACCTACTCTGCCACCTCACTGAAGGGGTTATATTGATGGAAATGAGTTTATTCCTTCAATGTGTCGTCTATTTATGGCCCTCCAGTTAAATAAAAAGAGGAGATTCTCCTCTATCACTCACCTAGGAAGCATTATTTAGTTTCTGATGTAAGTTTTGAGGGAACTTCCCTGGCAGACCTGTAGCCATTTGAAACACCACCATCTACCTAAGCTGGAGTATGCTTTTCACCATATAATATAGTAATATACAGCAACCATGCAAAAAGGATAGAATATGAAACGATAATAAAAAACTATTCCTGTTCAAAACTATTTCCACAATTAGGTGAAAAATTATATTTAGAATTTTCCTTTTCCTACTTATAAACTAAGAATATGCTCCTAGAAAAAAAAATTTCCTGCGCTACAATTTTCTGAAGAAAGTAGTCATTCAGCATTTACAATCAGAAAGCAAAAATTACATCTACTAATGAATCTGTTGCATTTTTATTAAATGTGTTCCATAAAAATGCTTTATATTTTATGTCTGCAGTAATACACACAAATCTATAAACTGCATTAGTTAAAATGAATGGAACATCTCATTGTCTCTAAGAAATATGTGACATTACATAATTTTCAATCTATTTCTGCTTCTATAGAATTACACAAGATAAGCAACATTTTGACCCCAATTCATCAACAAGAGGGGCAAATTTTCACTATACCTTATTTAAGTATTTAACAAGACTTTCACAGCTACCTTAAGAGGTGACATTTTACTTTTGCATGGCTTAGCTTTGCATTAATATATTAACTTTTATTTTTAAAGTATACATATATTTCACAACACCTTAGTAACAGGAGCATACAAATAATTTAAATTCTCAGCACATGAATTAAAATGACCTTCACATTTACATTTAATATTCTATTGGCTCCAATCCCAAAACTGGAGAAAAAGTGAGAGGCAAAATGTGGATAAACTCAAAAATACCTTCCTTTAAGGACAAATATCAAGTTTGAAAACTGGAACTTTTCCGCATAACAACAGCACAATGACTTTTAAAGTTTCATGTGGAAGCTCCCCGACACAGCAGACTTGATGGTCCTAAATTGATGTGCCTTCAAACGATCAAGGTTTGAAGCAAAGAACAGAAGTTTTGTTTATAAATTCTCAGGTAGTTTTAAACTGCTTTAACTTTCTAAGGACAGATTATGGTTAGGAAAATTTTGTAGGGCCTCCAAACCAGTGCTGGCATTTGCACGTCAAGGATCAATGTGATATTTGAAGAATTAATACATTCTCTGCAAGCTGTTGAAAAGCAATTATGCTAAGAAAGAAAGAGAAACTTTTTCCTTGACTTTTATCAAAGACAAATCGCATTGATGGTAGGATTTTGTATCCACTTCTTAAAAAAAAAAAAAAATCAGGCTAAAGACACCAAAAGGTTGGAAATAGGATTTTCAAATGCAAAATGGATAGACTTACTGGTACATGCCATGGAAGGTGGGTCTTTCTCAGCTCGATAGTAACCCTTTTCACACTGACATACAGAAGTTGCTTCCATGTGGGTTAGACTGTGTGGAGGACATTTAGAACACTTTGTGTTGCCAGCAAATGCTTTATAGAATCCTGGTCTGCAAGCTGTAAAAACAGAAAAAACAATTATTTTTATTACTGCTAGAACTATTTAATTTGTACACATACAACATAATCTAAATTATACCCACTTCGGATCTCAGAGTTCAGTGTCACACATACACAGAAAAGTCAACATATGCTAATATTAATGAATAAAATTTGTTATTCAAAATTAGTAACACAATAGTAACCTCACATGTTAGCTGAGGTTGCTAATTTAAAAGGTATTTTTGAAATCCACATATGCAAGATAACAGTGCTTACCAAAGTGTGAGGATGCCCACATTAAAGGAGATTATTGTGTAGTTCTGGGAGATGGCATTAAACAACATTGAATCACATTGTTTAAAATGTTTTTACATTCCATTTCTCCCTCAGTCCTCTTGAGTACCCAAGGGAAAGTCTGCTCTAGCCACACTGGCCTCCTTCAGAATATTGGGCATCCAAAGCACTCTCCTGCCAGTGGGCCTTTAACACTCACTCTCACCCAGCTGTCTGAATGGTTTGCTCCCTCCCTTACATCAGATCTTTATTCAAATATTACTGTGTTAATAAAGCCTTCACCAGTTCTGTTTTTATATTGCAACTCCCACTACATCCCATCTCAGTAATCCATATTACTCTCCATTCTTTTTCCCATCTCCAAATAACTTAACAACATCTGACACTTAATACATTTAATTTTTGAAGCCATTTCCCCCTTTAAATGTATGCTCTATGAGGGTGGAGATTTCTATCTGTTTTGTTCATTGAAGCATCTCCTGGGCCTAGAGCAGTGCCAGGCATTATTAGGCCCTCAATGAGTATTTGGTAAATGAATGAATGAATGAATGAACTGCTGAGGGACTCCTTTAACTTCTATGTGTTTACTATACTCTTTCACCTGCTTTGAGCCTTTTCCTCCCTTGAAAAATCCCTTCTCTCCATCTCTACCACATGACCTACTCAGGTTGCTAACTCCTAGTCATCTTTTAGGTCTCACTTCTATTAGAAAGTCCTTCCTGACTTCCTAGACTAGTTTCTCCAAGCACCTGTGCCTTTTCCATGTTAGTAACCCCTTCACAATTACTTGTTTCATGTCTGTAAGCATCACAAGGACAGGCTGGCACAGCGCTTGTCAGAAAGTCGGTGATTGGTCCATACTTGTTTTACTGATTGGGACAATGTGTGAGTACTCTGATAATTAAGTTCCTGCAGAAGATTATGCATGTCTACTCAGTATATGTTCTGATCATAGCATAATTCATCTTACCTACAAATTTATAGATTTTTTTGGACTTTTTGAATTATTATAAATAAGGGACAGAAACAGCAAAAATCTTGAAAGTGATTCAACTACAACTCAAAAATGATTATTTTAATATTGCAAAGTGTGCTGGCTGTTAAAAAATTTTCCAGTTGAAGTTATTATTTATATGAATTTATTTATTCACTTATTTTTGCCTACTGCAAAATATACAAATACAAATTGGATACTGGCATAACAACTCTCAAGTCTATGCCTGATTTCAAATGTTTGTCTACTCAAAATTACCTTTGAAAAACCTTAAAATTTTGAACTTATAAAATATATCTGGATTCTTAAGTTACTACCTTAAATATTTTAATACTGGAATTTAGTCTATAATTTCATTTCAAATTAAGGATTATACTTTTTAAATGTTAGAAAAACATTTTTTCAGGAAGTAACATTCTTTTCATATAGCACACATTAATGGTATACAGCATCTTGCACTCTTTTTGGCTTCAAATCATATTATATTACAACTACTTGATCAAATCATCACCTCAACTTCTTATAAATGCCACAAGCCAAACACAGGCCTTACCGTTCTTATACCCACAATGCATGTTTCAAGTACATGTTTAGTTTTATAAATGCTTGAAAAGTTGAATGAGTGAATGAATAAATCATTAATTCATTAATGTCTAATATGAGATTACTAGAATTCTGTAAGTGGAATAGACATTCTGCATCTCTTTTAGTTAGTGGTTTTAGGTTTTGTTTGTATTTCTTTAAAAATGGGATATCAGTACCAATGTCTTGAAAACTTTTAAATTACTTTCTTATACATCCCTTATCCTTTCTCTACCTCTTCCTTATTTCTCTGTTTATTAAGTATGCAAACTTCATTTCCGAAAAACAAACAAATCACCCAAGATAAAAATATTTCCCAACAAACGTCAATACTGCAGCTAGAAAGTTAAATATTATGTAATTCAATGGTTTCAAATGTCTTCTTTTAGAAAAAAGCTATTCAGATATAGACCTTATAGGTTAAATCTGCGTTTTCTGCAATGACTTTTTTTTAAGTATCTATTTCTATATTTTAAAAATTCATGCTTATATAAATGAGATCATAACAGGTATGTGCTTTTTGTATGGACATTTACTCTAGAATATCATTTAGAAATCTGGCTTACTTCCACCCTTTCTGCCTTCTTTCCTCTTTAAATATCATTTTCCTAAAATGCCAGCACATTTCTGTGTAGATATATGTTTACAAAAATATGATCAGAATGATTTAGTATTGCTGCTTTTTAACTCTGAGATAATATCAATAAACTTTACATTGTTTTCCTCAATTATCCAGTATTGCATGGAAATCACTCCAGGTCAATGGTTGTAGTCAATTTACTGTAATGTATCTGTAGTATTTGTACCAACAATCTTTCAGTTGAGAGAAATATTTCATAAACTATGCTGCAGTAAACACACTCATGATGACACCTGTATTTCCATTCCCAAGAGCAGGAGCTCTGAGCCAGGGTATATTAATTACTTGTTTTAATACAGTATTTCCATGTTACATGCCTCAACATTTTTCAAACTCAGAATAATGTAAGTGAGCACCCTAACCTTTCACCCTACTAATCCCTGTAATTAATGTTAGTTATTCTTTTACCTTTTGATAATATGTGGAGTTAATATTGTTTCTTCAATTGAAGTTTCCTAATTGCTACTAAGGCTGCACATTTTTTTCACATTTTTACTGGTCACTTGGTTATACTTGTATATAAACTGCCTTTTGATCTTATTCTTTTGATTTATTGTCTTTTCTATTAATTTGTAAGAGCTGTTTATTAGCAACATTAATGCTATGTCATTTTTGTTATGTTTTTCTATCAATTTTATAATGAAATTATGCATAAAAAGTCTCATTCACAGTAGTATCAAAAAAGTAAAATACTTAGGCATAAATTTAACCAAGGAAGTGAAAGACCTATACAATGAAAACTATAGATTTTGATAAAGAAACTGAACACAATTCAAACAAATGGAAAGAAATCCTGTGTTCATGGATTGGAAGAATTAATATTGTTAAAATGGCCACACTACCCAAAGCTAATTATAGATTCAATGCAATCCCTTGTAAAATTCGAATGGCATTTTTCACAGAAATATAAAAAACTGTCTTAAAACTTGTATGAAACCACAAAAGATCCCAAACAGCCAAAGCAATTATGAGAAAGAAGAACAGTGCTACAGGCATCACATTTCCTGATTTCAAACTATACTACAAAGTTATACTAATTGAAACAATATGGTACTGGCCTAAGAACAGACACATAGATAACAGACAGAACAGAAAGCCCAGAAACTTTCTGCATAAACAATAAACTAATATTTGACAAAGAAGTTAAAAATACTCAATAGGGAAAGATAGTCTTTTCAATAAACTGTTAGGAAAGCTGAGAAACCCCATGAAGAAAAATGAAATTAGACCCTTACCAGACACCATTCACAAAAATTAACTTAGAATGCATTAGACACTTAAACATGAGACCTGAAACTGTAAAACTTACAGAAGAAAACATAGGAGAATGCTCCTTGCTATTGGTTTTGGTAATAATTTTTTTGAATAGACAATAAAAGCACCAGCACTAAAAGCAAAAATGAACAAGTGGGACTATACAAACTAAAAAAGCTTCTGTACAACGAAAGAGTCAAAAACAATGAAAAGGTAACTGACAGAATAAGACAAAATATTTGCAAACCATGTATCTAATAAAGGGTTAATACCTAAAATATATAAAGAATTCACAAAACTCTATAACAACAACCTCAAAAAATGAACAGTTAAATTAAAAAATACACAGAGCAGTTGAATAGACATTTCTCTAAAGAAGACATACAAATAGCCAAAAAGTACATGAAGAGATGCTCAATAACACTAATCATCAGGGAAATGCAAATCAAAACCACAACAAGGTATCACCTCACACTGGTCAGAATGGCTATTATCAAGAAAACAAGAGATACATGTTGATGAGGATGTAGAGAAAAGGGAACACTTGTGCACTGCTGGTGGGAATGCAAATTGATGCAGCCAATATGGAAAACAGTATGAAGATTCCTCAGAAAATTAAAATTAGAATTATCATGTGACCCAGCGATCTTACCTCTGGGTATATATCCAAAGGAAATGAAATAAAAATAGTGAAAAGATATCTGTATTCCCATGTTTATTACAGCATTATTCACAATAGCCAAAATATTGTGAAAAAAAACTTGTGTCCATCAACAGATAAATATACACCTATAGAAAGAAGACCTACAGTGATTCTATATTTTAGTTTCTATGCATAATGCTATAGTTTTATTACGTAAATCCACATTTCTTGGACTACTGCATTCATCTCAGGTCTGGCTGGCTCTGTTTCTCCCTGTTCACACATACTCCCCAGTTATTTCCCATTACATTTCTAAATGGTAAAAATGACCATATTTAGCATACTACTCTTTACTGTCTATAGTACGAGTTGGTAATCTACTGCCCTTTGGCCAAATCTGGCCCACTGTCTGCTGGTTTTGTACAGCTTGTGAGCTAAGAATGGCTTTTACATTTTTAAAGTGATCATATAGGTACATGATATCCTCAATTTTGACTCTTGGCCTGCAAAGTCTAAAATATATACTATCTGTACCTTTACAGAAAAAGTTTGCTAACACTTACTTCTAGAATAAAGTCCAAACTCAGTTTAGTGTTTAAATTCCTTCACAGTTGAGCTCACATTGATTTCTCTAAATTTATGTTCCACTGCTTTAGAAATTTTAAATTTGTTAGCACTCCCCACATACACCATACTATGTTTTCACAGCTTTACTGAGATGTAATTGGCAATGCAAAAAACTGCACATAAAGTGTACAATGTGATAAGTTCTGACATATGTATACAACTGTGAAAACTTGGCTACAAGCAAGACAGTGAACGTATCCATCAACCCAAAAGTTTCCTTGTGCTTCTTTATTTTCACTTTTATATTTAAAATATGTTTCCTACTGGTAGTATATACCAGGATCTTGCTATTTTCTTTTAAATCCAATTTGGTAACCTCTGCCTTTTAATTGACATGTTTAGACTATGTATATTTCATGCAATTACTGATATGGTTAGCTTTAAGTCAGTCTAGCTATTTGTTTTCCATTTGTCTCCTCTGTTCTTCGTTCCAGTTTCTCTTTGTCTGACTTCTTTAAGAATAACTACATGTTTTTTATGATCTCATTTTATCTCCCTTGTTTTTTTATTTGCTTATTTAGCAAAACTCAGGTAAATACTCATGGAGAACCTCTGCACATTGCTAGAGTTCTCTTTCAGAGAAGCACTCTCCTCTTTCATACTGTCTTATGAAACCTAGCTTTCTTGGTTTACATCCATTCTCAGGTCTGCCTTGTTATTCCATGTAGAGAGTGTACTGGGTTCTGTCAGGGTCCTTCCTCCTGGAACCATGGTCTTGAAATTCTCAAGACACTAAGCTGGAACAACTGTAGGGCTCTCCTCTTTATTTACCATCTTTCAGAGATTACTGTCCTATATTATCTGATTTTTATGCCTTAAAAATGACTTTTTTTCATACATTTTGCATGTGTTTTCTTTGTTTATTTTAGGCAGCAGATGTTACTACATCTTGGTTACAAGTAAAAAATCAGACTTTAGTCATCTTGAATTCTCATTTTTCTAACTGTCTTCATATTTAACTTCCTTTTATAATGTCCTCCTCCTATCTACTACACTTATTTTCTCAAAGATATACTTTAAAAACTTATTTCAAAGTATAATGCAGTAATTCTACCATCTACCAGAATGCCTAAGGTGAAAAAGGACTCACAATACTAAGTGTTGGTGAGGTTATGGGGCAATGTTAGCTCTCATACACTGCTGCAGGAGTTTAAAATGATATTACTACCACTTTCTATAAGTGAACATACACGTATCTTCTGACATAACAATTTCACTCCTTGGTATATATCCAACAGAACAGCACAAAGTAAATGCAGCTTCTCTCCCTACAAGCAGTCAGACCAAGTTCCATTGCTAAGTAAGTTATCATTTCATTTGATTTTCACTTTCTGCAATTTGGTTGACATGTTGACCTTTCTCAAGTGATGTATTTTCTCCTCCTTTGATTTGCCCTTGTTAATGTAAACATTCTATAGTCCCTTACTCATTTTCATGAAGTGTCCAGAGGATACAGAGAAAAATTAATATGCTCAATCAACCATGTTGAACAGAAAAGTTTACACTTTAATAATTTTCTAATCATATAATTGGAGTCTATCACAAGTCCTATTAATAATGAATTGTGGACTGTGCTTCAAAATATTCAATCTAATTTTCCTTTTCCTTTCCTATAAAGTCCTCAAGATGATAATGTATATAAAAGTGTCCTGTTATGAATTCTAATTTCTTACTTCTTCCAAAGGAATATTTAAAGTGGACTTTCTCTTAAATAAGCAAATAGAAGAAAAAAAAAGACATCAGACCTACATACACAAATATACTGTAGGTTATATGACTTTCGAAAGAATCAGAGGGAGGGACTCTGGAAAATATGGAATAATCATACCACATCCTTTTTCTCCTGCTTATCTGTCAACTCTGGGCACAATCCCCCAGCAGACTTGAGGACACTGAAAAGTAAGTAGAAGCAGGTGCATTGGAGAAGACCAAAATTTGAAGTATTACCAAGCTGGTGATGAATTTACCATCCTTCTCTCTCTCTCCCCCTTCCCGCTTCCTCCAGTGCTTGGGCTGGAGCCTGGACTGAATGGACTGGAAACCTGGAAGTGACCACCAGGTCACAGTCAGAGCTCCAGCTCACCTTGGCTCTGGAAGTGGGAGGTGGAATTCCTAATACTCAGGAGAGAATGTGGAAATCCCTTCCGCCTTTGTTTCTAACTCTCTCTCTCTTTCTTTCCTGTTCTCTCATGCCTAGCCCTCAAGTAATCATGTGGTAGAGTGGTGGTGATGGCCAGTAATGGGAACCCACAGGAGCCAAAATTCTCAAGAAGAAAAATCTTCCTTTTCCTTCACTGAAGCTGTGGTTCTGAGAGGGTGGAATCAATGCCCGCCTTTCTTTTTCTCTCTGTCCTTTTTTCAATGGTCCCTGGAAGATTCAGTTGCAGAAATGCACAACAGAGTGGAATAATGAAGCCCCAGCCAGCTTTCTAGACAAAGGACTTTAAGAGGAGTCACAGGAATTGGGAAGGTGCTGGGAAAAACATGGAGAGACAGGGGCCTAGGAAAGCAATCCAATACACTTGCTTATGAAAATCTGGGCTTACTCCCAAACTGCACATATGTGGAACTGATTCTATTTAACATACCAAAGACTTTGAGAACTGAAACGAAAGACTGCTATCCAGGTCTCCAACTAGCAGTGAGGTTTTAAACCTTTGGTTAGGAAGAAAGAGGAAACCAATCTAGAAATACATATACTGGGTTTTTTGTTTTTGTTTTTGTTTTTGTTTTTTTACTATGTAACACAAAAACTTATAAAACAAACAGGGATATATACTCTCAAACCCAGGTAAGTTGCCCTTTACAAACATTAAGTGGATACATTAGATCTTAGTTTTATCTTCCACCATCTTTTCTCATTACAGATTAATAATTTATATGCTAAAGAGATTTTTTTTAAAGTGCTCTTATTCAAGAGATGGACAAGCGTCAAAAACAGGGCATTACTTGGAATATAACATCAGAAATACTTTAGTAGCCTGAGGCTGGTGTCATTTAAAGTTAAAATTCTAAAGCTGTTTCTAGATTCAGAGGAAGGTAAGTGTTTTTATTCCAGAAGTTAAAGTATGGAGAGTAAAGGTTTATATTAGCAGTCTTTAGGATTTCACACCATTTTTATTTTAATTGCCAGTTTGAATGCAATCTGGTAATAATAATGGCATAACATAAAAAGCTAACTATAATTTTTTCTAAAAATACAGATTATGTTTTAAGTGTTCCAACATCTATCTTCTAACACTATTTTTATTTAATTTGTTGTCCCTAGGTATATTTTAGTCAATGAAACTTAAGCCTACATTAATACTACTTCCCTCCTTCCTATTTAGCACTGCTTTTACAAAGCGTGCTTGTTGAATCTATCATCACATTTTCAGTTAGTCTGAAATGAGATGCTATTTAACTTTTTATCCCCTCATCAGAGATTCTTATTCCTATTAGCTATGTTTTTAGACATCAGACATTTCCAGTTTTTCCTTTCAATATTCCTTTTTTGCATACTCCTTAAACCAGAGTAAATTTACTTTTCTGAATAAGTAAAACCATCATCAAAAAGAAAACCAGCTGCGATTCACTGTAAGATATATTACTAATAATAACTACAGCAACACTGTTTATAATATGTGTAAAGCGATCAGAAGGGTGCCTAGCATTTTATAATAGGGATGAGGAAACTGAAGTTAAGGAATACTAAGTAACTTGCTGTGACAGATTATGTTTTCCAAAAATGGTCTCAACAGTATCTCCCACCCTACACAGGCTTCTGACAACCTTTCATGGATACTCTTTTCCATAAAGAGTTCAGGTGTATGTTCCCTTCTCTTAATCTGGGTGTGTTTGCTTATATGGTGAGTTTCTAGGCTACGACATAAGGTGACAGAGCTTCTACCTGTTTCTTCTGGGATGGTTAGTTTTACAAGCTAGCCATCATGCCAAGAGGAAGGTCAAGCAGCCATCAAGAGGCCCACGTGGAGAACTTAGGCCTTTGGTGCACAGCTGTGGCTGAGCTCCCGGCTGACAGCCAGCACCGCCCTGCCAGCCAGGTGAGTGAGCTACCTGGGATGTAGATCCTCCAGGTCCCAGTGAAGCTGCCCCAGCTAATGCAGCATTTAAACAGAGATAGTTGCCCTTGCTTAAATCTTGCCCAAATTTATAAGTAAAATAAATGCTTGTTGTTGTTTTAAGCCACTAAGTCTTTTTTTGGGGGGGAGCATTTTCTTATGCAACGTTGGGTACCTGGAACACTTGCTCAAGGTCATATGGTAGATGAGCCAAAAATTAAGACCTAGCTCCATTCCAATCCATAATCTGAGTTCTCATCACAGAGTATGTTCATTACTCACTGTATTTGGAACAGCATACCTCTTTGTTATCTAGAGCAGTGAAGGATTCAACCACAACTTTGAAAGGAAAATGGGTGACAGTGTTTGGATTATAAATAACTGTTATAACAAAAAATACTCTTTTGTGGGATTTAATTGACAGATGTAGTTTTGAATAATGGCTTTATGTTCTCTTATAGACACTTTCCTTTTTTGGAAGAAGCAAAACATAACTTTATTCAGACAATTAGGAATAAAAATGTATTTCACAACTTTTATTTCATAAAAAATGTGTTATGTACATATACCCCTCATTTTATAGAAAAAGCAAACAAGATATTTTATCTTTCAATGTAGAACTGACGAACAGACTCATCATAAATGGCTTGTATGCATGATTTCAACATTTTGACCAAATTCACTCATCACTGCTCAAAGTCTCATGTACTCTGACACCTCAGTAAAGTTTGACAACCATATCTTCTGCTGGCTTAGCAACAAATTTATAATCCATTCTTCAATCTGACAATTGTGAATATCCTGCTGTCATGTATCTGTGGCATTTCTGTAGCTAAACAGTGCAAAAAACTAATGCAAAAAATTACTGAACTACATACACTATAAAAATTTTACTAGCAATAACATACATTTCCTTTTTATAGTTACTAAACATACCAATAACTGTTAATAACAATCAATTTAATGTATGCTAAAAATTGGTGTTTTACAAACATCATTATATTTAAGTATTACAAAACTAAGTGATGTAAATATTAGTATTTTCATTGCAAAAATGAGGAGACAGAGGCTCTAACAGTTGCTCAAGGTCACAGATGACAGTAATTGAAGCCAAGTTTCTCTGATTCTGTAGCCCAAACTTTATTTGAAATAATACTCATAATTATATAAATGTATATTTATGTAAACAAACATGCACATACAGGTGATTTGTCTCAAAGTATTTTCTTATTTCTTTCTTTTTCATTGACCATTGGTTTTTTAATGGCAAACTGTTTAGCCCTCAAGTATTTGTGTTTTTTCCTATTTTAATTCCAGTAATTGATTTCTAGTTTCACATCTTTGTGGTCTGAAAAGATGCCTGATATAATTTCGATACTTTAAAATTTGTTGAGACTTGTGTTGTAGCCTAGTACATGTTCTGTTTTGGAAAATGTTTCATGTGCACTTGAAACAAATGTTTATTTTGCTAACTTTGGATGTAATGTTCTGTAGGTATCTATGAAGTTCATTTAATGTGTCAGTTAAGGCCACTGTTTTTTTATTGATTTTCTGCCTGGCTGATTAATCCATTGAGGTAAGTAGGGTGTTAAAGTCCCTTACTATTATTGTATTACTGTCAATTTCTCCCTCCACGTCTATTAATATTTGCTTTACACATTTAGGTGCTCCTGTGTTAGGTATACATGTTTATGAATATGATATTCTCCTCTTATATTGACCCTTTTGTCATTACATAATCTTCTTTGTCTTTTATTAGAAATTTTTTATAAAGTTTATCTTTATAAAGTATTTTTTTCTATTTTAGTTATTGTATGTCTTGCTGTGGTTTTCTTTGGGTTCATCTTGTTTGGAACTCTGTACTTCTTGTACCTGGTTATCTGTTTCATTCTTCAAGTTAGGACAGTATTCAGCCATATTTTCATAAAATACATTTCGATCATTCTCTCTCACTCTTCTCCTTCTGGGACCCCTATAATGTGAATGTTACTAGGCTTGATGTTGTTTCAGAGGTCCCTTAAACTATACTCATTAATTTTTTTTTTTCTTTTAGCTGTTGTGAGTGGGTGATTTCTACTATTCTATCTTCCAGATCGCTTATGCATTCTTCTGTGTCACCCAATTCGCTGTTAATGCTTTCTGGTGTACTCTTCATTTCAGTTATTGTATTCATCAGCTCTCACTGGTTATTTTTTATATTTTCTAGCCCTTTGTTGAAGTTTTTACTGACTTCATCTAGTCTTTTCCAGAGTTCTGTTAGCATTTTTATTATTATTGCTTTGAATTCTTCATCAAGTAAATTGTTTATCTCTGTTCAATTAGGGTTTTGTTTAGGGGGTGGTTATCTTGTTCTTTCATTTGAAATATATTCCTCTGTGTTCTCAATTTGTTTCCTTTCTCTATGAATTTAGATGAAACAGTCACCTATCCCTTTCTCTATGAATTTAGATGAAACAGTCTTGAAGGTGTGTCGTTGTGTGGGAGTACCTGAATGCAATCTGCCCAGTGGCTTTGGTGGAACAACTAGATTTGAAGTTAGCACAGGTTGTATCTTCTCCCAGAATATGTTGGCAGCCACTGCCAGGGTGAGAAGTAGGGCTGGAGTCAAGAGTGGCTGAAGCCAGAGCCAGGTGTGCTAGCCAGGGCTTCTCCTAGGCTCAATGAGGGTTGTTGCCCTATCAGTGGTGGGGTCATGTGCCTGAGGAACTGGAGCAGGCACCCTGAGGAATTTGGGCTTCTCCCCTATGTGATGGCAGTATCCACCTGGGCTGGGGCGGGGGGTGTAGTCGGGGTCTGAGGGCTTGCACCTGCATCTCTGAACTGGCTCTGCTCTGTTGGTGACTTAGTGTTTTGGCTTGCTGTGCACTGGGCAAAATGAACCTGGTTTGGTAACAATTACTCTACAAATACTTGTAGTTTTGATGTGTTCTTAGGGGGAGGTGAGCTCAGGTTATTCGGACTCTGACTTCTTGATCCCTGCCTCTATTCCTGTAATGTTTGTATGCTGAATAACAACTAATGGTGTTACTAAACAGCAGTTTATTTACCACCTTTCTATTAATATTTTAAAATAGCTTATCAAAACCTTGGGACAGACTGGGATTTCATAATTGTAGAATAGATAAACAAGATTACACTGTATAGCACAGGGAAATATACACAAAATGTTATGATAACTCACAGAGAAAAAAATGTGACAATGAGTGTGTATATGTCCATTAATGACTGAAAAATTGTGCTGAACACTGGAATTTGACACAACATTGTAAAATGATTATAAATCAATAAAAAATGTTAAAAAAAAAAACCCTTGGTTTACATTTCACTGAAATATTCTGCACATACTGAACTGAAGTAAACTGGTGCATCATCTTCACTAGTACAAGCAGAGTACCCATCTTGATCCAGCATGGTTGGATCACAAGGGCAAACTCAAGGGTGAAATGCTGTATGCAGCAGCAACAGCAGACACTCAAGATTCATAACTTCCAATGCACTGCTTACAACAGCTCTGTATGATGTGTGATCAGCAGAAACTAGAATGTGCATGTTTTACAGATGTGATGGGTCTGATCCGAATATGGTCTTTTGATTTGGCTCATATCTAGTTCCACACATGTAGAGCCATTCCATATATTAATGCTGTTGGCCTGAGCCTGAATTTCCCAATGACTGTTTTACACCCAGGAAGATCATCTGTAAGCTGGTGTTTGGATAATCCAATTTTCACGACAAGCAGGAATTCTTCTCTAAAATCAGTTATAGAATCTCATGAACCTGTAATAAGTATTTCTGTTGGAAAATCAGGGACCACAGAAGCAGTTTTCTATTATTGAGCTATAAATCCCATTAACCAAAAGTGTATATATACAATTTTGTATAAGAGTTTTGTATAAATCTTTCCATGTTAATCTTTGGTATATATATGTGTAAATATTTTAAACACAGTGTAGCAATTCTTAGCAGACCTTCCTTTATGCAGTTACAAACTCTCAATCTATTTTATATATTTGCATATCAGATTTCTTTAAATTGAGACAAACTCTATAGATACTGTGGTCAAATAAGCTATTAAACCAAAATGACTACATTATCAATATACACTAATTTGTTTGTCTCTCCTCTTTGTCTCAAATGCATATTGCACAGGCCTCCATTATAACAGGTATTTGTTTTGCAGTGGTTTGATTCCATGACCATTTCAACAGTGTGTGAGCACTTGTGAGAAGAATATACCTTTCTGTTAAAATTCTCATCCTCTAATACAGTGCTTAGTACACAGTAGGTGCTCAGTAAATACCTGTTAAATAAGTAATTAAAAAAATTAGTGGTCTTTGATATTCTTTGACTTATAAAACCAAAATTTTTCTGGTCAGTAAGTATTACTAAGTTATAAGTTTTCTAATACAGCTCCTTTAAAGGGGCAGGAATACTTACAAAAGACACTTGGAATTAATATGATACTTCACTACAGCTGTTACCAAAGAAACATCATATTGAAGCACTATTAAGAAAATTAATCCTAAATTTTAATACATACTTTTATTTTGAAGCCTGCAATTTTAGAACTTTGGCTCAAATTGCCATATTGATAAATATATTCAGCTGTCATGTTTGACTGCATATTTTAATTTGAATGCATATGTAATATTCCTTTTTTACACTTTTACAAACTGGAGAACATAAAAATAACAGTGCTATTGCAAAAATCATCTAGCTGATACTGCATTTCCAAGTACAATCACCTCTGATTGTTCTCAAGTGGAACAACTTTGGTAACTGTACAATTGACTGCAGTTACAATTCACTCAGCATATAATAGAGAAGTCAGGGGTACAGGTTGTATAAGACCCAGTCCCTGAAAAGGTAATGAGTATAGAGCTCAAGTTATATGATAATTTTGGATACTATGTGATTAAATGACTCATGAATGGTACGGATAATAAATGCCTGGAGTTTCAAGAAAAAACACATTAATGTCAGGTAGAGTAGCTAAAATTAGCCTAGAGATGTGACATTTTAACCAGACTTTTTTAATGGAAAGATAGAATGAGATGAAGAATGAAAGAAAAATGATCTGGAAATGAAAATGGGTATTACCATTTCCTAGATATACAGAGGAAACCAACTGGGATAAAATGAATAGACAGTGGGGAGAAGAGAGATATAAAGTAGTTGATGGAGGATGGCTATTGAGTCTTATAAGAAAGCATAAATAAGTTTATATTGATACTAAAGGACACAGAAATATTTGAACAAAGGGACATAAGTTTATTTTAAGTGGAGTCTTAAAGAGATATGAGACAAGAAGTGAGAGGACCAGGTAGGAGACTAAGGCACTGATTCTGAGAATAAATGTTTAACAACAAAACAAGAGTGGTAGTAATGAAAAGAGGAAAATGTGACATTGTGAAGAAAAATGATTTTAAAAATATCATGGACAAAGGATAAGGTAGATATTAAGTACAGGTTAAATATATTTAATGATGTTGACTATTTCACTGTGGATAGAATTCAGCGCTTTTTACATAGAAATTTTATATTCAAAGCCTACTGGTTGAAATATATTGCCTTAGCCTTAGGTAAGTTATTTAACCACCACAAGTCTGAATTTACTTATCTGTAACAAGAGATGAGAACTAACCTATCTGTTGAGATGATGCACAATATAATTATGTAATCAGTTTAGTTGGTGCCTAGTTCATTACAAGCAATGAATAAAGGCCAGATTCGTAAGTTTTAAGGTCAGTCATCCCACAAAAATTCATAATGCCAAGAAAGAAACTTTTCTGTACCCAAAATAGTCAGGAAATCAGCTGTAATGGTTAAACCAAATACCCTAGTCATGTATATCATAAATGAATTGCCATTTTCCAACAAATAGAATTAAAAATGCACAGTATAATACTATAACTAAGCATAATAAAATATATTCTATCTTACATATCAAAAAAGTACTTGAGAATTTAACAAATATATGTTTAAGTTTTATAATGTCTGATTTTATCCAACTTAATATCATACTTAATATTTTTAATGATACACACAAACACACACACAAATAATGGATTAGATTTGCTTTGTGGCAGAAAAGTAATCCAGGAGAAAGAAATTTTGCACATTTTTTAACTCAGTGGAATAAAAGTTCTTGCTTAATTCAAGTGAATTTATTTTAGTTGGAACATAATTTATTGATTGAATAGGTCCAAGATTTATAACAGAATTATACATATAGTTGCCCAATTTTTATGTGTACTTTTAAGAAAAATTTAAGCCTGGTAGATAGATCTATAACATATCCAATAAATATTTCTCTCCTCTTTTTATCCTGTAGGAAGGATATCTTCTAAGCAACTCATCTTAAAGATTAGTAGAGAAAACATGCTTATTGCAAGTGAATCTACTTGAATCCTATTCTAGAATTAATTCACTCAACAAACATCTTGTTTACTCAATTTATTCAATCAACTCTGCTGAGTGCATAAAAAGTCTTTGGTTTATCATTTAAAAAATTTCTTCACAATTCTTTTCTATGAGATTTGAGCATCTTTGTTCTTTTTCTCATGATGATGGAGAGTAATTTATCATAGGAATCCAGGAATTGTTTCTCTATGATAAATTCTCAAAGAAAGAATAAAGGTCTTCCTTTATCATTCTTAGATATAATGCAGCATTTAGGGGCAGAGATCTGAGTGCCAGATACTGTAGATTGAAATCTTGACCCATCCACTTATTAACTTTGTGACCTCAGGAAATTTAGTTAATCTCTCTGTATCTCATTTCTCATCTATGAAACACTTGTAAAAACAGCACTTAGTGTGTAGAGGTATCTTGAGAATTAACTGAGTTCTTATTTCTAAAACAGTTAGCATCTGGCCCATGGTAGATGCTATGAAATGATTCCCTTACACATGATTTTATCTACCCATGTAATGGATCTTTACATTTTGGGGATCTAAAACACAAGAAATCAATTACTATTTGGAGAATGGATAGCTATTCAATACATAGGTAAATATTTCATAGTTTCACTATTTCTTAAATAAAACAGTATTGCTTTTCACATGGATAAAATTTACTCTTTTCAAAGTTCTAGGATGTTTTCAAGGCTTAAAATAGTCTATCATTTAGTGAAAAAATCATTTATAACACAAAACTGTATATACTTTTATCATGCCTCTCTCGCCCACTATTTTTCCAAAAGAGAAGACAAATAGAGATTATGAAATGTTTAAGCCATTAGTGATTATTGAGATGACTTTTTTGTAATTCAATGAGTTGCTTTTTAAAATACAAATTTGTACAGAAAAAAATCCCTCAGTCACAATCTGTACCATACAGTCACCCTGTCCAATAAGCAGAAGACATGGGAGCCCAAGCAGAAGGAGCTGGGATGGGCAGCTGTGCTCTGCAGAAGTGACATGTGCTCAGACGACATGCGGTATGGGAAAACCTTGAGTTTACTTTGTTCGCCAGTATATCTTAGCACAAAATAGTACGTTTTAAAATAGCGCTCCTCTTTTACAAGGGAGGAGACAGAGCTTTAGAAAAATAAAGCTCATTCCTCAGAATTACATGTTGAGATAGTAACAGCTGGACCTAGTATTCCAGGCTTCCAACTCCCTGGATTGACATTTTCCCTCCACAACATAATCACTGAGATCTCTACCCCTTAAACATTTCATTAGCTCTTTCTGGACTTTTTTCTAATTTATTTCCTTCTCCTTGAAGTATCATAATCAGAGCCATCTGTAGTATTGTGGGGCAGAGCTACTACGGTTTTGTTCAAAATCGGGTATGATATTTTGTTTTATGGCAACTCTCCCATTCTTACAATCTCTATTACCATCAAAAGTCTTATGTAGTCTCCTAACTTTGCATCTAGCAGGCAAATCACTATATCCATTCCTGTGGTTCCATCTCCAAAATAGATCCTAAATCTGTCCCTTTATCTCCGCTTCCCCTGCTAATACCCAAGTACACATCACTACCATCTTTTGCCTGAATTATTCCAATAATTTTCTGCACTTCTGCAAACACCACCTTACAACATAGTTTTGATAGTATAGTCAGAGTGATCTTTAAAAAATGTCAGTCAGCACTTAAGGATGGAGATGCTGTCTTTACTGCTTAATCTCTCCAATTGCTAGAATTACATTTTTAATAAAATCAGATTCCTCTTGTAGTGTAAAGGGTGGTTCTATAAGATCTGGCCCCTCCTACCTCTCTAATCCCTCTCTTCCACCCTCACTTTGTTCCAGTCATCCTGGTCCTCTTGTTCCTTTGGAATTCACCAACGATATCTGTGCTTTAGGACTGATCCTCTAACCACTCTCCATCTTATCACATGTTCTTATTTTTTGCATAATGTTACTACAATTTGAATTTATTTTGTTCATTTATTAGTTTAATTTTTACTGCTCTTATTGAGAGTAGGAAACACCATTCTTGTTTATGACTTATCCCTCGCACCTAGACAGAAATTGGCAAGGGGAGTTTACTCAGGGAGTATTTGCTGAATGAGTCTATATGAGTCTCATGGTCAAGATAGGTTCAACTATCTTCTCACTCATTTATCAGTAAATTGTTATTACTATTCACTAGAGAAGATATCATCTTTAATATTCCTTCTCCAACACACCCTCAGGATGCCCCTACCAGAGCTTGGACTTCAAACTTCTTCAGAGTTTTTGCAATCAATTTCAACAGTACTCTCTTACTCTGTAACAAACATGATCTCTGTTCACAGAAAGAGAGCCTATTTTTGAGTATCATAAAGGAGTTTCTCGCGTAAAGAGTATATAAGAGTTCTGTCTGAGGGAAAATATTCATTTATGTCTCTAGCCTTTCAGTAATTTTCCTTACTTCATAAAATGCAGTTTTCTCTATTACTCTGTCATCTCCTTGAGGCTTCTTCTTTTTGCACACATGGAACCCTCAGCTGTAAAAGCAATGTCGTCAGCATGTTTGGCTGTGTGTGTACGCATTAGAGTGCCTAGTTAGAGTACCTTGCCAACGATGAGCAATCAAAAATTATGAGCTAGTGATGAAGATTCTGATCCTTATGTGCCTATGGGCCAGCATTAATTCAGGCAGTGAGGAATTTATGTCTTCACTGGGTATTGGGTATTGGGAAATATAAGGGCTATGTGCTGCTGCTTATAACAGCACTTTCTTAATTAAGATTGGAAGCCAGATTTAGCTTTACTCAATATGCATTATTGCCTTACAGATGAGAACACTGAGGCAGTGCAGTGTGATGAAAGATGTAAGCAGTTTAATTACAGTATCTTAGCATTATATAAAAAAACTGTTCCTTTACAAAAAAAGTTATTAAATTACTAAAGAGAGCTTACTATTTGCTTTCTGGGGGTTTTCCTTTCAAGTACATTTCCTAATTAAATAATAGTTTTTTAGACATGTTTACTTTTCTCCAATAATAAACAATGCTCTACTGGTTGTATGTTTTATGTTCTCTAGGAGGTAAGCTAATATGAATCGGATGACTTGCATAAACTGCCCCGAGGATAAGACTATCCCAATTAAGAATTCAAGTTTTTGTAGCAAGTATTAATAGATTTTAGGCTTCAAGTAACTTTCAATTTTCCTATATTGACTGTAACTATGAAAAAGACTTTGAATATTTAATAAAATATTTAAGACTGAAGAAATAATCAAGACCAATGCTAATCAAAAGACTCCCAGAGACAATTTTTCAGTGTTGTCATATTTATAGATGTATTTAATGAGTAAACTACTTCAGTGATTTAAGAGACGTTAGAGAAACTGACAAGGGTTACTGCTTGATAATTTATTGGAGGAAATGAAACTTTCATTTACCAAATTCCATAAAACATATCTTGATATCTTGGGTATACTCATGTTGAAATGCAGTACAATTGTCCAACTGACAAATGAGCTTTTGTTTGGTTATTGAAAAATAGATAAAATTCACAAACTGAGCAATCAGACATTAGACTGATTGTTTTCTCTGCTTCCTAAAATGCAATTTGATTATAATTTATATGTAATTTCTGAACCAAAGTACCTTAGGCCTTTTGCCAAATGTTTCCAACTTAAACCAGTCATTATACTTCAGCCTAATTAAAAATAAACTGCACAGAACTATCATATTTTCACATCTGCCCTATTTATGCCTCCAGCAGGCAATCAAAGCTATGTCCACGTCTATTTCCACTGTTGGATTGCAGGCTCCTAGTGTGCAAAGAGTATGCCATTTTCATCTTTGTATCCTCTCACACCTAACTTGGGGCCTTCTACATGGGCTGCTGAGCACTACTAAGCTTTCAGTAAATATCTGTTGAATTAAACTGGAAGAAAGGACTGAGAAATTATACTAAGAATCTGAGTAAAAGAGACAGTCAGCATTTAACTAAGCAGTACAGGTAAAAACGTTGAGTGTGGACACTGGCATTGCTAGAGGGAACATAGGCACAGAGGTTGCCAGAATGAAAACACCACAGGACAGAAATTAATAATTTACTGAACATTTATTATGTACCAGGCATGTTGTAAAACATAACTGCACCATCTCATTCAATCAATCACAGACAATTTGTAAGGTGGAAAGGATTTATCTCATTACAATATACATGATAGGCCTGAGGCAATACAGTGCTGTGGTTAAGCTCATGGATTCTGCTTACAGACTGGAGTTTGATTCCTGATTTTGCCAATTAAAACCTCTCTGTAGCACTCACTCAGGTAGAAGCCTAGCGGGAGACTGGGAAACCTCTCTCAAAATGTAAAACACAACACTTTCTGACACTGCTATCAAATTTCTATTAAGGAATTCCTCTTACACTTGAATGAGTAGTGCTTGGTATTTAAGACCCTTCACAATCTGGTCCTGGGAAGCCTTCATAACTTCTTGCCCACTGTCAATGAACACAGCTACCTTAAACTACTTTTTCTTTTTTTTTCACCAAACACATCCTGAATTCTCCAGAGCCTTTGCAAATGCTGCTCTTTAACCTAGAATATCCTTATCTGAGGCTGAGCTCAAATCCTAGTTTTTTCATGAGATTGAGATTTTTTCTATTTAAAGGGCAAATGTTTGCTGTCATTGTTCTCCATGATTTATTTCTATCAATAAGGGTCTGTTTCAAAGTTAACTTGTGGCCACCCCCCAGCCCCTCTCATTAGCTAATGAATTCCTTGAGGTTAGAGGACAATTATGTGATTCATATTTTTTTAAATTTTAAAATATGTATAAATATTTGAAATTATACATTAGTTATTTAAAGAACCAACATAATTCCATAGAGGTTAAGTCTGACAAAGTGGCAAAGCCAGGATTAGAACTCAGATTGTCTTGCTCTCACTGGTGGTTTTCAACCTCAGACGCAAATTAGAACCAGCTAAGGAGCTCTGAAAATTACTGATGCCCTGGTTATACCCTGGGTCAGTTAAATCAGAATCTCTGGTGTTGGTGGTGGAGGGGGCAGTTCCTCAATTTTCTGAGGTTATTCTAATGTACAGCCAGAGTTGCCAAGTACCATGACATGACACATGTGTTCCCCATAAACCCATTCTTACATTTATGAATGCAATTAAGAAAAATAATATCTAAATAACTGCCTTGCTTAATTTTACCACCCCTCATGTCACATTCTACGAAAAAGGACCCACGGATTTCAGCCATGGCTCACCAAGGATTTAACAATAATCAAAACTAAATTCATCATTGTATTCTTTTCAGACAAGATGCTTGTCACCGGCTAATGGAAGAGGAGCTGGAAGCTCTCTCTCCTCTAACTTTCTCCTTGTCTCATATGTGCCTGTACCAACAATGCTGATGCCTCAAGGCAGTGGGAGTTGTGCTTGGCCAGTGAACTCTGGTCAACTGTAATTAAGCAAACTCCTTCAGGAAACAGAACTGGACTTGCCTGGCCAACTGGGGAGAGAGCAGCAGTGAGAGTAGGCTGAATAAATGTCAGACACCTCTGAGTCACAATCACCATCCAAGTGTAAGAAAATTACATGCACATAAATGCCAAGCCAGTGAAAACCATTTTGTTTTCCTGACGTTGATTTCACTCTCATGTAAAATGTGTTCAGACACTGGCACTTTCAATGTTAAATTGCTCTAATGACTTTTCATTATAAGTGGCTTTGTTATTTCAAGAATTTCACTGGGGAAAGAAAAAATGGTAAGAAAAACTCCATTTTATTAACTGTAGTTTTTATCCCTATATAAACTTTGGTTTTGGTTCCTTCAGCCAAATGAATATCTCAATAATTCAATGGGCCAAAGCAAAGCGCTCACTAGTTTCACCTTATCCCCTTAGGTCCTCTTATGATGCTGCTGAGCAATCCAGTGTGCTATTTATGTCCTGCCCTGTGCAGAATTGGCAAAAGTGGAGCCAGGGCTAGGGAGTTCTGTAGTTATTGGGCTAGAATTTAGAATCTAGAAGCTGGAATAGCCAGCAGATGAGAGCCAGCAGCTAAATTGAATCCAGAATCAAAAGTATGTCAGATATAAATGACAGCACCAGAGGAATTTAAACAGTCACAGACAGATTTTTCTTTCGGTACGATTCCCTACAGCTCCAGCAATGCTTTCAGAAACTAGGATACCTTAAAGGTGTCTTTTAACTGACAATATTCCTTGTTTCCCTTTGGACTGCAATGAAATGGCTTAAAACTATTTTAGGAAGCTGAGTAAGAATAAAGAATGCAACAATGTAATCTTAATTTGGGTTCTTTGATATGTTGACTCTGAAACAAGAATCCAGCATAAATTGTTTATTTGGAAAGTGAAGGGGGCCTGAGGAAAAATGAGATAAGGAAGTGAAGCTAGCATATAAAGATGTTTTAAGCCAGGTACTAGTATGGGTGACTGGAGTTTAATCCAGCTGGGGAAACCATGACAGCAAGAGTAGGACACACACCTCAAAATTATCCTACCTAACTCGGAGAAGGGGAGAGTTGGGTTATTTATACACCAACTCTCAAAAGTCATTCACTGAGAACTGCTCCTGGGCACATTAATTCCCCATAAAGTAAAATCCAGGCTCAAGGGGCCAGTGGATTCTTAAGTCATAAAAGTGAAAGGCTGGGGCATGATAGCACCTGTTACGAATATAGATTTGGCTGTAGTATATTGCTCCTTTCAGAACTGTATTATGTCTTCACTTAGACTCTAGGGGTACTTAAATTATTCAAACTCTCATAGGCAGTCTCTACTGACCCTGCCCATTGCTTCTCCTAAGTATCCATGGCTTACGGGTTGCTCTTTCTTGGGACAACTTATGAGGGATTCTGGCATTTCCATTCAGGTTTAATCAGATCCTCCTCCAACACATATACACTGTCGCCAAGAGTGAAGGAAGCTCTGCTAGAGTGTGAAACCCTGACCTCTTAGAATAGTGCATGAAATTTTCAGCAAACTCACTAGCATCTTTAAAATATTGATGATTTTTTTTTGTATTGTAAAAGTAAAAATGGTTTATTTGAGAGAAGTTAAAACTTCTGAACTAAGTAGAAAGCACATGTGACCTAAAATGTGAAATGGAGAAAAGCAGACCTACAACAGTTCTGAACTCCTCCTGGCTCAAACTGTAATAACTTCCCATCTTCAAAGTGGAGAGGATATAAAGCCTAAAATGAATGGACTTCGTGATGAAAAGCAGAGGAGACCCTAGGACATTTCTGAAGCTAAATTTACCTTTCTAAAGAGATATAATTACAATTCTATTCTACTTCATTTAACCCATTTCTAGCCTAAATCATGACATGGAATTGCCCAAAGCATGTAAAAAGCATAATAATTTTGTTTGGATAAAATGACTAAAAAAATAAACAGACAAACAAACAAAACTGCAGTATGATTGTTTTTAATCTCACTGCTCACTGTCTTACATAAGTAACAATAACATTTTAGGGAACAACATCCCACCTGACCTTCTTAGGACCTGCATGAGCCTGCATTCTGAAACCAAGCTTTTATTTCAAAAGACACATTTCTTAAAGAATTTAAAACAAGTATTTAAAATACATTTTATGATACAGATGATCTTCACTCATACCCATTGGCCCATCTCATACCATAGTGTCCATAAAGTCTGAAAACAGATAATGTTATTTATTTTTTACAGACAGAAGTTCTTCTTGTTGGTCTCATATTTGTATGTTTCCAAACTTTATAGACACCCTATAAAACAGTTTTTAGCATCATCCCCAGCAGAATAGAACGTAGTAATGTCATGGTGGCAGATTAACTTGCACCATAGAAATTTGTTTCTTCCCCACAATAATGCTCTTAAGAGTCATCCATGCTGATATATGTAGATGTAGTTTAATCACTGCAAGTGACGTTGACATTCCAAATATGAAAATACTATTGTTTATCTATTTCTATATTGCTAGTCATTTAAGTTTTTAAACCTATCTGCTCTTAAAAATAATGCTGTGATAAACATCTTTGCATATACTATTATGCATACATCTAGGAAAATTTTTGCTAGAAAAATATGGAATTTCTGAATCATAGATTACATACTCTTCAGCTTTACTAGATATTACCAAATTTGTCTCTGAAGTGATTAAATCAATTTATAGTTTCAATAACAGTGAATGAGAGTTCCTGTTTTCCCATATCTTCAAATATACTTGTCGTAATCAAAATTTTGGATTTTTTGCCAATCAGATGTGCAAAATGGTATTCCTCTTGTTTTAATTTGCATTCTCTTGACATCTGGGGAGAGAGTAGATGACTGTATAATTATTTCTAATCATTTACTGCTCTAACTGTAAAAGGATTGTACCACCCCACCCTATCCAACAATTGACATTAGGCTTGACCCTGTGTCTCGCCAATAGAATGGAACAGAAAACATACATGCCATTTCTAAGTAGAAGCTTCAAGAGCTGTCGTGACTCTACCATTTTGCTTTTCCCTCTGCCTCATAACAACAAATTTTAGAAAAGGGCTGATACTTCATCCTGTATTACAGAAAGAAGACAAGCCACAAAGCAAAGCCCTACAGCTAGTGTAAACAAGTGGTAAAACTTTGTTGTTTTAACTTACCAGTGAAATTTTGGGTCCTTTGTCATCATAATATAACCCAGTTAAGGCAGACGACTCATTCGTTACATACAATGGCTATGAAAATATGTCATTGCTATAAAACAACAAAACACTAAAATATATGGTATTATCTCCTAGGCCTGGTTAGAGAATAGTTGTTGAGCTAGAAATATGGCAACTGGTATTACACAGTAGTGAAATACTTGGTAACATGTGGTAAATTGCTAACACGCCAAGACAGCTTGTAGTTTTAGATTAAAAGATTAGGAAATTAAATGTTATCAGTAAATCTTAAATGCTACTGGCTGCATTTGACAAAGAGATGAGCTCACAAAAAAACTGGCTGTTTGGCAAACAACAATGAAAGTGAACAGAGATCCTCAAAATTCATGTCTTACAAGGTTATAGCAATCAATTGTTTCTCATTTCCACTCACTGAGAAATGTTTTGAGTGGCGAACGCTGATAAAGTAACTCAAGGGTTAGGCTACCACATACTTTATTAAAACTTTTGAATTGATTAATTTAGCACCCAGTAAATCCTGTAAGTTGAATTTGCATACTCTCACATGGCATGGCTCTCTCAAGAAGCCTGATAAAGGTCTAGGTACTGGTAATCAAGTCTAGAGAGAGCCATTATCGCCACAAGATCTATGAGTTAGCACACAGAACACATAAGAGTTACACAATAAAGAAAACCAAGTTTTTGAAAGTTGTGAGCTATCCTGCCATGAAAGCTACTAGCCTGGATTGGAAGAGTTAAAAACTTAAAAACAACCATTGGGCCCCAAATTCCATAGATAGGAAGCAGGGTGAGAGGTTTGCTTAGCTGCTGAGGAAGGTATTTTTAAACACCTGCTTTCAGAAATGGCTAAGGAACATCTTGGGAAAGGAAGGACCCAGACAATGAGACCATGAGCCATGGAAACAGTGGACTGGGGAGTTATTTCCAGGATACAGAACCTAGGAAGCAAGGGAGGATCCCACAGTTTTGAAAACATATTACATGGTATTAATTGCCATCTCTTGCTTTAAAATAAACATTAAGAACCTTTTCTTTTTTCCCTCTAAGAATTTTACTCTTAATCTCAAAATGAAAAAAAAAAAGGTACTAGAGGTGGTTTATAAAATAAAAATATCATGGCAAAGGCATATCTATATTCCAAAATAATGAGGCGGAAAATTAGTTCAGGTAAATATTTTCATAATTCCATCTATAAAACTATATAGCTACATATAATTTCTTTGATGACACTTAAAAAAATCTTCAGATAAGGCTATTATATTATTTTGAGAAAAAACAGCTGATTCAATTTAAACTGGAACATAGAAGTGAGCAAATCCTTCTACTGCACTGCTGCCAAAGGCATGTCAGCTGTAGCAGAATCCCACTGATCCCTTTAGCCATCGATTGATTAATTTAATGGAAAAGGAAGGTCTGAAGTCTGAAGAAACTTGCAATGCTGACTTGACAGGATCTTACCTGAAGTTATGGCCAGGAAAACACACAGGTACATGCATGTACACATGCACACACACACGCACACACACACTCAACACTGCCAATAATGACTAACATCTTTAATACTATAAAGTAACACCATTACTTTAAAGTTAGTTAGATAAAAGATATTGACAAAATAAAATCTTATCTAGAATAACCTGCCTATTTTTACATGAATTTGTAAAGAATGTTAATAACTTTTAAGAGATATTGCTTTGTTTTTTAGACTCAAAATGAGTATCTAAAAGACTTTGAATGAGGGCTATGACATTACTCTGCTTTAACTCATAAAAAATATAGTCAGGACATAAAATACAGCTGGACAATAGCATAATTTAGTGTAATCTCACTTCTATCTAATCTATTACAACGTTCTAATTGTAAATGAAGTTGTACTAATTACTGACGTTGACTTTTACTCTTGTTCTAGGTATTCAGAAATGCTCTGTAGTCATTAACTCATCATTCTTCACAGCATTCAAATGAAATGGTAAATAAAAATATGTTTATACATGTATATTTATATAAACCTATATATATTTATACAGAAGTGAAATAAACTAAATTTTATGGTTGTAATAACAAAAGAGATTCAAGTTCACTGCAGAAAATGTAGACTACAGATAAGCCAAAAATTGTCCTCAATCAGCCTAATGAAAAATCTTCTGCTAATATTGATATATATATACTTGAAATATTTTTTCTATGGATACAATTTTATCTGTGAACATATGCGTGTGTTAAAATTATTATTTTAATTTAATAAAATACGAGCATCTTTCTAGGTTCTTAAGTAGTTAATCATTTTAATGGTTGCATAGCATCTTAAATATATGCTGTACAGTGATTTAATCAGCCAATCTTTATTACACTTTTAGTGACTTGTATTCTCTTACAGTTTTATTAAAAATGAATAGTTTTGTTGGAAAATAGCTAATTTTCATTCAGAGTTATTTTCTCAGGAAAAATTCCTAATGGGATTGCTGAGTAATAGTAAGCAATTACATTGATTTTCAAAATGTTGCTAAGTTGCTGGCAGAAAGGTGTTACTGATTCTAATAGTTTTATACAAAAGGAATGATTTTCCTGCCACTGACTATCCTTAAGTATTAATATTTTCATATTACTTAGTAATTCATCATTTAAAGTTGTATATCAGTTTTAATTTGTATTTAATTGATTTATTTTTCCAAGTTATGCAAGGATATAATTTTTACTTAAACCTGAGTCAGAGAGAGCAGTGATTTTTGGAAACATTGACTCTGCTGGGTTACACCTTCTCATCAGAAAATGGGGATAGCATATTACTCAGGTCACATGTGGAAGTTAAAGAGGTATATGTATGTGAAAACCCTTAATAAATTTTGACTGCAAAGTGTTGTTAAACAAAATTAAGCTAACCAAATAAATGAGATGAACACTATCACTTTCTGGTGAGCCAAAACCATAAGCACTTTCAAATAACGTTGAAAACAATGTAAACCTCAAGTGAAAAAAAATAGATTTAAAATAAATGTATACTTTATAAGAAATAAAGGGGAAAATCTGCCATGTTTAAGCATTTTAATCATAAATTTCATCTTTATTTCCTCTAGCTATAGGTCCCAGGCAGCCACCCACTTTTCAGCAAATCAAAGGCTGTAGTCTACGTATATCATTCACATCATTCATGCTTACTTATTTAAAAGAGACTGAGTTATATCTACAGTCTTTTCTTTTATGAAGCCATGTGGGAAGCCATATTTTTTAAAAATACCAATGAATAAAATGTCAACTTTGCTAAAGGTACTTTCTTCTGGCAAAGACTTCCTGGAGCTATTCTGCACAAAATCATCAGGGCTGGTTGAAACTAGACTGATGTTTCTTGATGTTTCTGACAAGATGCAGTTAGCTCGACTTCATTAATTCTCCATAATGGCAAAATGCTGCTTATGTCTCAGTAGGGAAATCGTGATAAGCTAACAATAAAAAATATGTATAGCTTCTAAATAGCCAATTGATAGCAACTAATTTATAAAAATAGTCAATGCATGATTGACATTCTGTGTATTTCTTAAATTTATTTCCAATAATGTTCCCCTTTAGATAAGCAAGTTATAATGCGGAATTATAATAATACATTTGGGGAAGAAAGTATTCTGAGGAAATTTCAGTGGGAAACAATTATTTGTCTCAGGAAAATTCTAAATTGTTGTTTTATGAGAATACATTAGAAAGATATATTTAGGCTATTTTAGTTATAGGCAATCTAAGCCACACTAGCAAAATGAAAGAAGTAAATGTAGTGTGCAATTTTTTGAAAAATTTATCCAGCCTCCAGAAGGGCAGGGGCCAGAGCCCTCCTGGGAACCTTTATAGCAGAGGTGTGAGGGGCTTTCTCTGAGGAACGGCCAGTATGAGTTATCTTCCACAATGCTCGGCTGTCACATTTCTCCATTCCACATTTCAATTTAGAGAAGATGGGTTCCAACTGGTCCAGCTGTGCCTGCTTCTTAATGATTCACTATGTTCAGAGGTCAGGGTCAAAAGCACAGCCGAGCTGTGAGGTAGCCACTGTGCACTGGAGCCATCCAAAAAGAGGTGACACTCAAGAAAGACACTCAACAGATTTGGTGTCCATGCCATAAATCTATTTTTCCCATTTGCCTTTTCAGGAAGAGTTATCAACTACTATGTGTCTACGGCTGACACCTGAAAATACATTTACCATATATTCTAATGGTTACAAATAAACTATTTTAGGTCACTTCAAATTTGTGAGATAGAATTTAAAGACAGCAATTATTGCACATGGTACTTGCATGATTTATTCTACATACTAGGAATGCCTACAAAATAAAGGAAAGTGAAACACTTAGAAAAGATACACATACTACATGTTTTCATTTAAACGCATTATATGTGATTTTGGCAGGATGGTTAGTAACAAATCTACAAATTTAGAGTAATAAACTTTTATTTTCACCTCTGTTTGAATTATAGACTATATCTGCATAAGTAGCAGACAGATCATTTCATTATGATAAATATAAGAGGAAACTTTTCTGGGAATACTTGTAGAATTGAGAAGTTGGCCAATGGTCTATTTCCTGATACAATGCTAATTCAATTTGATTTTCTAAACATCTTTCCACTCTCATATCCTGGTATATTTTGGAACTAGAATCCAAATTATCTGATTACAAGTTTAATCTTTCAATTACTACAAAGCAGTGACCTCTTTGTTTATCGTCCACAATGAGATTTACTGGATATGTATTTCATATTTTTTCACATTTGTCTGAACCTTGGGAAATTTTTTAGATATGAACAGAAAAATCTACCAGTTTTTAGCTCACTGTTATGGACTGAATTGTCCACCCCCCACCTCCCAAATCCATGTGTTGAAGCCATAATGCCCAGTATTTCAGACTGTAACTATATTTGGAAACAGGGCTTTTAAAGAAATGATTAAGTTAAAATGAGGCCCTGAGGGTGGACCCTAATCCAATCTGCTTGATGTCATTATAAGAAGAGGAGATTGAGAGATACAGGGAGACAGGAGGGATGCACACAGAGAAAAGGCCATGTGAAGACAGAGGGAAGAGACAGCCACCTGCAAGTCAAGGAGAGAGGTCTTAGAAGAAACCAAACCTGCAGACACCTTGACCTTGGACTTCTAGTCTCCAGAACTGTGAGTAAATAAGCTTCTGTTTAAACTGCCCAGTCTGTGGCACTTTGTCATGGCAGCGTGACCAAACTAACATGTTTGTTTAAATACCTTGAAAATAATATTTTAAAACATTTAATATAAATCACATTTCCAGAATTTGCTCGTATGTCACTTTTGACATCTAAGTTTTAATACATTTCAAAAGTAGTTTATGGCATTTTACATTTATGTTTATTACCACCAGCAAGTTATTCAACTTCCTAAAATTTAAGTCTAGGTCTACTCAAAACCTCTAAGACATTTCAAAACATGCTCAAATATATTTATACAGTAGATGGCATGAGAAGTAATAAAAAGAGACAAAATCTAGTAAGTTAGACTGAAAAATCATATCTTATGGAACTCCATAAGCTTATGTGATAATTTTGTTGTTGCTGACCATGAATCACTTTTTAGATCATCGGTTAATCCAAGGTCAAAGCCATGAACAGCATGCTATTTGTTCAATAAAAATGTAAATGTTCTTGACTCCCTGAAACTGCAACAGTTTGGTTGTGCTATGTAACCAGTCATTTGAACAATAGGGCAGTGGATTGATGATGCTATTTTTCAAAGAAAGTCAGGTGAGCTATTGATAGTGCAACAGTAAGTGCATTTCTAAGTTTAAGAGCAACTCCTTTGTTTTAGTACATTACACTTCTGGGATGCTATAATCAAAGCAGATGTACACAGAATTACAGTGATTCATATTCATGGGTCTGAAGCAATACTTAAAAATGAATCTAATTCAGTCCAATAAACTATTTGGCATTGTGTGCAATGATATGACTGATTTTTATTTGCTTAACATTGTGTCTCAGCAATTCATGCTTCTTCCACATATAAGTATTAGTCAGGGATTTTAGAATGAGTAAAATTACAGTACAATTACATCTTATTAAGCTATCTGTTCCTAAAATAGTTGCAATTGGACAGGAAAGTATATAGCTTTCCAGCTGGTCCTCTTGCTCATTTATTCATTAATTCAACAATTATTAAGAGACTTTCCTGTGCCGAGAACTGTGCAAAGCTCCATAGGATATATAAAAAAGTTAATATGTAGTTCCTACTCCTGTATATTTCACATTTCTTGAACCTAATATCCCAGTTAGCTCACTAACCACTGTCTCACAGCAAACTTTAAAAATAGTAGTTTATACATGCCACGTTCATGCCAGAACCCACCACCTTATTAGCCCATTACAACCTGTCTCAACTCCCACGATTTCACAAAAGCCATATTTTTAAAGGTTGCCAGTAAGCAAGTTACAAATAGCCTTTCTCAACACTGCACCTCAATATTGCACTGGGCAATGTTGAATGTGCTTCCTTTTCAATTTTCTGCTTTGACTTGTATAATAGTACAGACTTCTTCTTCTGTAACCACTCCTTAATTTTAATCTATACTTCCCCAATGTTTCTTCCCATCCCTATACTCTTTCTCCTTCAGAGTTACTTCTTGGTGATTTCCATGGTTTCAGCCTCTCAGATTATGTAGCCTTGTTACAAATTATCTTCTAGCCTTCTTACTTGTTCCATATTTAAACTCATTATGTCCCAAACTGAACTGATCATTTTCCCTCCCCTCACTAACTGCATACCTGGTCTTGTGAAATCTGTTCCTCCCCTAGTTTGCTGAAATTCTGGCAATAACAGAGCTACCATTCTCACTGTCACTAATGCCTGGATCTTGGAGTTAGCTCTAACTCTAAATTTACCCACACATCATATCAAACCAGTTCAAAGACCCACGGCTCTAACTTTGCAATATCTTTTTTTGTGTGTCTGTCTTCTTTTCCACACCTGTTGTTTGTACCTTCATTATCTATTACTTCTTACAAAAATGGCTGACTAGATTCCTGACCACCTTTTTCTTCTCCATATTCTACCCACTGATATCACTCTCCTATACATTTAATCTTCCTACTTATTTCTTCCATGATTAAAAAATAATCAAGCTTTATCTACTTCTCTCATCTTCCATTCATTAGATGGTAGATAATTTATCTCTATGCCTTTGGAATGAATGTCTGTACTTAATTTTTTGACATTCATGCATTTATTTATTCAACAGACACTGATTTAACATTTTTTGTTAAATACCATGTGAAATCAATGCCTTCTATCTCTTAGAAACCTGTAGCTGGTGCTAACCTCTTGTGTTCTAATATCTTTTTCTCTAGCTGAGATAGAATTATTTTCTGATTAGTTTCTATAGCTAACACCGAGTTTATTACTCCTTTTTATACTATTCTCAAGAAGGGAAAAAAAGGGGGCTCTCAGGCTCTCCAGTCAGTAATATGTAGAGTGCCTAGGGAGTGCCTAGGTGTCATTCCTCGGAATTTATTTCTCTCACCTGCTCTCAGACCTGGTCCCATTTCTCCTACTCTCTTTTCAGCACAAGCTTTTATGTTGGCAACTTTATCTGTGATGATAACTTCATTAAGGACTCATTTATACAGATTATATCTGTGGTGTTAAAGAAGCTTCTTAAGAGTGGCCTGTCAGTCTATATAACTCGGATTTCTTGATTCAATTGTGAGTCCAAAAGAAATTGCATTAATGGTAACTATTTTCACTTGCTCACTGCCGTCAGCTACGAAACTGTTTCCCTCCCAAGCTCCATCCCATATAGGACTCTCTCACTTCTTGACTTCACTGAGGGTATTTAGCAAGTGCTTACAACAAACACCTGCATTTTTCTCTACTTTGGCTCTTGTCCAGCCTCCGTGTTCATGTCTTGAAATCTACTTTAGATAAATACATATAGGATTCAAATCTCTACAAATGTTATTTTTAGATTTTTATTAGGGGAAAGTCAACTCATTTACTCAAAGGCCTCAGGTGAGGTTGAATGAGAGAAAGTAGGAAGAAAATTAATACATAAATGGTTCCTTTTATGAACCATTAGTGTCTAAATATGTATCTGTGCACTTATACTAATTGGACAATGACTCTATACACCTGCAAATGAAATGGGAAGATGTGTCAGAGAATGAGTCTGTCAAAGAGGCTATAAAAAACATCGAAAGAAGTATACAACGGAACCCCATTGTACATACAAAATAGTAATGATATTTAAACTAGGTGGGGGAGGGGGAGGGGTCCGGAGAGAAAGAGTGAGGGAAGAGAAAGCAGATTATGTAAACACTGAAGGTAATTCTACTAACTGTTGCACTGAATGAATGTGTATTCTAGATTGAACATGAAATAGAAGAGAATCTGCTACTGCATCCGTATATTTTATTAGCTAAGCCACCATGTGTTTCTCATACGCCTAGCGACAACAAACGTAATTCAACACTGAAGGGAATTTGAGTGCTTGTAGATATGCCTATTTCATTCTGTGTTGGCCACTCCACAAACAACTTCATCCGGAGCTCAGATGAAGAAATAACAATCTGTTTCAGTGCTAGAGGAAAACCTGACTTGCTGGACATTTTTAGAGAGTATATATAATAAGCTGACACCAGTGTAAAATGCTACCCCATGTATCCTAGAAAAAAAAAAAAAGAGTGCTCTAGAATAAAGAACAGCAGAGTTAAAATCTTTGATGAAAATGAGAAGGTAGGTGTCAGGATTTACAAATACAGTATTTTGAGTCACGGTGAAAATAATATGATGATTATTTTATAATGACTGTACCAACTGATATTTCCAATTCTGCCAGCAACACTACAAATAGAATTAATTATTTTAATGGTATATGCCATCATGTGAAAAATGATGAATTAATAGACTTTATTTACTTTAAAAACCAAATCTAAAGTGAATTTTCATGACTAAATCCATCCAAAATGCAAATCCATTATAACCTCCAACTACTATTTAAATATTGCTATTTCTGGAATCAAGGAGAGAGAAAAGTCTAAAACCTTAATTTGTGTAGTCATGAAGTAAGCAAATAAAGCTTCATAGCATTAAAATTGATGCTATGGAATTAATAATAAAAGTTGTGAGCTATCTCTCTCTTTTTTAAATTTTTTTTTTTTTTGGTTAGGGGGAGGTAATTAGGTTTATTTATTTATTCTTAGAGGAGGTACCGGGGATTAAACCCAGGACCTCATGCATGCTAAGCATGCCCTCTACCACTTGAGCTATACCCTCTCCCGTGAGCTCTCTCTTTTTTAAGGAGCTTATGGCCTCAATATGAGATAGATTTCAAAACTTACTACCCATTAGAATTAATTACTAATGAATAATACTGTTGATTTTAAACAGAATATATACTAATATGACTTGTATAAATTAGGCTGTTCTTCATGAAAAGCATCTTAATGAATGCTATTCTTTGAAGTCTGATAACATGAAAAGAACACAAGTAATCATTTATGATACCTTGTAACTTAAAGCACAGAAAATTATCAGCTGGCAAGCTTCATTATTAACATTTAGGGTTCTGAATTTCAAAATTAATGACATGTCTAAATCAATTCTCTAATTAATTTGGATAAAAATTACTTTTGAATAAAATCATAAAAAATCTCAAAATCCATACCTCAACACACTGTAAAGTTTTTAAAGAAATTAAACTAACATGAATGCATAGGGCGAATCCAAACATAAAAATTGGGAGTTAAAGAGAAAACATGG
Source organism: Camelus ferus (assembly GCF_009834535.1). Lineage (NCBI taxonomy): Eukaryota > Metazoa > Chordata > Mammalia > Artiodactyla > Camelidae > Camelus > Camelus ferus. The sequence continues at coordinate 38,472,283 of NC_045696.1, read as the reverse complement.
AGGCTTCATTATTCATTCACAAGAATGGTGCCTCTGACAGATTACCTTACTATTCTCCAAAAATTCCCTGTCTTATCTTGTGAGAAGATTCTATATCCATGTTTCGGTGAACTGTGGTCATTTGAATTACTTTGTCCAAAAAAAAAAAAAAAGTATATATATATACACACACACAGGCCAAAATTCCTCTATTACTTCAGAAGTTTTAGACCCTAGATTTGACTTTCGAAACCCAATGTGATAAACAATCTACTCAGGATATATGAGAACACAGGTAGGGTTTTTCCACCTACAGAAACCAATATCCACAAGTTTGTACCTTTGATTAAAAAAAAAAAGTAAATGCTTTCAGCTTTTCTACTCTAACTATAAAGGGTGAAAGCTTAGATGTTTTTCTAATTACTATCATACTATTTTTTAATTTTAGAGGTTTTTTAAAAGTAAAACTTATTGTTAAGAGTATGTAATTATTCAGGACCAAGAGCCACATTTCGTGTCCTTCACAGCAGCATTTACATACTTGCACATAATAACAACAGATGGTGTTACTAAATGCTTGTTTCATTAAATTTAAAACATCCTTTGGGAGAGTAATTGCTTTCTATAATAAAACAATCACCCAAATTCAATATTAAAGAAACAGAGAGGTCCCTTAGAAGGCAAGCCTAATCTAAATAGAAGTAACTCCTCATATTTTTATAGGTGTATAGAAATCTAGTTACATACTTGTCTTTTAAATCAAAACCAAAAGTGTCTGTATTTATCAGAATGCCTTGCAAACTTGCTTTGTATAGACAAAGACACCCTGCAATTTGTATGGAATAGTTAAAAATACACTTTCAAAGAAATCATTAATCACCAAAAGATAATACCATTTCAACTTCTGATATGAAGCTCTTTTACCTACTACTTTCTAGCTAATTTGTTTCACACAATGGTGCTCATTGATGCTAGTGAAAGCTTCATTTCCTTCTGCAGAAAACTTAACTGGCAGAGTCATAATCATCCAAGGCAATAACAATCACTCCTAGTCTTTTTCACTTCAGTCCACACACTCTGACTCTTCTCATTACCAGCCTCAGACATTTTTCATTCCTCCTTAGAGCCAGACACTGTAAATTTACTTGCTCTGATTTCCAATGCCCATGATCATTATGGAGCCTGCAACTCACCAAACACCTATATGAATGAATACAATTTAAGAAATGCTTATTAAATACCTTGTAACTTTAAAATAGTACATATACCCTGCAGAAGATACATAATTGGGGCTAATTTACTAAAACCATATATAATTTGATGTTGAAAATATAATACACTATAAATCCCTAAAGTAGAATTTAGGCAACCTCCTGTGAGATTTCTGAGAATAAGAAGGCTATACGTTTTGGGGAGTAGGAGACATTTGAGGTGATCTTGGTATGTGGTTGGTATCTCCAAGAAAGAGATTATAGTTCAGGAATAAGGAAGGGACAGCCAGTGATAACAGCATAAGCAAAGAGATGCAAATGCAAAATAATGACACATTTTAACAATAAAATGGCTAGTTTTGCACTAACTCTGTATATATAGAAGAGCTGTAACAAATATGTCTGAGAATGTGGGGTGACCCCACAGTGTGGAGGGCCATACATGTTAGGCTGTGGATTTCATGTTCAACTTAACTGCCACAGGTTAGAATTAAAGATTATTACTAAGAGTTCTTCTCTTGCAAGATTAAATTGGCCTCAGAGTGGATTGGAGGCAGAAGTGATTATAGAAAGGAAGATTCATTAAACAAAAGTTCCAGAAAGAGTTAACAGAGCACTCGAATAGGATAGTGGTAGCAGGAATGAAGATATGTGAAATGGCACCACGAAAGCAGAGCCAACAGGATCTGACAACTAACTGGTTATGAGAGGGAAAGTAAAGGTAGAGTTAATTACTTAAACATGAAGAAAAGACTGTCTCCCAAAATAGCATTTGACTGCCAAGAATCACATATGCCACATAAGTATAGTACATCCTCAGATTATATCAAATACTTAGTATCTCCAATTCTCAATTTTAAATAATATTTAAACCAAGCCTGCAGTTGTTTCATAATTTTTAAAGGAAACAATAACACCAAAAAGTACAGAGTAGAAAATAAAAACACAGAAACCCAAGGAAATTAGTTTAAACTTATAGAAATCTAACAGTCTGCATAAAACACAAAAAATAAAATCATCCAAAATAATGTCAATAATGACAATACTTAATATAGCTTTTTTTTTACACAATTTCTATTATTCTTTATAGAATGACCTTAGTCATGGTGTGACAAAATTCAGTTGATACGGGCAGAACAGTAAATTATTGAAAGAATATACTGGGTGACTCACAGAATCTTTGGGAGAGTTGGAGAACTAGAATCAAAGGCTACATCTAAAACTGTGGCACAGGCTCCCTTCCAACCTTCCAGCTAGATCCTGACATTAGACGCCACAGTGTGAAACACCAGTACCACCAACTGGAGTCTCTGGAATCTGCCAAAAGAACTGCTGCTGATGCTCCCTCTGAAGATCAGATGCAGCTGCCATAGTCGCCGCTATCTAACAGCAGAAAGAATACTAGTAGTTACTCCCAGTGAATCTCATTTTCAGAAGCTACATCATGCCAGGCCTTGGCTGAATGGGAGCCTTGGAAAGCAACAACCTGGCATTTTTAACTTCGACATGGAAATGGGCTCTAGCATGTTAGAAGAGACCTCAGATGGGTAGGACCAAAAGAACGCTGGACAAAATATTGTTAACAGACACATTTCAGTGCTTAAAGCGTATGAAGTTATGTTACTCTATTTAGTGTTCTAAGCAGCAAAATTCAGATTGAATGGTAAATATTTTAACTAGTACAAGCATACTTATTAGTTTATTAATACAAAAAAATAACTATGAGGATTTCAGTGATGTTCGGTGAAAAGAGACATTGGACTTGACATGTTATACATCAGTGTCAGGTCAGGGCTGCCATGAAAATAAGGGATATGTAGAGTAAAAAACTTGAATAGAAGCATGATAAATTTAGGAATAGGATGAGTATTTATTATTATATTACATCCAAAATTTGGATTAAACTATATGACATTATAGTTTATAAAGAAAACCAAAAATGAAATGACAAGTTTGGATTACCATAAAATGTATAGTTGCTAGAATGAGATCCATAAGAGGTACTAGTCATCTGAACCACTTATGATGCATGAATTTATGCCCAAAATGGCCATCTGAGGGCACATATACTATTGGAGGAGGTCATCAAGAAGACATGACTGCCAGATGACCTGAAAGCCGGACCTGGGCAACTGGAGACTTCTCACCCCAACTGCGTACTTGCAATGTGTTTTCTCCTTGCCTTCCTTCCTCTGCACCCCCAGAAGCTGGTTCAAGGATACATACTTGAAATAGAAATGTGGTGTTGAGGCTAGTCTAGACTGAGTACTTGACTGAACCCACTTAATGCCTCTATATAAAATTTTATGATTCTGAGGAGTGGGTGCAGAAATCTTCTTTTGCAAGCACCCAAGACATGCCTTGCAAACTATTAAACCTTCCACCTATGAATCTGAAGGCATCTGTCTTTTTTCTTGGTCTCTCCCTGCCCTCCTTGTGCAGGGGCCATTTCAGATTACACCCAGGCATCTCCCAAGGACAAATAGGCACAGAAAATGATTTGATTAAAGTTGCTAATGGCTTTCTGTAGCTATAAAGAGAGCAAGGAGAGCACTGACTGTCTGTGGCACATGGTGATGGAGATATGCAAAATATCTCCATTGGACACATCTAATCAACCACTCAAAGCAAGGATCTGAGTGGCTGTATACATGACACTTCAAACATTTTTGGCAAACTAACAAATATACTGAAGTTGGCTAGTTGCCCCTATTGTCACTAGACAAAATGGAGAAAGAAAAGGATGAGCTCAGAGATTCAAATTTCCAGCTCAAGAGCCTCATAAATGACCTGATAGCTTCTATGTGTGCCCTCAGAGACTTATCTTCTCTACCAGGCCTGAGACTACTGAAAATAAAACGCCGAATCTCATCCTGTGACTGGGTGAATTACAGTGCAAGCTGAACTCTTAACTTTCATGAGTGTTTACGTCAAAGTGAGGGTATTGACTAGGAAAAAATAGGATAACTGTAAGTTGGAATAGGGATATGCAGGAAGACCCTGAAGAAACTGGGGACCCTGAAGCTCTAAATTCTGATAAGTCTCCTACTGCCACTGGGAGTGTCCTTTCTACTGCAACTGATGGGATTAACTCTGCACTGTCTGAGGAAACTACCATGGCCTACCCTGAGGCAGCTGCTGTGCAAGACAATGCCAAGTGTACCCTCAACAGCCCTCTTTGCTTCTAGAGCTGTAACTCTACTAAAGTCTCAGCCAGACCCTAAAGGTGAGGCACAAAGGCGATGCAGGAAGAGGTGCACTATACTCCAAAAGAACTACCTTGAGTTTTCTAAGTGAGACAGAAATCTGAGGAGTATGTGAGAAATGATTACTAAAAATGTGAGATAACGGTAGGATATAAAGTTCAGTCAAGCTACCTTTACTGATAATGGGGTTACTAAGCAGAAATTCTGTATTTAATATTACAGCTCAGGAAGTTAGTTACAAAGGGCTTTGTTTGGTTGGTTGGTTGGCTGAAACAAGGACCAACAAATGACCCACAGTGAGCAAGCTGAAAATGCCAGATCTCTCTTGATTCAATGTAGGGAAATGATTTAAAGGTATAGGGAAACTAGAATGTTAGAGTGAATTTGTCATTTAAGACCCAGTCATCTACCATGACTACAAGGAGTGAATTTGTGGAGGAAGCTCCAACGTCTTTCAAAAGTATCTGTGATCACTCTGCTCTGAAGATAAACCTTATAGTGGGAACTGCAGTCACTGAATTGGGAAACATAAGTTCAATGGAAGTAACTGGATCCTGTGGTGGCAGAGGCCAGGGACAGCACTCAAATGCCAAGGCAAGGCAGGAGTAGTTACCATAATAGACGGTAGAGTCAAAGCAGCAATTAGAATAGTCTTGACTTGCACAGACTTACATGTCGGCTAGTTGATTATGGTGTTCCTAGAAGGGAAATAGATTGGAAGCCTACTAAATTCTTAGTTGACATATAAGCAGAAAAGTTATAGGTCATATGAACAAAAGTCTAGCCAGAACCATAAGGGAGTCATAGCCTCTCAATCAATTCCCAGATGTGAACCAGTTTATAGCCCAGAAGCTCTGGAATGAAGGGAAGGCCAGGTCCCATCAAGGAAGGACCCTGGTATTATTATATATTGTAATTATATTATTAAATTATATTATTAATTTTTCAGACTTTCCCAAAGGGATCTATTGACTTTTTACTATGATAACTGTGCAGTGAGGGAATGGAAATGATCAGACTTTGGGAAAACTGCTGGACAGGGGGTATGATCTGACATTAATTCCTAAATGTCACTGTTGTGTCCACACATCAGAGTAGGGGTTTATGGAGGTCAGGAGAGCAATGAAGTTTTACCTCAGGTGCATCTCACAGTGGGCTCAGTGATTATTTCCCCAGTTCTGGAATTCATAATCAGAACAGATATATTCAGCAGCTGGCAGAATCCCCACACTGGTTCACTGACCTGTGAAGTGAGGACTACAATGGTGAAAACGGACAAATGGAAACCACTATAACTGGCTCTACCAAGAAAAATAACACTTTACCTCTTCTTACGGGGAAGAAATTAGTGTGTTTTAACATGTATGCAAGGTATTAGCTGGAATTATGACCTTGTTATTGTACATTCAGAGATTAAGTATGGTTTAAGGAAAAGCATGTGGGTGTCAAGTTGAAAAGAGATGTACTTGTGATGGATAATTTTATGTTTCAACTTGTCTGGTTCATGAGATGCCAATTCATTTGGCCAAATATTATTACTCTGAGTGTGTCTGCGATGGAGTTTTTGGATGAATTAAGATTTGAATCAGTAGAGTGAGTAAAGCAGGCAGCCTTCCCTAGTATGAGTGGGCCACATCCAGTCAACTGAAGATGTGAATAGAACAAAAAGCCTGAGTAAGAGGGGTCTCCTCCTCCCTGGCTGCTTCAGCTGGGGTGCTGGTCTTTTCCAGCCTTTAGACTCAGGTTGAAACATTGGCTCTTCTTGGGTCTTGAGCCTTGGTGTTTGGGATGGAATTTATACCACTGGCACTGGTGGTCCTCAGGCCTTTGGACTCAGACATTGTACTTTTGGCCCTTCTGTGCCTCTATCTTACCAACCGCAGATCTTAAAACTTATCAGTCTTTACAACCACATGAGCTTATTCCTTATAAAGAATATCTCTTTCTGTCTCTCTAGTTTTCTCTCTCTCTCTTTCCATACACATACACACATAACACACATACACATACATACACACACATATAGATCCTATTGGTTCTATTTCTCTGGAGAATCCTGATGAATACAGAAGGTATGTCAAGCATTAACTTAGGAAACTCAGGAACTGAAATCTGAAATACAAAGTTGAATATTTATGTATATTTCTCAATAGAAATGTTATTTGAAGAGTACATGGACACCTTAAAGAAATTATACCAAAAGAAAACAACTACAGAAATAACTGTTGGTAATTCACTCTATACCCACAGTGCTTAAAACAGATATTATCTGCAAGCAATAAAATTTATAATTATCCAACATTCAGAAACTTTAATAAGAATGTATGTTATTTTATAAAGACTAATGTTCACTGTGATAAGATGACAAAATTTCTTATCTTCATCTTATCTTTATGGTGAATTCATTTGTGAAAATATAGTTACACTGACTGAATAAGCTTGCAAGACTTAAGGAACACAATAAAATTTAATGTTTTTTCTATAAATTACATTACATCATGAATGCTGAGACATTCAGATCCATTGCAAATGAGACAGGACTTCTTATACTTCAAAAATAAGCTCCACTCTTCTTCAATGGGATACTGTTCTTAAGCAAGAATAGTGATAACTTCCATGGTTGTTGTGCTAAGTAGTAAGCATACAGTAATTTCATTACTATTTTTTTCATTTAACATAAGTACCTCACCTTTCACAAAAGAAAGTGCATTTCAAATGCGTTTGAGAATAATGCTGTATTTTAAAACCAGCAAGAAAGAGAAAGAAAAATACCATATGATATCATTCATATGTGGAATATTAAAAAAAAAAAGACACTAATGAACTTATCTACAAAACAGAAACAGACTTACAGACATAGTAAACAATCTTACGGCTACTGGGAGAAAGGAGGTGGTAAGGGATAAATTTAGGAGTTTGAGATCTGCAGATGTTAACCACTATATATAAAAATAGATAAAGAATAAATTTCTTCTTATAGTACAGGGAACTATATTCAGTATCTTATAGTAACCTATAATGAAAAAGCATATATGTATGTATATGCATGATTGGGACATTGTGCTGTACACCAGAAATTGACACACTGTAACTGACTACACTTCAATTAAAAAAAAAAAAAATCAAGGGAATGCCAGTATGGAAATGACCCTGCTTAGTTTGCTCCTCAAATAGAAAAGTATTAAATTGACTTTAAACATGGGTAAGAGTAAAACAAGCAATGTTCTTAAATTGTAAGAAGTACAAATGGTCTTCTCCCTATCACACAACTTAAAATATTAAGAATAAAGCATTTATGTTAATGCCAGATAAGTGAAACCTATATGGAAACAAACTTATCTTTATATATGCAAATTTGCCTGTACATAAGTGCATAGATGTAGCTTTAGCTATGACATACATTTGCTAATAAATAAATTTTATTAAACATTTTCATTTCATTGATAGTTCCAACATCCTCCTCCTTACATTAATCAAGGGTGTTTTAAATTGTCTATTATAGATAATACATGATATGTTCACATCCATTTGCTTACTTAACGTTGGCTTTATTAAATTATATTTTGGGGACTTTTTCGTTAATATATTTATTTGTATCTAAAGTGTTAAGAATTAGTCTTCTATAAGGAATCTGCTTCAGCTGTGGCCATTTACCCACATGTCCCTTTTTCTTCCATTCTGATCAGATTTTTTATCAAACTCATGTCCAATTAAAAAGATATTTAGTCACTTCTGTCTTAACATTAATACTCCTTTGACTCTGATTAATATTATTTAAATTTTACAAGCTCATTCTCCAATTTATATTCACAGAGCTAATAAAATAACGTCACATTTATTTACAGTATGTGGTAGGCAGAAAAACGGCATCCCCAAGATGTTAATGCCCTAGTCCTTGGAACCTATAAATATGTTACTTTACATGGTATAAGGGACTTTGCAGATGTAATTAAATCTGTAGATCTTAAAATAAGGATATTGTTCTGGATTATCCATCCATCTGGGTGGCCCTAATCTAATCATATATGTCCTTTTAAGTAGAGAATTTTTCTAGCTGGAAGTGTTAAGAGAGATGTAGTGGAAAAGGTGAAGATAATGGTGACAAAAAGGGGTAATCAGAAAGCTTTCAAGCATAAGGAGGCTTTCACAAGCGATTGCTGGCTCTGAGATGCAGGAACCTGCATGCGAGGACCTGAGAGTCCTCTATGAACTAAGGGCAGTTCTCACCTGACAGTAGGCAGCTTAATGGGACCTCAGCCCTACAACCAAGGGAATTGTATTCTGCCTACAACCTGAATGAACATGAAATCATTCCAGCTCTTCCCTGTACTTCCCAATAAGACCTAAGCCCACCAACAAATTAGCTTTAGCCGTATCAAATGTAGAGCAGAGAAACCAGTCAAATCAACCATAATTCTGACGTAAAAAGACTAGAAATTTTTTTAAAAGTATGTTGTTAAAAGGTGGTAATTATGGCAGCAAGAGAAAACTAATACACAGTATTACAGCATTTTTGTATTCAGCAATTCTCATATTTATTATGAACTTTATTTATAACCATTCAGATACTTGGGAAGGACATTATTATGTCTGTTTTTTAATGAGTAAGATGGGTCTCGGAGAAACTGAATGACTTCTGGAAGATTCCGCTCGGCACACTGCAGAACAGAGCCCCACCCAAATCTCTCAGGTTCTAGTTTAGGGTCTTCCTTGTAACAAAAATGAGAATCTAACAGTATTTTAAATGCAGAGCAACAGTAAAGTTGGAAGTTTTCTTTTCTTTCTCAATACTGCCTTTCTTGACATTTTAAAGGAATCTTTATCTAATATTTACTTATTCTATTTTCATGATAAGAAAAAAATTTAACCTTCTAATTTTCCCTCAGTTATTGTATAAAGCTAACCATAATACTGAAATTTCCAAGAAAATGCTTAGAACAGGGCAATACAATATAATTCCTATTTCACTTACACCATATATAGAACTAGGTTGGTCTCCTTGTATTTCCAGCTCATTTACTTATTCAAATGTGGTATAATAATATGAATAAATTATGCATATTTTAATTCAATTGCCTGAATCAATTCAGATGGCTGCTGAACTTTTCAACTCATGTGGTACCAGGACTATGTCTCTTGAACTGCTAATCTAGAGGGCACCAAATAGATTGTTCTTGAAGGTATAACCACCTCTCAACAACAACAAAAAATAGTGATGTAAATGTTCATAAAATTTGATCAAACAGGTACATAATAACAGTCAGTGTATTACTATAAATGCTACAAGTTTCTTTTATAAGAAATAAGAAATCTTAAGGGTACAAAGAAATATACCTAAAAATAGAAAATGAAATTAGAAACTTCACTTACTATTATGTAGGGAAAAGGACTAAACATATTTTCCCCATATGTGATAATTTAGATATATCAGTATCCTGATAGTTTTCATGAAAGCCTGAATAACTTTTTATGATATATTTGTATGTCTCATTTTAATTGCAACTTGGTCAATTTGATGAAATAGTGAATATCTAAACTGAAAAATATTCCCTGTTCAAAATGTATACTGTTCTTCTAAAACCAAACAAAGCATCTGTAGGAGAGTACAGCCATTATGCTCTTAATATTTTCACAACAAAATATTCCAATGACATGTCAGTCCATCTGTGTGTTTGATAACTATGTAAATGAGTTTAAATCATGGTTTTATATAATGTTTTAATTCTGTGTTTAAGTTAATTTTATAAATTCTACTAGAAAAAAAAATCAATGATATAACTTTCTGAGACACATTATTAAAATTCACCAGGTTAAGTTTGCAGACATTTTTAAGGGACCATCAGTGTTCACTAGAATTGACCATATTGGGACTTCTGATGTGGCCAGAAGTAGAACTTTAATTCTGATCATATGCATCATGCCTTCAAGGACTGGAGCTGTTCTCATAGTTGGAAGATTCCATACAACATGGTGAAATTCTAGATGGCACAATTAATCAAAGTTTAGGTATAAATAAATATTGCTAGCATTTTATTAGATATCAATTCTTCCCAGCAATTTCAAGGAAAAAATTTCTTTAGGTAACTATTTTTTCCCCTTGGAACTTTATTACTAACATTTGTATTCAACAAACATTCATCATATACCAATTATTCTTGAAAGTTGGGTCATAACTAGGTTACTTATTTAAATTGTGCATTTTACAATCTTTTTGAAAGTGATTCATGTTGTGTTCATAAAACTTTTCAAAGGCACCACTTTGCTTTCATATTAGCAATAGCCATTTTGAAAATACAAAATAGAATGATGACAAGAAGTAATTTTATTATGCTGAGTAAAATGGAAGAAACTGATTATTTTATTTTTGTGATGCAACTACTCATGCAATCATAATTTGATTGTCCAGAATTATATTTCTTATCAGTTATTTAAATGCCTGTCAAGCACTTTGAAGAAAAACTACAATACATGAAAGATATATGTTGATTCTGATTTTATCAGAAACTACATGCAGTGATCCTTTAGGGAGAAGAGTGTACATAATAGATTTTAAAAATAGTTATCAAATTGGCATGGTTATATCTATACAATAGATTGATTAAACTCAATATTTCTCTTTATGTCCTGGAGTTCATTAGTTTAAAATTTTACCAGGTAAATAACAGAGATAGTTCTGTTACCTGTGCCTGTTTAGGTCCTTAAAACAATCATTAGGTGATAATGACTCTTTTTACTAGTACAGTCTCTAAATATTTTGGTAGCATCATGAAATACAAAGCAGGTGACATAATAATAGAATTCATAAGAGACACTGAAGATATTTCTGCCTAAGCATGGTTTAGGATCTGAATCATAGTATGCCCTCCTGCTTTGTCTCACTGGAGGGGAAAAAGCCATTGAGTCAGCTTTCCTCCTTATTACCCTCTTATTGGAGAGGGACAGAAATGCACAATGAAGTAATTATACAGGTAGAAAAACTAATCATCAAAACCATTCTTACTGTTAGCTTTAAGAAACCACTAGTTGTACATCGAAACAAAAGTAAAGGATAACAAGTGTTGAGTAAATACCGAATCACTGAGCAAGGCAATATGTCAAATCTAATTTTACATATTGGTCAATATATAAAGTCTTTCTTTAGTTAAAACCAGAGACAATATTTTAATTTTTTCCTTTATATATTTTAATGTTAATCCTATAATACTTTCTGTTTAAGAATTCAAAATTACTCATACAAAATATTTTATACAAATTGTTCTTCAACAGTGAATTAATATTAGCTTGTGATTTCAGTAAATGGTTTTACTGTAATCAACTATTTCATATAATTCATTTTATTATAAAGTGATAAAGAGATGGAGTTATTACAGTATTGAATTTTATCTCTACCTGCTAATATGAAAATTTGTTATTATTTTTCTTCCCTAAGTTTAAAAACATTAGGAGAAACAACCCTAAACAATTTTTTAGTATAACTCTGCTTCTTTGTCAAAGATTACACTTGGTAAAACTCAACCCTTGTAAAGGAGTGTAATCCTCAAATAAAACTTGATTCTTCATCCCCTGTTTCTCAACCATTATGGCCATTAATCTTCAAAGTATATACCCAAGCAAGTTACTCAGCATTTCTAGACTTTAATTTATCTTCCCTTGTTACATATAGAAATAATAATAGAATCTACTTATTAGAGTTAATGTATGTAAATCATTTAACATAATGCTTGACATAGTAAGGAATTAATAAATTTTATCAACAAGAAAAATACTAAAAATGATTAGATGATATAAAAGTGTTTTATAATTACATTATAAAAGACTTAAAATTGATCAATAATACTATAATTATAGAATATTATTAACATAAGTTATAGTAATTTAAATAATGATACCATAGAGTTATGTTTATTATATTGATTTAAATGGAAATAAATTCATTACTTAATTTTTAGCATGACATCTTCATGCAATGATTGTCTAGATAGAATTACGTTTCAGGTTATTTATTACTTGTCAGGAACTGTGAAGCTTCTCAGTAGGGCACAGAATCTAGTGAAAATCTTTATTCAGTTATTAAAAATAAGGCAAATAGACTGTGCTAAACTCAGACAAACAAGCCTGTGCTACGTGCTGACGCTCAAATGGCCAGGTCTGACAAAGAAACTAGCAATTACATTTGACTGGCAGATGAGGATAGTTAAAGAAAACGTTTGGCTGGGCTTGTGAGGCTTTGGGTTTTTCTCATATCTATTTTTATCTTCTTATTCATTTCAATTTTACTGAGTATCTACTAAACATAAGTCACTATAAAACATAAAAGATATATAGTATGTGTTTCCTCAAGTAGCCATCATCTGGTACAAGATAAAGGAATGGATTTAATGATTATTTTATAAAGAAGAGTAATATGAAAGGACACAAACGAAAAGACCACCTCTAAGTGGACTTAAAAGGGAAACATTTATAATGAAATTGTTATTCAAAAAGACTCTAAAGCATATACTGGTTTTTAATAGGTGGAGATCCAGAAGCACAGTATTTTAGGCATTGAAATGAACAAAGGCATAGGGTTGGGGGAAAAAAAATAGGACCTATTTTGAGACTCAACCCAGGTTGCTGGAGCACAGGTTCTTTGAAGAGATTAGTGCAGAATAAGACAAGAAAGATACCAAGAAAGCCAGCACCGAAGAGTTCCCAGCTTAAAGCACTGCACTTGTCCTTGAACTTATGGGGACCAGCTGTATGACAAGCTTGTCTATTATTTATCTCAGACACCTAAAAAGTAGGTAGTAAATGCCTTAAAATTTTTGATAAATGAATGAGTTAATGAATTAACTAATGTTTGTACTTCAATCAATAAGAAATGGGTGGCCATGAGATATAGGTCAGAGGTGGACATCAGAAAGAATGATCAGACAGTGGCAGATTATGATGAATTAAATAGGTTAGACATTAAAGGGGGAGAGACTAAAAGGAAACAGTTTTTATGAATGAGGGAAGAGAAAGTCAGTATCAAGAACCATGAGGGGATAAGATTTATTCTACCTGCAAGCTTATATATTAGTCTGCCAGTTTCATGGATGGTGTCAGAAGACCAGAGACTCCTGGGTCAGAGACAAAGGCTGACAGCTTAAAAGGGTAACCAGATACCAACATTTGTGTAAGTTCCCCAAACCCCAATCCCCACAGAGATAGGTGACATATTCACACCTAATGGGCTGCATTACAGGAGAGGAAACTGAATCTTTTATATGAGGCAGTAAGGTGGCCAAAACTTTGTCTCTGACTGACATTAACTTTGTTATACTGGACAGTGAACAAACCTGCTGTTTGTCCCAGAGAGAGATACTCTGTCATCTAAATGTCATAATCTTCTTAATCTTGTTTGTTAACTATACAAACATTCTTGAAAGACAGTCCAAAACAAATATAGCCTACAAGATGTACAGAATCACGAAAGACCCATAGAGAACTGTCTCTCAATAGTAAAAGCCTGAATTACAAGGTGGTAGTGAAAATCCCATTCACAGAATCACTGTATTCATGAAACTTTCTGTGATTTTATTTAGTCTGCAGATCAAAATTTTAACAAGAGCAGGCGATGTTTCTTGTTATATTATTTTTTCTCAACATTAGTAGAAAATATAATTACTTTACTGCTTCTATACCAATGTTCATCATAATGTTACTAGGAGGGAAATGTTGACTTCTTACAAGAATAAATTTTTTGTCAGAATAACACTTCCATACTTTTCTTGAAGATGGGAGTTAAATTCACAGAACTGAGTAAAGCTATTTAAAACCTAAGGAGTGTTTCCATTATCTTGACAAAATTCAATATTAATACATAAATAAACTCCATTAATTGGGATTAAAAACACTTAACTGCAGTTAGAAAAAGAATGAATCAATTCTGTGGATAAACTAAAATATTGGAGTCAACACGCTTTGTTCTGAGCTGTGAATATAGCAATGGCTTTAAAAAAAGTAAGGCAGAAGCAACACTGCCATACACTTATTAGGTCCTGTGGTAAAGAATTAAATCTTACCCAAAGTGAGATCCGGCCTCAGCTTAGAGAAGTCATCTCTAAACCCTTATAATGTCACACTTGACAGGAATATCTTTGCTTGGGGTCTTTGGATCAACCAGATAATTACAATGTGGTTTCGGGTAAGGGCTCTGAGTCATAACAACAATTTAATTTAGGGTGGGCTTTGGGTCATCTGGTATCAGCTGACATCCAGAGGAAGTGGAGACTGAGATCAGTCACATGGGACATCAACATGCCTACGTGATAGAGTCCCAGTTCAAACTCTGGGACACAGCAACTTGGGTGAGCATCCTCAGTTGGCAATACTCTGTGTGTACTGCAAGTGGGAGGTAATTTTTATCTTGTGGTGGGTAATTTTATCTTGACTGTATAGGAAGAGGAAAGGTGGAAGAACTATGTTTGGAACTCTCTTGGACTCTAGTATGTTCTTCTCTTGACTGATTTTTAATCTGTATCCTTTAGCTGTAATAAACTGTGATCATGAATATAGCAGCTTTAAGTGAGTTCTGTGAATCCTTCTAGTGAATTTTTTAATCTGACAATGGTTTTGGAAATACTCAAATTTGCAACTATATCACAAGTGAAGGTGGTCTTGTATGGACTGTGTTCTAACTTTGCAATTCTAAAAAATGTATACATTTTATATATATATATATAATATATACACATATATATATACACACATATATTCAGAAGATAATATTTCATCTTTTTGTGGAACAAATTTTACATTTTTTAATTTCAAATTTTTGACTTGCATATTTTAATATGTAAAGAACGTCACATTTTATTTTTGATAATACACATTTAAATATATGAATGTGTGTATATATTTCATGAACTTCTAGAATTTGTTTTCCAAATGCATTTTTAAATTTTTCTTAAAAAATCAACAAGATTGACTATATTTCAATTGAAAAGAAAGCATATTAATTTTAAATACAGTATCATTCTTATGGACCAAACGCTCAAAAAATTGGGCATATCTTACCTAAAAATAAGTGTGTATTTAAAATGACAACAAATTTGACAATTTTATAACCCTCAGAGGCTAATTCTTCCTCACTTCTATTCTAAGTAATTTTTATCTTACGTATTTCTCAAGATGTATTGTAAACTTAGGGAATTTCACATTTTGAAGTCTTTCACAGGCAATTCTTGAGTTTTCCAATTAGAAATGTTATTAGCATAGCCCTAAGGATCCTCATTAGTGTAAGTGTAATTCCAGCTGCCTAACAAAGAGTTGGCGACACCTTTCTACAGAAAATGAGGTCAAATCCACCACACTGATTTCATTAGTTCTTTCAAAGGATACATTAGCTACGGCAGAGACAGACAAACTGACTGCTTACAGACTTCTGCTGGTACAATGGTATGAAAGGCAAATTTACATGCAATTATCATTGATAAATGCTTATCATATGCCTACCGTGTGTAACCTGTACAAAGAGGATTGTCAAGTCTCTTGCCCAGTAAAGTGGTTTTGAATCCAGCCATAGCAATTTTTAGCCTTAGCATTTCAGATTGACTTGGGAGGGCCACGTGCATCAAAGTCCTCTAGGTAGCCTGCATGAGAAAATATGTTCTCATTACTTCCCCTTAGCCCTGTAACCTGGTGACAGTTCCTCTTTTAGTCACGGGCCAGAGGAAGCAAGCCAAAACCCCCGTCATCTTCTAAATTCACAGCGTGAGGCTATAACATTTCTTTAAGGCTTCTTCTTTTATTTCTGTCTCCCACTGCCAGTCTGACAGTCAAAGTCACAGCAGGAGATAAAAATGAAAAGAATCATCACAGAAACTCATGTGCAGAATTTCCCTACAGGAGCTTTTCAGCAAGAGGGGTAAAAAAATGAAAGTGGCTACATTGACATTTGCCCTCCAGCAAAACATTAATAAAAGGGAAAAACAAATGTATGCTTGCCCACCCCTCAAATATGTCCCCTGATATCAGAAAATGGAATGTTTCATTTTTGTAATAGATGAAAAGACCAATTGCTTAAACATATTTTGCTGTGAGGGATTTTTAAAATATAAAAATGAAAGTGATCCATAATATTCAGGTAGACAAAAGTCAGTATAAATTTCCATTCATTTCAAGGTCAGAGTTCTATACAAAAATTCTGATAAAAACATGTAAAAAATAATGTCTTGAATTTTGATATAAAACAAATCAGTAACACTATAGTATATGATCATAAAAGCATTTACAGTGCCTCAATTAAAAATCTATATTATAGCAAGCAATGTGTAAGAAAAATTGCATTCTTAATGATTATAATTTTCCATGGAATTTTTGAAAAAGACCTTCTGTGTTTTTAAAATTCAAAGTATGCTTTTATAACAAGTGTTCTCTGAGTGCACATAATATTTAGACAATCTGTATACTGTGTTATGTTAACAATTGTATCATTTCGTAAATTCTAATTGAATTTTTGAAAATAAACTTTTTATTATGAAATAATTTTAGATTTACAGAAAAACTGCAAAGATAGTATGGAAACTAAGTTCTCATATACCCTCACTCAGTTTCTCACATTGTTAACATCTTATATTATCATAATACATTTGTCAAAACTAATAACCTGACATTAGCACATTACTATTAACCAAATTCCAGACTTTATATGGATTCTACCAGTTTTCTAGTTTCTTTACCAGGATCCAATCATGGGTGCCACATTGCATTTGGTGGTTATGTCACCCTGGTCTCTGACAGTTTCTCTTTCTTTCCTTGACTTTCATAACCTTGACAGTCTTAGGATATACTGGCAGATATCCTGTAGAATGTCCCCAGTCTTGGTTTATATAATTGCTTTTAGTCCTATAAATCTGATGCATGTTTGTATAGTTTTGCTTATGTGTAACTGTTGCCTAACTAATCACATACATACATAATGTAAATTTGTTTCATTACTAAGAAGGAGGAAGTTGTCCAGAAAGACCTGGTAAAATTTTATTTACTAGTGAAAGAGCATTTTACAAGTAAAGTAATAAGAATGAGATTCATTCATTAAATTGATAAACATTTTTTGAATGTTTACTTTGTGCCCAGTATTGTGCTTTTCAGAGGAAACACAGAAAGAAAAGATGCAATTTCTTTCCTCACTGAGGACAGGGTCAAGAAAGGGAAAAGTAAAGTGAACATAAAATTATCAGAGAAAGAGTAATAGACTGGGTGGGAGTTAATGTCAAAGACCATAAAGCCCACAAAGGTAGATACCCATGACTGCAAAATAATTGAATGTGTTCAAATACATATTGTTAACTTTATAAATATTATGCGCACTTCACTCTATTAGACAGAGGTGTAAAATATATCTACTCAGGCAGAAGAGGTAATATCTGAGGTAAGTTTTATAGAATGAGTTGAGTTTTGCCAGGGGAAGAGGTGGGCAAAAAGGGACTTAGGCAAAGGAACCAAAAGCTTTAGTGTGCAGGAGCCTGTGATGGCAGTATGCTTTAAAAATGCCTTCTGGATTTTTTTGAAATGAGGATGGGAAGTTAGGAGAGGATTATTTTCTCTATTGATTTAAGCAAAAGCATAACAAATGAGATTTGCATTTTTAAATATATTGACTTATTTTTATCAAAAGAACAACTTACATCACTTGAAGTATTTCTTCTTCTTATTTCCTTTTTAAACTTTGCATATTAGAAAGAACATTCTAGAAGCAGTGTGGAGAGTGAACTGGAGGGAGAAACAACTAGAAGCAGAAAATAATTAAGGAGAAAACTGTTAGTATAATCAAGACAAACCATGAACTATGGTTATGAACTAGAAATGGAGAAGAGTTTTTAAAGAGAGGTAGAATCTACAGGACATGAATATAATTCAACACGGAAAAGAAAAGAATAAAAGGAGAGTATCACTTCTGAATTTCTACTTAGTTGATAAGGTACCTACTGATGTGAGTTGCCTACCACAGGTAATATTAGAGACAAAAAGTGAGAGGGTAGGGAGATGTGAAAATATTTCAGTTTTGAACAGCCTGGATTTAAGATGCCTGAGTTTGAGGACATAATGTAGAGATGCCCAAAAGGCTAGCGATTATTGGAAATGAAGCTAAGGAGAGAGATGAGTTGGGAATACAGTTTGGGAGACATTACCATATAGATAGTATTGGAAATAATAAAACTACATGATATCTGCTAGCAGCATATAGAATGAGAAAGAAGGATGTTGTGGAACTCTCAGAAAACACCCACATTTAATGCATGGGTGGAGATAGACTAGCCAGCAATGGATACGAAGAAAGAATGGCAAGCAAGAGTAGAGTGAAACCAAGAAAATTTTATCACAGAAAGTAGGATGGAGGTTCAATATTCAAGGACAGAGATTCATTAAGCAGAGAAAGGTCAAGAGTACCAAAGCTACAGATAGGTCAATTAATATAGGTACATTATTCTAGAAAATAAAGGAGCAAACAATATACAAAGCATTGTATTTTGAACTAAATGTTTCGGGAAAGATTTGCTAATACATGAAAATTAATCAATTTAAAAATATGAAGCATAAATTTGTGGGAAAAACTAATAATGGGTAATTTTTGAGATGTCACTATTTTAACACAATGTTCTATTATGTACTCCACAGCAATGCTTCAAATAACCAAAGCAAAAAAGTTCCCATTAAAGGTAGATCACAATGCATAAAAATTCACCAAAGTGTACCAGAAATCTTTACACTTGGTAAAAGCAGACAACAAGAATTTTACAACCAACACATTCCTGGAATTGTTGGAAAGTGCTCGACTCATCTTATGATGTATTTTACTATTCTCTTTTAAACTACAGTTTGCACGTAAAACATTCCGTTGTAAAAATACAAAATCACTTTGCAGGATTTATTTCAGCTGACAAAAAACCAATCTTCATGTTTAAAAAGTGAATCCTTCAATAAAGGTGGTTTGATACAAAATAAAACACCTATATAGTAGACTTCCAAGACTGATTGGGAATTGCCAAATTCTTCTAATTACAAACGATTTTTGAAAAATGTCCCTTTATAAAAACAGCAAGTGGCAACATAACCACAGAATAGGACATTAGTACAATGCATTGAAATGTTTTCTTTACTGTTGTCATTTCCTAAAGCTAAATAAACTATCTTAAAATTAGATTTAAGAAAATCAAGAGAAATAAAAACAGATAAAGAAAAAGCCATATGCAAGGAAAACAGGCAACCCAACATTTTTGAATATTAAAAACACTCCCATTTAAAATGCCAAAAAATAAAACCCATTTGGATCAAGTAGAAAATCAAATTGGTAGGCACAGAACATCTAGAAAGTACTAATCATAATTTTATCTGAGAGTTTCTGGACAACAGCCTTGTATAAAGATACTGTACAATCAGGGTTACATCTTGTATACTGACAAGGACCTCCAAGATATACTAGGTGGGGAAAACAGATGTAAAAGAATTAAAGTAAGTTTCCTTATGTATTAAAAATTTAAAGTAGGAAAGATGGTTATATTTCATTGTACATTTGTTTGTATTGTTTGATTTTATTTATAATGCATAATACATTTTCAAAGTAAAATAAATTTAAGGAAAAATAAGCTTAATATGAAGTTAAAATGACCTTTTATTCCCTAGTCAATTTTGAATTCTGTGTATACATAGACATTATATGCAAAGCCTATAAACACTTATGTTTTTTACCCTTTTTCTGAAGAGTTCAAGAAGCTTTGAGAAGACGTAGTACAGAAAAACAAAAGAGCATTAATATGGGAAAATTAGACATAAGGTCTAAAAACAGGAATTCAGCAGAGAAATAAGGCAAAGGAAGTCCAAGAATGAGCAAAAGGAAGTCTCAGGGCAATGGTGAAACAGACAGAAGAAGAAAAGTGCACAGGGGAAAAGAGAGGAGATATAATATTTGAGCTACTTAACTGTATGAAAAATTTTATTAAACTATAGAGCATAGGATATATAGATCAACTTACTTTCATGTTTAAAGAAAATTATGCACATTAAGAAAGATATGAGGAGATTATTAATTCCAGGATAAAAACGTTACAGAAGAAAAGTTTATGTCCTTGTATATTATAGGGCCCAGTAGTGAACAACTATTTACAGAGTCATAATAACAAAATCTTGCATATGGATTTAGCAACATCTGAGAAGGGAAAATGAAGCTAGTTAAAAATGTTAATCTATCATACTAGACATTTTCTAAAATTGAGATTGTAGTATATGCTTTTTTATTTAGATACATACAGATTAAAAAACTGAAAATAATAGCGAAAAACCAGAACACAGATTGCCCCTGGGTAATGGGATAAGAAAAAAGTGGGGGTGCATAGGAACTAGTTTTTAAATTATAAATCTTATATACCTATATGATTTTAAAGGTTTTGCATATTAATAATTTTACATGTATAAAGTATATTAATGGAAAATATAGAGAAAAACAATTTCAAAAAGGAGAAGATAACTTAAACTCATTGTTGATCAGAGAAATTTAAATTAAAACAAAAACGAGACCTTGCTGACAAAAGTGGGAAATTCTCTAACATTTACTGTTGGTGGGGAGACCAAAAAAGGATACTCAAGTATTACACAAAGTAAGGAAAATCATTGACTGAGCCATGGAAAATGACAATATTATGTTTATAATATTGTAATACTTCTGGATCATACTATTTTGGGGTGAATTTATACTGTTCAAAGAATAACTTTGCTATCTAATATTTAGTAGGCTTTTGAGGTAGCTGCATGTGTAGTTGTTCTTACTATTTTCTCCAGAAAGTGTATTAGAATTGGACCAAAACACAATGAAAACCTCCACCCTCTGACATACCACCATAAGATAATATGGTTATGGTGCAATTTGTAACCTCTTTACTCAATATTTTAAAATTGATTTTGTAACTATTTCATGTTTTTAAGGAAATTATTTGATTATTAATAAACATTAAAACATAAGATGCAGTTAGTGTTTAATTACTCATTAAGATGTAAATGAAGAAAGACAGTAAGTAAAACAAGTTTCTAGGCCTAGAATCATTGGAACTTGGCTAATGATTTAATTCCTTTTTAGCAGTAAGTCCCAATATAGCTTTATAAAGATTTTGCTAAATTAATTTCTAGCTATCAAAGACATCAAAACATTACATAATGACTTAAAGAAAACAATATTGAGCACTTGTCATTTTCCAGGCACTGTTCTGAGCATGTATTACCTCACTCAATTCTCAAAACAACTTCAATTTTGAGACTCAATTACTACCTCCATTTTACAGATTTATAAACTGAAATAAAGGGAGAATAAGTTATCCAAGTACGAAGCTATCTAACCCTAGCCTATGTTTTTGGCAAGTAAAAGCCAACTCTACGGAATGTAGAATAAACAACGAGAGGGCAGAAAAACCATAATAAATGGCAGAATCTAAGGCCCAAAAGAGAAGAAGGCTTTGCCTACATGAAGCAGCACTGGTATCAGCTTTGGCCTCAATACAGCACTATTTTATGCTTACCATTCAGAGTTTCCTGCTATATTTTTAGTTTTCTAAGGTGTGTGTATGTTTCAAGGTTTCTTTTACTTTGTAGCAAACCCAGGAATGCAATAAAACTTATTTTCTGCATTTAATCCCAGATCTAGTTGAATTTTGTCCAGAAGTTCCCACAAAGAGTCTACTTATCCATACAGCCAAAAGTGTGAGTTCTTTTATATCTCAATCCTCAAGATAAGATACAAGAATCAAGAACATCGGCATTAACTGGGGGCTTGCTAGCAGTGTAGAATCTCATGTTGCAGGTGAGACATTCTTAATCAGAATCTGCACTTTTAACAAGATTCCTGAGTGACCTGAATGCACTTTAAAGTTTAAAAGACATGGTTCTAACAGACCCTTAAAATATTTATTAAAGATTTTAAGAATCAATGAATAAAAATTGAGGTTTGAGCGGGCTTCCTCAAAAATATTTTTAACAACCAGTGTCTACTTTCAGTACTCTATCTTATTTGTGTGTCAGCAAAAAATTTTGAAGTAGAAATGATTTTTCAAATTTTCAGATGTAGGTAGTTCAAAGAGAAATGATAAGGGTTGTGTGCTGGGATATAATCAATAAAGATTAGAAAGTTCAACTGAATGTAAAATTTACATGCTTGCATAAATTAAGTGATTTGTCTCAACTTCATGAAAAAGTGAAGTTTTGAATTCAGGTATTCTTTTAAAGTTGGCACCGTAACTCCCATGGGTGTTAGGCATGGGCCAAATAACTCAAACTTGTATCTTTTCAAGTTTTTAAGTATCATCTAGGTATTACCTTTCTGCCTGCACTCTCTCCTGACTTTAAGGAAATAACAAAAGTATTTATTTTTCCTGTTTTTTGGTGTACTGTTTAAAGAGCCCAGAAATAAATCCACAGACCTATGGTCAATTAATCTTCGATAAAGGAGGCAAGAATATACAATGGAGAAAAAGAGAGTCTCTTCAGCAAGTGGTGTTGGGAAAACTGGACAGCAGCATGTAAATCAGTGAAGTTAGAATACTCCCTCACTCCATACACAAAAATAAACCCAAAATGGCTTAAAGACTTAAATATAAAATAAGGCACAATAAATCTCCTAGAAGAAAATATAGGCAAAACATTCTCTGACATAAATCTTAGCCACACTCTCCTAGAGCAGTCTACCCAGGCAATGGAAATAAGAGCAAAGACAAACAAATGGGACCTAATTAAACTCATAAGCTTTTGCACAGCAAAGGAAACCATAAGCAAAACAAAACAACAACCTACGGAATGGGAGAAAATATTTGCAAATGATGAGACTGACAAGGGCTTAATTTCCAGAATATATAAACAGCTCCTACAACTTAATAACAAAGAAATAAACCACCCAATTCAAAAATGGGCAGAAGACCTAAACAAGCATTTCTCCAAAGAAGACATACAAATGGCCAATAGACATATGAAAAAATGCTCAGTATCACTAATTATCAGAGAAATGCAAATCGAAACTACAATGAGGTATCACCTCACATCAGTCAGAATGGCCACCATTAAAAAGTCCACAAAGGATAAATGCTGGAGAGGGTGTGGAGAAAAGGGAACCCTCCTACACTGCTGGTGAGAATATAGTTTGGTGCAGCCATTATGGAAAACAGTATGGAGATACTTCAAAAAACTAAAAAACAGACTTAACCATATGATCCCCAATCCCACTTCTGGGTATATATCTGGAGGGAACTCTAATGTGAAAAGATACATGCAACCTAATGTTCACAGCAGCACTATATACAACAGCCAAGACATGGAAACAACCTAAATGTCCATTAACAGATGACTAGATAAAGTAGCTGTGATATATTTACACAATGGAATAGTACTCTGCCATAAAAAGGAATAAAATAATGCCATTTGGAGCAACATGGATGGACCTGGAGAATGTCATTCTAAGTAAAGTAAGCCAGAAAGAGAAAGAAAAATACCATATGATATCACTCATACTGTGGAACCAAAAAAAAAAAAAAAAAGGACACTATGAACTCATCTACAAAACAGAAACAAGACTCACAGACTTAGTAAACAATCTCTTAGTAAGCAATCTTACGGTTACTGGGGAAATGGTGTGGAAGGGGATAAATCTGGGAGTTTGAGATTTACAAAGATATATATAAAAATAGATTTTAAAAAGTTTCTTTTGTGTAGCACAGGGGACTACATTCAATATCTTATAATAACCTCTAATGGAAAAATATGATGAATATATGTATGAACAGGCATGATTGAGACATTGTGCTATACACCAGAGATTGACACATTGTAACTGGCTGTATTTCAATTTAAAAAAAAAGGTAATTTTGAACAAACTAAACAACACATATGAGACTAAAATGAATTAGTTATTCATATTTTGATAACATACATTAAATGACTGACATATGTGTTTTTATCTGAAACACAATGCTATAATGCTAAGCTCTGTGAAAAGTCAATAATGTCACTCAAATTTTTTCTTAAATGTCTGGTTAAATATTTAAAATGGGTATTTTATAAAATAATAAATCCAAATATTTAAAATTTTTATTCATATGCTCAGTTATGTTGAAAACTTTAAAATATCTATTTCTAAATTCAAATAAATGAGCCATAATTATTTACTGAATACTATTATTTGAAGTTTCTTTCCTCATTTATTCTGGTTATAGTCTACTTCTTGATTTTTTTAATTGAATATATGAAAAGTCAGTAAATATAAATTTTATTTTACTTTCTAAAATTATATTAATACATTTTTATAATGCAGTGATTTTTTCCTAACTTGAGATATGTTTACTGACTATTCAGATTTTAATCATAAAACATATGCATAGAAGTATTATTAAAAGGAAGCATTTTAATAATACATAATTTTATTGGTTAACTGTTTTGAAATCAAGTCCAGTACTAAGATCTTGGAAATATTTTCTCATATTTCAGAACAGATGAAAGTTGATTTCTCTCAATTGTTCAAAATGCTCTCAGCACTCACAAATCACTTGGGTAGATTTGCAAATATATCAGTGCCCAAAATACTGACAAAATCAATTAAAATTACCTTAGAATCTCTTTGGTGTGGGACATAGATATCCGTATTTTTTAAAGGCTCCCTGTATGACTATAACACTTATCTAGAGTTAGGAACCACTGATCTATCTTATTCATTAAAGTTTCAAAGAACAATTCTGTCTGAAAAAATACCAAAGAAACAATCTAAATATATAGCTTTGGCAATAGTATACTGAAAAAGATGCTATTTGATAAATTGCTTTGTCCAGTAGGAAAACACTGGATAACTATAATGCATATGAAATATAAACCTTATATCAAATCACTCTCCATTTGTTTTTAACTGATATCTGTCCATAGTCATTTTCTGCATTATGTTGTATTTTTTTTTAATTTCAGGAAAACAAAGGCAAAAGCAATTTTCTTCAGGCTAAATATAAGGCTACTTTTCTAAAGTCACCCTCTGAGCTGCTAATAAAATTTTACATAACATACTCAGTATCATTAATCTACTCTACAATTAACAGCTTGAGTTATGTTGACAAGCTTAAAAGGATAAAATTTAGAATTCCCTCTTGGGAATAAATTAAACTCATTATTAGAGAAGACACTTTTGACCTTTTTGATTTCCTAGGTGGTACAGGCATTTATATGGCATCTCATCACTTTTGTTCTGTTAAAATAACAATTACTAATATTACAATTTTAATACAAGTTCTAAAAGAGAATGTCATTAAGCCATTATAAGAATAGAAAACATCAAGAAAATAATGTCTGATTTTTAATCCTATATTTTCAGACATATTTTACAAAACACATTATAATTATGTTTGCAAATCTGCATTAGACATGGGGATATTTCCTAACAATTTTAACTCTATCTCTTAACAGTTGAGTGTTAGCATTTATAGTCTTCAGAGTCATTCTGAATGTTTCGTCAAATATATATTTTCTTAACAAATATTTAATAAGGGTTCTGATAAATTAATATTTTCTAGGAAAATAGAAGAGAAAGCAGATATGAAAAATAGTTGAAAAATCTAGTCAAAACTATCTTACACCAAATTACTCATTTCATTTGAAAATGCTTTAAATACCTGAAAGAAACTTGTCACTTCAGATCTGAGCAACTTTGTCAAAAGTTGACTGCTACAAATATACATGGCTTAATCCAGTATTCTAGGCCCAACATAAATCACTTCCCTACTTTATCCACCCCTCTTTTCCTGTCACAGCTGTGTCACAGTAAGCTGGCTGTTCACGCCCACTCGATGTGGTGCCTCTACAATTCAAGTCTACCATCTTTTAAGAGAAATCTCAACCTATACCAATCACTGGAAGCCTTTAAGAACACCACTTAGCTTTTCTTCACCATTCCATTACTATCTATGGACTCATTACTTAATATTCTATTTTAAAACTGTATACACATGTATGCCATTTTATAAAGCTACGCTGCTAAAATGAGAGGAAAAAAATTGTTGTCTTGAATGGCCAAAGAGTAATACTCTTTTCCTCAAGGGCAAAACACATTTTCTCTATTTTATTAGTTTATGTCTCTTGAATTTAGTAGCAAGCTAAGCCCGGGTAGAAAGCATATACTGATTGCTCTTCTGTAAATTTACTTTCAGTACCCATTTACTTCTCTGCATGACTATGCTCTGCTCAGACCCACACTCTCTACATGTAATTGTCCCTTTGCTCAGCTGTGTATTCTCATCTGGTGAAGATTAAAGTAATTTGATAAATCATCACCTTAGAGATGGTAGAATAAAACTTATAATAAATGAATGTGTTAAGTCCTGCAAGGTGTATGTGATTTTAGAGGATATTTCTTCATTACGCCACTTCAGGCAGTGAAATAAGCAGGTGAAAAGCAGTTTTGTGCAAGAAACTAGTATGTTTTCTTATTAGTAACTCCCTAACTATCATCATAAAGGGAACCATCTACCTTGCCAAACACAGGGCTTCTTCACACAGGGTTACAGTAAAATATTAAGAAAGACAATAGGTTGAGAGAATTATTTAACAACTTTCCACCTCCTGTAATTTGGAATTTTCCCAAAATCAAATAATCAGAATATGAAAAAAACTTTAAAGACAGCATTTGATACACAGCACTTCAATAAATCATGAGTTCCTCTCTTGGAAAATACTGTAGCTATATCTCAAGACCCTAAAATAGCCTCTGACTTGTGGCAAGTGCCCATCAATTATTTGTTTCATGAGTTAATAAATATCTGCACTGATTTCAAAATGGATAATGTGTGTTCTGTAAAACAAAGGCTCTGATTATAAAGTGAAATGTATACCTAATTAAAATTTGTTTATATATATAATTTGCTTTCAGTATCAAACTAATAATGTGAGGGCTAGTTTCTCTGAACAGTACAATAGCATTCACAGACTTTCCACATATGGTTTGAAATTTGTTTTAGTATCATTTATCTTAGGGGTTTTATGCACATTAATTTGCCTGATCTTTAAAAAAAAAATCTTTGGTGGAAGAATACCAGTTTAGTTTTAACATGGCAGGTCAGTTAGATTATGACAGAAACCGTAATCTGTTGGCTTCTGGAGGCTGATTTGCGGACACACAGCCTGTATACTACTGTATAAACAGACAGCCACACACTTTGATCAAGATATCATCTTTCTTGTTTATTATTTTTAGCAATAACAGTACAATAGGAGGGGTAATATTCATTGCGTGCTTTGACTGAAGTGAGAACTCTTCTGATCCATTACCTGTTTGCTGTCAACATGCTAGCAAATTTCTTAAAGCACCAGGCATCTGGTTGGGTCATTGTTAGCTTTCCTTTTGCAAATAAGGTTATGTGTACATAACTGCTCTCACTTGGAGAAAGGAAGGGACCACATTTATGTAATAAATATTGTGCAAAAATATATGTATAATGAAAATTCACAGATTTTTTCCAATATTTCATCTTTATTCGATTGTCATTTTACTAAGGAAACTGACATAAAAAATTTAGTGTCACAATCATTATATATTTATATTTCTGTAGTTCAAATTAATCATTATTATGACTAAGAAATATTCTAAGTAGGCTTGATCTATTTCTATTTTTTATATAGTTCTTTGGAGATACTGACAAGTGTGTATTATCTACCTTTCTTTTCTCATTCATCTATCCATCTGTTTCTGTATAAAACTATGTATGTATTACTACTTTTATTTATATTTTTTATATCTCCATACATACTACTACTACTGTCATATAATAAGGACTTCTGTATATCCTACTTTACACATGAGTAAAAATTAAGCAAAATACACATTTGGGAATTAATTTACATAATACTACTTTTCTAAATACTAGTTCTTTTTCTCTCCTTCAGTAACTTTAATCTGCCATTGCAGTAGTAGGCTTTTTAGAGGTGTAAATCAACTGCACTATTGATTTTTTCCCCATGGAATGATGGAAGAATTAACTAATGAATGATTAAAGATCACTTTGTGTAAATTAAGTGGCATAAGAATGGCTACAATAAAATAATCATAGTAACAATAAACTGCTGCTGCAACACATCCTCTCAGAGAAAATGTTAGACCATCTCCCTAGGAAAAAAGATGGCTTAGTTAAAACCAGGGCAAATCACAGGGAGAATAAGTGAAATACTTCACTTTTAACAGTTAGATCTAGGAATGTACACATTGCCTAGA
Organism: Camelus ferus; assembly: GCF_009834535.1. Classification (NCBI taxonomy): domain Eukaryota; kingdom Metazoa; phylum Chordata; class Mammalia; order Artiodactyla; family Camelidae; genus Camelus; species Camelus ferus. The sequence continues at coordinate 38,443,649 of NC_045696.1, read as the reverse complement.
ACAGGCATAGTTTTATTAGAAGCTTTACACAGTCATAGCATTATTCATATCTATAATTCTTAATATTCTCCTAATATCAGATGAATTTATGTGCCTATTGACATGAGAATAAAGAATTTGTCTTACTGAGATTATATATCAATACAAAAAGAAGCTGATAAATTAGGATATGTGTGAATGGGAACTCTGTAAATCATACTGTAAAATCTGCTTAAGGTAACAGAAATATTTTAACTGGTATGGAAAAATGACAAAAATGGCATTCGAGGCAGAGTCAGGAAATGTGAGTAAATTAGAAATACCTGTATAATCAAAGAGGGCATAGACGTTAACAACACAAAAATGTTAATGGGGTTCTATAAAATTTATATTATATCTGAATTACGGTTAAACCAATTTACAATAAAAGCAAATTGGATATACCTATCTGCATGTAGAAGAATAGTGAACCTGGTTTGACAGCTGGTAACTAGACAACAAATGAAGGAAAATAGAAAGAACTTGAGATGTTAAGAATATAGGAAGGGTACACAGAATATTGCAGTCATCTGCATAACTCCAGAGTGAAAATAATAGAGGTTGGTTCAGGAAATGAGTGACAATTTCTATGTACAACCACCACCACCATCACTCCCAACACCAAGAAAAAGAGAAATAATTTCACCAATAAATTCCGCTTTGACAGACACCAAGTAATATTTATTTTGATCAAACACAGACTCTGAAGTTCCATTATAGTTTTACTGCACACAATAAACACATAATTGACCTTGGTACCCTTGTACACAATAGATACTCAAGAAGTGTTTTCTGAACGATTATGGCTAGGTGAGTCCAAAGAGGACATAAACATTCTGGTAGGAGAAAAATTATAAAAATACTTAAATAAAAATATACATATTTTCAGTGTTTAGACTATATCTACGTCTAACAAGCTAATTATCAAATAGGTATAACCCAACAGAGTGGCCTAGAGGCAGATTAACTTATAGAATGTAATATTCCTTTCATGAAGATCATTATAGAATGGTACTTTTCCGTGTTATTATTTTATGCTTATCATTATTTTATTTGTTTTATTTGTTTTTCAATTAGATCTAAACTTCTGTTGCTTTTTACTGCATCTTCTCCCATTGGCCCTTCCTATTCTTTATGCTCTTACTGAACTGATTTTCAATAAACTAATTTTGATCATTTAAACATCAGCAGAGTTGAATTTATAAACTTGTTTCAGTTCTGATGGATTTAATTTGGTTATCCTCCATCACTTCAAATAGTTTTTTGACACAAGTGAGGGCTTTGAATTTCCACTGTTTCTTAGTATAGCTTAAAAAGCAAAACATTTAAATGTGTAAGAACCTAGGAGCAATTAGTTGAGAGTAATGGGAAGTAATCTGCCATGTTTTGCTGCAGCACATTGACAAAGACTCTCTACTTCACCAAACTCTGCTCAAGTTTAGCCTGAATTCTCTTCTCAACTAGGCTCTGACTTTTGGGCTTCCTTGATCATCTCTGCACTGTCCAATATTAGCAAGAATCCTGCTAAGTCAGCTTAGCCAGGGTCCCATACTTCAAAATAATCATCTTTGATGTCTGATTGTGTTCCTTATCCTCCACCATCCCAGGTGACATCTGTTCACCTTGGCCCGCCTTCACAAGAATTCTATTTGGTCAGTATCACCAGAAGCCTCCCTGATGTTTCCTCTTCATAATGACCATCCACTGAACTTCCCACCCTGCTCCTGGGCTATAAATCGCCCCCCTTTCTTTGTTGTACTTGGAGTTGAGGGTGATTTATCTCTCCTACTATAAAACCCCATTGTGGTAACCCCTGGTATACCTATAATGATAGTCCTCCTTAAATAAAGTCTGACTTACCACCTTTAATAAGTGTCATGAATAATTTTTTCTTTAATAGTATCTAAATTCCTAGGAGAAGGCTGTTTAGCAATGATGCAGTAATAAATTATTTCTTACTATGTCTCTTTATGTAATTATTTGGGGGTAGCTTCCTGGAGCTGTACTGTCATTTGTGCTAAATGCCAAAAATAAAGCAATCTTGGATGAATTTTATATTTTTATTTTGCTTGTTTTCTGACTGAAACAGTTGTTCAGAAAAGTAAAAAAAAAAAAAAAATTACTCTTTTCCTCTGCACTCAAGGAATGCCAGCGAAAGCCTCACACCTGGAGTTAGCAATCCTGGGCTGTGCTCCAAGCTGCCAGTGCCGTATTGTAGATTCAGACAACAGAACTACAGTCCCCTGGCTATTTGAATCAGGTGGGGGTAATAACTTGTTAAAGTGTCTACCAGGTCTAAATCAATAAATCTCAAGCCTGCATCAAGGAAAGAAACCAGAGTGCCTTTTCAAAAGTTTAAGAGACCAGCAATGCTGTGAAGGCTAAAAAAAGTTGTCTTCTAAAGAAGTAGGAAACCCCATACCTGCACCAAGATAGGCTTTTGTCATATAATCACAGCCTTAGGATGCAAGCTTGCTTGCCTTTTGATCTTGAATAAGTCTCATTTTGTAATCCATTCACTAAACCAAAGCACAGTAGGATGTGTGACTCTGATTGAAGCCGTTTCTCAGTCCTCTACAGAGATGAACTACATCAATAGCCTTTACTTACATCCCTATTACAACTGAAATGAATACTCTAAAACAATCTGAAAGCATTTATAACTGGGTTTGAAAGTCAGTGAAAGAGGGTCTGTGTGTGTGTGTGTGTGTGTGTGTGTGTGTGTGTGTGTGTGTGTGACACTTACCTCCTAGGCTATTTGATCAGCATCCTGTGATTCCATTAATAATTAAAAGTTAACCACTTATGTATTTAAGTAATGCTGTCTGAAAATATTTATTTCACTTTAATCATTTATTTGTTTAGCCACATAATTACAATGGCTTTATAGTCATTTTTCTATTTGGAAAAGATTAATCTGGTACCTATTTTCAGTTTAGAATAAGATACCAAAAAGTGACTCCTTTAAATTCTTATTCACAAGTCTGAAGACAAATGAATACCTGCCCACATTCTTGCATTAATGGGAAAAGTAACTCAAAATATATAACATGACAACAGATGTGATCTTAAATTTTCTAGAAATATTTCTACTTATTTATATGATAGTAGAATTTCATACTAGTATAACTGAAAAAAACAGCCTTGTTCGAATTGGGTCAGCTTTTGTAGGGATCCTTTCATGTTCTGAACTTTATGCGGTATGCCAAAGCAAGCAATAGAGTGTGCTTCAATACATATCCAAACCAAATATTTTCTCAGCTAAAGGTTAACAGTTGCTTTAAAACATCATTAGATTTTAAATCCAAAGAGGAAAGTGGCATCTCCTGGTGGCATTTTCTAAACAAACACAAAAGAAGCAGGGCACTGGTTTCTTCTATCTTTAAATCTGATAGTCCAAAGGCATGCCCTTTCCCAAGAGTCCTTTATGACATCCTGAATTTCTCTAAGCAATACAGCTGGACTTCTTCTAATGAGGTAAAATCCTTCCTTTGGCACTTGAGGGGTCAGGCTGCTCCCAGTTAAGATTTGTAAAGCCTTTAAAAAATGGGTCAGTCACTGTATTTTAGTAAAGATGCTTCCAGCAATTCCAAAGATAGCTGCGGAAGTGTGCATGCCCCTTGCTGGCATCTGATACCTAACCTTAACATTTCTGAGGTCAATAAAGACAGGCTGAAGCAGGACCTGCAGTGGTTACTGGGCTTTAGTAACTCCTAGGATTAAGCACATAATTTTAGATACGTCTTGCCAAATCGATAGGATTGTCTCAATATCACTGAATTTTATACTTTATCTCCATCCAGCTGCTCAGGGGTAGGATGCAACAGGGAGAAAGGGGTGTGGTGACCTCCCCTCAAAATAATGTTCGAGGATGAGTCATTTTAAGGCAATTTGTGACAAGATACTTATTAACATTACTTTAAAAGACATTAGAGGAGACCGTCTGAAAGCAAGGTTAGGAAAAATTCAGGAAGGCAAATTAGGTTAGCATCATTCTTTTTTCTTTTTTAATTAGGCTGATTCTCCAATTAGTCATATCCAACTTCTCTTAATGCTTATGATGATAGAAACTGGCCATAGCTCTATATTAAAAAACAGAGTCCTTAATAAAATATTCAAATATCTTTTAAGATACTATATTTATTCTCTTTAATCATTCCTCCCTAAGTTTCCTCTTGGTGGTGATCAGGTTAACACTGAAATATTTATGAAAAACTGTCTTACCATGTGCCAACATAGATGTCATTCACTGTTGACACTGAATCTGAATTACATGGGGTCAATAAAGAAGTAAGGAGACAAACATGTGTACATATAATACATTTCAAGTGAATATGATAAATTACAATCCTCAGTTTCCTTACTTCCACTTATATTGATTAGAATCATGGCAATTAATTAATTGGGGATGCTCCTTTTCTAAGGCTATCCTGGTCAAGATATGTATATTTTTGGTATTTTGTTTTTTTGGTGGGAACTCAGTAAAGTAGCATAGCATAAATGTGGGGTTTATTAGAAAGCTACAAAAGCATTTCACAGAAATAAAGCCAGGGTTTAGAGCTGAAACTGGGAACGTGTCAGCAATATAAGGAACTATGCTCCTGTCTCTCTTTCTGTCTCTCTTTCTGTCTCTCTGGCAGTGTAGGTAACTAAACGTATAACCTCCAGATCTCAGTGTCAAGAAAGCTCTGAGTTGGAGTGTTTACCAGGTTGGTGTTAAATACACCACCATAGCAGATTTCAAATTACCAGCTGAAGTCAACCCACCTGCAAAAATTCCCCCAAATTCAGCAAACAGTTCCTACTGAAATGGAATAAGCTGACATCATTACACTATTATTCTTGGCAGAAATGTCTATTGATCCTTTTTCTCTACGTGTTCAATCTATCCTTCTGATTCTCGTTGGAGATTGCATTCTATACTGACTTACCATAATGCACATGACTGAAAACATTTCTCCCTGTACCCTGTGGGTTAACATTTCAATGACTATGATACTAATTTCAACTTTCATGGGGGTATTTTATTGGCTTAACTTATACTACATGTGTTGCTAAGTTTAAGGGAAGGAGAGGTGTTGATGGCAATGAGCTTGAGCATTACATAGCCAAAACCTGAATGCTGCTTAAGCAGACTGAACTCTTTTATTGGAATACTATTATACATGGAGAAAAAAGAAGATGAGAAGTCACGGTATCATATACATGGGTTATTAGCCATAGAAATATATTATATCAGCACATGTGAATTTTTAGATGCACTACTGAATTTTTAGAGAGAAGAATGTTTTCAATGCAAATCAAGTATTAGCACAACTAATGGTATCAGCTGCTTGTGCTATTATTTTTAGACTACCCAAAATACTGTGAATTTATACCTAATTTGTGATTTTCATTTGCTCTTAGAAAAATGATAAAATAGTAATCACATACATGAGCATTTTTTTTTTATATCAAACTTGAAAGCAGCATAGGTTATAGTTATTTCTAAGTCTCCCAGCTTTTTACCATTGCTAGATGTCCAGCAGTGATATGTTACATACAAGCTAATAATGAATCACTCAGTTTCCCTGATGACAGGAGAATTCTGTCAGCCTAAAGATACCTGTACTGTTTTCTTTCTGCCCACTGAAATACATTTTGTTTTATAAAAGGATTAACCACTCAGTAGAAAATTGAAACACGTGAAATCAATAGATTTCCATGCTTACCAAACCAATATGTTGTATAACAACAAGTAATTCTGAAATCCATTAAAGCAATTCTGATTTTTTGAAAAATATGGGTAAATTCAATTGAAGGCTATCAGCATTTTGTTCTGACTATGTGTCAGAGGGATGATATTGTTAAGTATGAGAGTCACACGATTTTCAAGCTGATTCCCTCATCAAGCACAAAACTTGATGCAACAGAGAAGTATTCAAGAATAGCTCAAAGGAAAGAGGAAGAAAGTGAAGTTCCTACTCAGTTTTTTTTAATGAAATATCATGACTCATGTAAATTTTATAATAACTCCTAGATTATAACCTAAGTCTAGTATTATCAAATGTGCTATTTATCCCACTTGTTATTGAAGATACAACTGTAAGCAGGTTTAGTTCCTGGCACATAATATGTCTACATTAAATAAATAATTAATGAAGAAATAAAAAACAGTATCTATAAGCATCAAGTGGTTACTAATACACTAAAACTGTACAGAAAATATTTAATGTATCTGCAGGCCAGACCAATACACTTAAGCATCCCAGAGAGTTTGAAAAGCAGAGTATGCTGATGATTTGGTGTCCTTAAAAATCTCAACATATCTGTCCAGCATTATTTTAGAGCTGGAATAGATTATTCTGTTTTAGGGAAACTAAAAAATGGAGCACTGTCTGCAATATTCACCCTTTATCTTTTGCCTTGAATTACAGCCCTATCCTAGGGTAATACTTTCAGTAGAAGTTGAATCTTGCTATTAACTGGATCCAACCTCTTGAGAAAGCATTTATAGACCCTTCTGTTGCTACAAGAATCTCTGCCTTTGAGCAAGGTCTCTATGATACCGTCACAAGGCTGCCCAGCCAAGAGGACAAGTGGGAATGGAAAATCAGTTTGTATTTGGATTGCTGAAGCTGTCCAACATGTCCAACTGCATCCATCTAGAGGCAGGAATGTGAACCAAAGGGTCATGTGGGCTACAGGTGGCCCAGATCTTTAAGTCCACCTCTCCTTTCCCAAGAGACTTGTGAAAATAATCCTTCCAACTACATACAGGATTATCCCTAAGGAGAATTGTGTGAAGCACTCTTTATCTCCACATGTTCCTGGTGGCATTTTAGTGCTACTCTTAGATTAGCACCTTGGATAACTACTCAGCAGGCCACTACTTAAATCCAGCTCATGAATGTGCATTTGTGAATTTTTTTCTGGAGAAAAGGTACATAGCTTTTTATTATTCCCTAAGGTGTTAATATCTTAAAATAATTGGAAACTATTTCTTTAGGGTATTGAAGGTTGAGTGATATCATCAGGACTCTCTCCACAGCGGTAAGAAGGAAATGGGTATATCTTTCATTTGAAATGGTTCATTATACTGAAAAGAATACGGGACTTTGGTATAACTTTCTTTTCTCTCAGTAGTTATGTGATCTTTGAAGGACATGATATTTATGAATACCTCTTATAATTAAAAAAATTCCAAACTAATAAGCATTTAAAAAGAGGTATTTATCATCTCAATTTAGATTAATTATACCTTTTACACATTAAATATTATTTAGAAGCCATTGTTTATTTTTATTTACACTATGAAATTATTTTGGGCCAGTACAATAAGATGTATTTACACTTACTTTTTGATACACCATGAAAGCTGAAAACTATTTGGTTTGTAAAACCACTAAATTATAAAATTATTATAATTTTTATATAATTTATAATTAAATTGTATATAATTAATAATTATATTCACATATCCCATCAGACTACAGAGATATGATGTTATGATCTAGAAAATATCATTCTTTTAAACACATTTGGATTTTTTAGGTCAGCTTAAGGCTAAGTTATAGTCACAAAACTCAAGACCTAGAAACTGTTTTTGAACATAAACATGGTGACAATCACACTCTTTAAGTAAACAATCATGGTTGTTAACTGATATTTCACTTTTTAAACTCATTCCTTATGTTAGCAGTTGCTTGGCAGATTTTAATCAGTTTACCATCATTTTGTCTTTCTAAATTGTCTGGCAGTTACTACATTTTATGCTTCTGTGCTTTCTTAATCATGAAAAGTTGAATGACTAAACAGTACAAGCAATGTCTACACAAAGTTTTATGAAACTTTTTTTTTACAAAAACATAACATCTGCATACCAAGTTTTATAAAACTCACCTATATTCAGTTTCTAAGAATTACTGTTTCTAGGAAAACAAGAACTATATTACGACTTATTTTTAAAAGATACAAATTGTAAACTAAAAACAAGATGTCTACTTCATCAGAGCATTAATTTTTATGAGATGCAAAAGAAGTATCTAAATTCATATTTTGAATAATTTTTGAACCAAAAATCAGTATCAGATATACTGACAAAAAAGAATTTTAAATCCAAACACATAAGAGATCTTACACAAATATCTAACGACTCTAATTTAGTTCAAGTTTTCTTACACAGACTAATTATATCCCAGTGTGACAAAGCGGCTTGCATGTGAGTTGATGATTTTATCAGTGACCTTTGGGAAATAGTGAGATTGCAACAATAGGGCTACAACAGTGAAAAGAGCAAATGGTTCTCAGCCTTCAAAAGGGAAAAAAGGATCCATTTATTACAATGCTGTATACTGATCCTGAGGGAAGTTATACACTATAAATGGAATGATTAAGAACTTCCTCCGAGAAAGAATGGCAAACAAGGAACCTACATGAGCTTGTCAAAAACCATTTGACAGATTAACATGCTCCCCTCAAAAGTAGAGTTAATAACTAAAAAAATACAAAAATATAGGAAACTAAATATGTTCAACCTGGTTTTTCTCTTTTCACAAGTTCAGACATCTCTATTTACGCAGGCAAAACAAAAATATGTTCTTTTCTCCATTCATAATGATCACTCAGAGTCCTCCTGTTTTTCGTCTCCCATTTTTTTCCCCATTCCATTTCATTTATTTGCAGCTACTGGATTTTACTCTGGCTTTTAGCCCTGCTGTTGCAGCTGGTACATTGCTTCTGTAGCTTTGACTTTTGCTACCTCATACAGATTGTGGTCTGGGCTCAGTTTTTTATTGTGCCTACTCCTGGTCTTCTTGTAGACCCTGCCACCTATCACTAGCCCACTAGTTAACAGCCCTGATGACCTGTGCCCAGAGGAATAAACAGGTAGAATCATTCTATGTATTTCACCCAGAATTTGCTAGTTTTCCCTCATGATAACTTGTAGGCAACATGCAGCTAAAGAAATGCACTGGATGCTGTAAATCAGGATGGACCAGACGTGGGTGCAAGAATGAGAGCGAGAGAGTAGTGGATCAGTGTATAGTTCCCTAGCAGCCTGGCTTGGGTTTACTCCACTCTTAGTTTCAAATTTGCAAAAGACAAATTTGGGAATCAAGCCAACATACTGGCTAACTGAATAAAGTTTCAAAAGATTGCTTATTAAGTTCAAGCCACAGGCAAATTCTAACATGAGGCATTATACCATTGATCATGTAAAAAAGAGAAAACAGTGTGCACATATGAGAGTGATATGAGAGCTAGCAGCTCTGACACAAAAATTACTTAAAATTTTCCTTGACAGTTTCTTGTGAGTAAACAGCATGAGACTGCCTAAAAGCTAATATAATCCTTGCATTATTTAGTAGTATCTAGAATATTTGAGGTGATAGTATTGACCTGCCAGTAATTGTTAAAAGTCATAAAAGGAAATGAAAATGTATTAAACTATTAGGGTATTGTATGGGAATATTTTAGACACTTTTAAATTTAATTCTCACAACAGCTTCTATGAGATATTTGCTGTTAGCACCATTTTACATACGACAAAATAGGATGTTAGAGAAGTTAAGCAATCTTTCCAAGATCATAGATACTAAAGTTTGCAAATAGTACTTTAAGCCATGACTGTGTGATTCTAAAACGTTGGGTTTTACACTATATAAATGGATCCAGGTATTCAAACTAAAATAAATGTGGTGAGGAAACTGGAAGGCACTTAACCCTCTAAAAACAGAAAAGGCAATAATGGGTTAAGATTAGGCAAGAGAAGAATCACATTAGACAAAATCTTTATATTGAGATGCCTCAAACGACAGGGAATTACCAGTCTCTGGGAGGTTAGCACAGGCTAAATGAGCATTTGTCAAATGTACTGCATACATTAGGACTTGACTGGACTAGATAGTTTTTAAGGTATTTTTCAACTGAAAAAAATCTAGAGTATCTATGAATGACAAAGTTCCAGAACTGAGCCAGAAAACTTGAGTATGAGAAAAGAAGACAGATGATATTCCAGTGTATGTCTTAGTAATATGCATACTGAAGCTATATGGCATTTCTAATCAGAAGTTGCCAGGTATCCTGAAATAGGTTCAAAAGAACCAGAAGACTTTGAAATAATCCTTTGTATATAAACTTGCTCTGGATCAGTAACTTAAAATTAAATCTTAATCCAGTATAATTATTTGATGATTTTATTCAAATGAATGAATTTGGACTCTTAGCATCTTAATTATTTGATACAGCATTTGAAGATCAAAATGAAGTTTAAAAATACATAATACTCTTTTCACTGGAAAATTTTAAATGGACATTCACTCTGTTCTAATATTATGCCAAACACTAAAGGAGATGAACATAACATTAAATAATACATAGTTCTTGGTATGTGAAATAACTACCAAATGGAGGAAATTGATTTTTATGTCTTTTTTAAGACTAAAATAATTATGCTGTACCATTTATGTAACACTTCATTTCTCCTTGTGCCCACATTAACTTCCAGTGTAAGACATCTTTGTGAGATTTACATGTGTAGTTGATTACAAAGGAATATAGAAAGGCTGCAACCTTGATTTAAAGAGCATGGTCCTCTAATCTAAAATAAAATATTTTAAATTAGCTAGCATTTTTAAACTGGATGCATGCAATAATTTGCCTCCTAGTTTTTTCCCTTTCTCTCTATATGTTCTCACTAAGAAGAAAATCTTCTTAGATATGGAAGGAAATAAAGACGAAAAGTTCCAGTGCTGACTCATTTCCTGCTTGTCTTTGGGCCCAAATGCAAAAACTCTTTATATAATTGATCATCTTTTGAAACTACACCATTTGGAACTGTGATTCTTTTTTTAGGGAATTATGTAATAGGATGATGCTGTCCAAGAAAAAGTGCCTTTTATATGCAGTTATTTGATACATTTAGATAAAACAGAAGGGCAGTGCCTCTAAAATATAGTTAAGTCCAGCAATCTAAAAGGGCTTTCACTCAATAACAAAATGAGAAAATACTTAGGATACGATGTTAGATGAGTATAGTATACAATGATTGAAGCTACATAAAGGGACATGTGCCCACAAAGTTGAGGACTCCTTTTTCTGTCTATTCTCGTTCTCTCTCTCTGTTTCATGCCACCCTCACCTCAGCACATCTCATTCATTCCAGTGATGTGGGGTGCTGCATGCAGACCATGATGCTGAGCTACAAATGCACACCCCCAAATGCCTACAGACCAAACAGACCTGGCTGTGCCAAAGTCACATGGAAGATGACACGATTTCAAAAGTGAATTAATATTACCTGTGATTCTCAGTTCCTTCTCCCCAGTACCTTATATTAATTACTCTATCACTCAGTCATTCAAGCTAGAAACTCCTGTAATTCTCCACTTCTCCTCTCCTACATTTTCTTTATCTGCCTGGCAAGAACTATCTGCTAGTTTTCTTTTCCTTCATTCATAGTTCAGCAGAGTCATCTATGGATTATTTAAACTGCCTCCCATTTTGGCTTCCACTAGTAATCTGTTCTATATATACAACCAAAACTTCCTTTCTGTAATAAAGATATAAGTCACTTCCTTTCTCAAAAAGAAAAAAAAAAAACACAAACAAAACAAAACAAAACAAAAAATCCTTTAAGCAACTATCCATTAAATACAAAGTCAGTTTATTTTAAAGCCCTTTAATAATTGACTTTTTGTTCTGTCACATTTTACCATCTATCACTTAGCCTGTTTTCCAACTATATCAAACGTATTTTTCATGCACACTGTGATGCAGATCAGAAATGAGGCTTATCTGTCAAGCATCAGCTCAATTATGACCTCCTTCAATCACTTTATTTTTCAATAAATCTTCCATCAAGAATTAGTTCTGTTTTCAGTGCTCCAAATAGCATTGTTCACAGTACCAGAGAGCATTTATCCAATTGTATTAGATCAGCTTTTATATAAGTATCTTCCACCACACTTGTGAGGATTTTGAGAGGAAAAAAATGCATCTTCTTCATCTTTAAATCCCCTATGCACACAAAAGGAGCTCCAAAATGGTTTTTGAATGAATAAGTGGAATCATAGTTAAAAAAGATATTTTTTTCTTTCCACATGGTCTTAATCAATGAAGGAAATTATGATAAGCTCTAGAGTTATAAGAATATTAAACATATCTTAAATGGGAAGATGTAGGAGGCTAATGATTTTCATTTATTTATATTTACTGAGAGAAGAGAAAATTTGCAAAGTAAATGATACCAATCATCAAAGTAAAATTCTGAAATTGTGCAATAATATATTATAATAATAATAAAAGAGCACTGATGGTGGTCTAAGCAGATACTCTTGTATGTGATAAGATTTTGTAGTTATAACAATGAGAAGAGACATTTAAAATTAATCCAGTAGCTATAATGTATAACTCAGTTGAATTTGCTGGTGAAATTAGAAATCTTTAGAAATAAGAAATAGCCCATACTGATTTATAAAATAGTCACTTGTCATTACTTAAAGATCTGTGTCAAAATTTTCAGATTACTTTTCATATGAGCTAAATTTAATCATTATAAAAAGTGATTGGTGTGGCAAGCTCTCCTAAGTGTGGTTCAGGGTTACAAAATGTCTGGTTGTTCATCAAGGAACTCCTCTGTGGTAACATTGCTTTTGCTACATCCAATTTTTACTTTTTTATTTGGAATGAATAGCACAGTAGCAGCAGATGTTACATTAGAGGTAGTAATCACCTCCTCATGGTGATCAGGAACTGGCCATATGTCCCAAGATACCCCAAGCAAAACAAGTAATATTTCTGCAGTATTCCAGAACAGAGAATGCTTAGACTGAATCTATAAATGAAATATAAAGTGATTAAATCTCTCATCATATCTCCTATGACTCTAGATACGCATAAAATATTATTTGTTTTATTTTTCTTTGTAGGTGAACTATGAAGAAATAGTCTATGGGGCATTTTTTCCACTAGATATTTTTGTAAAAAAAAATTTTACTATGCCTATGACAGTAAGAATACAATCGGAACAGACTCTACCTTTACAGTACTCAGACCCTGTAGTTATGAATCTAACTCATACACATTATAAAAAATAACAATAAAATATAAAATACAATAAATGTCACAACAGAAATACAGATGAAATGCTATGGGGATTAAGGGAGGGCAGAGGATATAGGAAGAGGGAGTGGGGGAGACAGAGAAAGAATGAATATGAATGAATAAATGTGAGAGAGACACTGACAGGTATTACTTCTGGGTGGAAAAAAGGAAAAAGAGCTAGGGAAGATATTTTTTGTAGGTACTACACATGCCACCCAGATCCTCTTCCATGGAGGCCTTCATTGTATCAGCTGCAAGGAGTGTTGGCCGCTGATGGAACACAGCTGAGTACCTCGTTGGCCCTGGCCCTCCACCAAAGGGGATGCAGCCCACACAAGATATCTTGCTGATGAAGGGGACCAGGCGATGCCCTAGCCTCAATTATAGACATCTCTGAAATAGGTAACTTAGCTTCAGAGCAACCAACCTGTGAGGCTGAGTGATGCCTCTTTTGCAACTACAAGTCAAGTGAACTTCTCCCTCTGTCCACCACATTTCCTTCATTCCCTCACAGGTACTGTTCCCTAGTGGACTCCCCAGGAAATTTCCTGAATGCAAATGCTGCTTCAGGGTCTGTTTCTAAGGGAATCTGACCTGAGACAGGACAAATAAAAATCCAAACAATAGTTATACATGTAATTTTCAGAGTATAATAACTTAGAAATATATCTATTCTGGACAGTTGGAGACTCCAACTGAGAGCTGTTTTTGGAATGAATAACTAAAAGCAAGTCAAGTATATTATAATTACAACTATAAGAACAATAAGCTAGAAAAATCAGGGTGTTGGAATTCAGAGGTTCACTAGCATGACTGAGTAGAGAGAAAAATGATTCTCACATGAATCATTAAGGAAACACAGAGGCTGTCCTGTAAGTCACTGGTAACTATAATTGGGGACAGACAATGGGATTAACTCTACAGTGCAAACTTCAAGAGGAGGAAAAAACTGAAAGGGGTCTACATAAAGAAGGCTATATAAAAGAGACATAAATTCATATCTGAATCCTCTGAACAAATACCTATGAAATATTGTTTGGGCAAAAAAAATGTTACAAAATGTATATTAAAGCATCCGAGGAATCTAGAGAAACTCCCCCATGGCATACTGTTTCAGCCAGAAAGTTAGATTACATTGATTGAACTTCATATACAAAGTTAACTTCTTCATGCACTCAGGGGACAATACAAATTATTATTACCTTTGGACATAAGATTTTCAAATCCTAAATAAACTCTAGAGAAACAGCACTTAGCTTTTCTCCCCCTTTCTAATGTCCCCAAATGTGATTTGTGTCCCAATGTGATTAGTCTGATAGGCCTATATATTGTGGAAAAGATCACCAAGATAACAGACTTATTTCTGTAATACTCTTTTAATTGCAAACAACATCATTCAAGTCCAAAGTGGAATTAAATTTACCCAGAGTATCAAAGAAATCATGAATATTGTGCTATTTTATTAAGTGACAGTTTTCACATAAGTTATTATCCCAGAGTAACCTTTTGGAAGTTTCAAAATAAAGACATGCTAGCACATAAAATGCCAAAAAATCACTTACACACAAGCAAACTTGTGTGAGAGTAGGAAAAGACAGAAATTAAAATTTCTTCTTTGTTTACTATTCATACAAATCATTAAATGAATACCGTATCTTTAGAAACCACATATTATAAAATGAAATATTGGTGAGGGATTTCTAAGTTTCAGGCAGTAACACTAAAACATGATCTGGAAATACAGTTAAGGCATTCTTCTGCTTTCTTGGAGATGAACAAATTTATTACAATTAATGATTAAAATACAAAATTGAAAGATGTCAGTAAGTAATAAATAAATGGCATTTCTTATCTCACTTTGAAACTGAGTTAAAATAGAGCACATTTAAAATCCTGAGCCTGGGGCTCTAACCTTTCCTCAATCAAGGTGACCATGAGAACTTCCTTAAGTGGCAGTCTACTCAGAGCTTCAATTCGCTTGCTTGCCAATCAGACGGATAGGGAAGAGCAAGGTCTCACTTACAATTCTAAGCACTGAGCAACTCTGACCTTCAGGATAACATTTACACAAATACGTAGCTTTACTAAGAAATCAGTGCATGTTGCTTGAATAGAGGGAAGTAACACAAATAAAAAAAAAAAATCCAGAGGATCTTGGGAAAGTTGTAAATTGAGAGAAAGTATGTTACAATAATATAAATAAGGCCTTCCAGTTTGCATCTAACCAGAAAAGCAATTACATTTTTGTTTCCAGGGAAAAATATAATTTTGACGATTCATTTAAATGATGGTGACCTGCCCACCCAGAAGCTGTTTATCCTTCCTTCCAATTTATCTGTAGATGAAAATATGCACTACATATTGCCACACAGCTGTCATTCTCTACTTGGCAGGAAAATTGAAGCTATGATAGCACATATTGCTTATTATGTTAAAAGCTGAAAACAAGTACTTAACTAGGTACATGTCACATACAATTTTAAAAAATTCACTCACAACAAATGAACACCACAATAATAGATCTTAAAAACTCAATTTCAAAGGATATATCTTATGACATACAAAGAATAAATTCATGAATAAAAATTAAATTTCACGTGAAAATTCTACATTTGTAAACAGATTATTATTGCTGCTGAACAAAGTCTGTTCATGATGAAAACTTCTAGGTATATAACTCAGAGCCTTTATTTCCCAGCTGAGTTTGGGGGATTCACTAAGAGTTGTAGAAGCTCACTAGGTGGTATCATTTCCATTCCCCATACCTTTTTCTAAAGATCTCCAATAATAGAATTTATAGGAAAAATACTGCCCTCTCACTAGCATACAAATCACTGTTTAAATATAAATATACATAACAATCAAATACTTTGCTGTGCTTCTTGCAAATTATGACTTTAGTCTAATCTTAGCAAGATTCTGGGCAAGTCATATCATCTCTGAATTCCAGTTTCCTCTTCTGTAAAATAAAGGGCTTACATCGATAATCTAACATTCCCGGGTTTCTAAGTCAAATAAACAACAATTATAACAATAAATGAAGTATGGGACAATGTGGTTTAACATGGAAAGTAATTTTTGAAAAGACAGTGAATCAGAGGCAACAATCAAATGGAGTTAAGTTTCATTTCTGACTGCCATTTAGCTGTGTAACTGTGGGAAGTTATCTGAATTTTCTCTGAAGAGTTGTGTAAGTGGCAAATTACCATCATGGAGGTACTGCCATGACTATGTCTAAGTAATCTGTGCTCATCATCCACCCCCATTTGCAAATATTTTAGTTACTTTCATCTCTATGCATAAAGATAATTTCAGCTTTTTCACTGGATAGTATTAACTTAAAATGCAGTGTACATGTAAAGTATTCCATATACATAAAGATTAAAATAAAAATTTAGCTTCCTCTTTCATTACTCCAAGTAAGAAATATAGTACAGAATGTTTCAATGTTCCTTAATATCTCCTAGAATTTCATTTTATGTTGATCTAAAATATGTTTCTTGACATAATGCCTTCCCTACACTCCAGCCCTTAGAGAGTGCCAATGATGACTGTGGTTGAAACTGTTAGGTTAGTATATGATTACTTTTGTATTTATCACGACTATCATTAATGATTTGAATAATTACTACTTTTTGTCTGTCCTCCACTAGCCCACATAAGTGTCATAAGGTCAGGAGCCTTTGCCCATCCAGTTTACTGCTGTCAGCACATCACAATGCCTTGTTCTTGCTCAATAAAGATTCTGCAGTTAACGAGTAAATGAATGCTATATATCTTCAGATCCTCATCCCCAAGGTCTCTGCTTCTCACAGTTTTGCTCCTTGCTTCCACTTTCGAGTATAAAACAACAACAACAACAAAACTGTGCTTTATAAAAGCTGAAAAAGTAGCTCTTAGTATCTTCATGTTTTCACTACAAGTAATGGAAATATTGACAGCAATTTTTCCAAGTCTCTTTAAAATTTAACTTGAAAGTGTTCATGAAGCTGTATATTTGAGGCCCTAACACTGCTCTCCTTTCCCTGGGAGAGCAGAAGTTGTATTCTGTTAAGCTCTACTTGGCTGAACTAGGCCCATGGGAGACAGTTTTGTTTTATCCCAAAACTAACTTTATAAATCTATTCCAGATTCTATCCTAAGCCAAAGTGGCCTTCACCCTAAATTTGAGCCATGTATGTCTTCAAAGGAGCTAGACTGCAAAAGATCTGTTTACATGTTTGATCTGCCAGGTTTCCCTGGGGTTAAAAAAAAGAACTCACCCAAAGGAAAGTGAATATTGTGTAATTTTGGTTGAGGGCAGAGGCTTAGAGTTGCTCACTCAGTCAACAGATATTTGTGATCTAAAATACATCATAGGTCTTGTTCTCAATCATCTTATACTCTAATAGGAAAAGCTGACAATAAATCAATAGTTACTTCTTTGTAACTATTGTACCAATTGCAACAGGACAAAGAAGTAGTTATAGTTACGACCTATCATCTTTCACTCTGGTTGCCCTATGCTTAGTCCCAGGAATGTCTTAATTGCCACTGGAATTTCTCCTACACTGTGTCCACCAGAGCCTTAGACATCAACATTGGAAGCCAGAGCAAGAAAGAACATTGACTACAATACTGCAGACGTGAAAAAGAGTTCTCACAGCACAATCATGTTAACCCTTGGAAATTTCCAGAAATAACTAGGCGTACTTGGAGAAGTCGAAGTCCCAAAGAGGGTGAGAACAGCACCAGAAACTAATTAGTTTGTTAATGTTTACCTTTTCCATCCTTCTTGGTAAAGCTTGGGGAATGCAGATTGTAGAACAAAACTACTCAAAAATGGGATAGGCTATCTTCTAACATGGTAAATTCTCTGCCTGTATCCTCTCAAATGGTGAGTTTTGCCAGAGGCATATGGGTGGAGGACAGGCTTACTGAAATGTAATCCCTTTAGTTCTTAGATCTCATGAGTCTGTGAGGTCATATAATGTTGCATTATAAGTATATTTTGAGCCACTCACTACGTTCTTTTCCTATGTATTTTCTGTCTTTCTTGGCAATGTAGTCATATTTTGAAGAAATAGGCATATAGGGTCTATAAATACAATAAAGGTTGTACTATTTCCTGAAGCCCCTTCAGTGTCATTTCCTGTCCAATCCTATACAAGACTTAGAATGAAAAAAATCTGCAAATATCAATGGTTCATGCTGACTAAGCTATTTTGGCATCCATTGATTGATTTTAAATGGGAACATTTGCTATCCAGTTGGTTTTAACTATTGATAATAACCAGCATATTGTTTTCATGTGTTCCTTTTCCTACTGTGCTCTCCACTGACTTTCCACTAACATTTCTTTCCTACTACTTCCTGTGGTGGGTAACACCATGGCAGCTTTTACCTAGTATGCAATTTACTAAGGTTTGCACTGCATGATATGGGAAGTACCAGTCAGAATTATAAAGGTTTCAGAGACAAGAAAAGGTATCCTGCTATGTTTTGAATGAGGCCAAACTTAGTGAGGGAAACTTAGGTCTCTTATGTACAATTATAGTTCTGGCACTTAGAAAAGTATCATGTGGTTCTATTTGAAAACGCTAGAATATAAGCTTTAAAATAAAAATGTTTAAAATATACAACACATAATTTCACTTTAAAAGAAATGACCCGCTAGCAACTAAAGTGAGATCCCTAGACTGAAAGACTTACAATCTGTTTAAGGAAACAAAATAGACAAAAACAATGAGGATACCAAAAGATAACAATCATTAAATGATAAATAAGGAAGTATATTCTTTAGTTACTCTCTAGAGATTCAGCCTTCATAATCTGTCAGAATTGAGGAAATCCTCATGGAAGACAAGAGGCATGAAATGAACTCTGAATAAGAATGGAGATATGCATTCCAGAGCATAAACAGCATGATCAAAAGCATGCAATAAGGGTTGGAACAATCTGTATCAGGAACAGGCATGAGATTCAGCCAATTACAAAGAATTATCCTTATGGGAGCTGGAGAGAGAAAATAGGCTAAGCTTATGAAAGACCTTTTAGTTAAAGTAGAGAAGTAGACTTGATTCAGTAGGCAATAATAAAACAACACACAGTCCTGAACAAAGGAATCCAATGAGGAAAGTGGTATATGACAAACATAAACACAGTGTCATCCAAGATGACTTGGTTGTGCAAGGGAACAGGAATGGAAGCAGGGACCTCAGCTTGAAAAATAGTTTGAGAAGCCCAGATGAAGCTGCGCAAGCAGCTCTGTTCATTACTATTTACTTCTTAGATCGTCAGGCAGATTGCACTGCAATCCCACAAAGCTATTCTTTTTTATGGCCTTAACTTCAATTCCCTCACCAGTGCTCAATACCTGGAAAAATTCTTCTAATATTTTCAGGAAAGTTAAAATGTTACCTCCTTTTATGAAGCCTTCCCCCAGGTTCCCCAGGAAGTTTTTCTAACTCTCTAGTTCCAAGTATTGTGTATGTTCCTTTATTATATAACTTATAATGTAGCTTTATGTTTTTCTACCTATTTTGGCAGTTAGTCCTTTCAAGCCAGTGACTATGTCTCAGTTACTGTGTATTCTAAGTGATTAACACAGTACTTAGAACAGAAGTCTTAGAAGTCCTAAAGTACTATTTGAATGAACTAAAGACTTTATCCTGTAAACAATGTGGAAGTTATACATTCATTTATTGAGATATAATTTACATACCATAAAGTTCACCCAAATTAACTGTGTAGTTCAGTATTAGTTTTTAGTATATTTACAAAGTTGTGGAACAATCACCACAATCCAATTTACAACATCATCATCATCCAAAAGAAATCTCATATGCATTAACAATCTCTCCCTATTCCCCTCTCACTCCAGCCCTAAAAAACCCCTAATTTACTTTCTGTGTCTACAGATTTGACTATTCTGGACATTTAATATAAATGGGATTGAACAACAAATGGTCTTTTATGACCATTTCTTTCAGTAAGCATATTAACTTGGAGGTTCATCCATGTTTTTGCATATTATCAGTTCTTCATTCCTTTTTTACTGGATAATATGCCATATTATGGACATACCACACTGTTTTTCAATTCATCAGCTGACTTGCATTTCAGTTGTTTCCACTTTTTGGCTTATTTCAAAATATACTGCCAAATGACCCTCATTAAAGCTATATCACACTTTATAACTCCACTAACAGTGTGGGATGGTACCAGTTTCTCTGCATTCTTACAAACCCAGTGTGCTAACAAACATTTTGTTTTCTGCCAAAATAACAGGTGAAAAATATATTTGAATATATAATTTATGCATATATTTACCTGATTGTGAACAATTTTGAGTGCTGCTTTCTGTCTTTAATAGTCGATTGTATTTCATTTCCCATGAGTTATCTCTTCATATTTTCTGCCTATTTTTCTATTGGATTTCTAATGGCTTCCTTATTGATTTTAGAAACTGCATATTTGGGAAATTGGTCTTTGGTTTGTGAAATAAGCTTCAGATATTTTCCCAGTTTTTTGCTTGCTTTTGCTTATAGTGGTTTTAGACAAATTTTTTTTTAAATTTGCATGTCATCAAATTTATCTTCTATTTTATAGCCTCTGGTTATTATTTCAATGTCAGAAAGTTTTCCATAATCTGAGACTACTGAAAAAAATTTTCCTTTGATTTCCTCTATTTCTTTATGATTTAATTTTTTATATTTATTTTTATTTTAGTATTTATTCCACCTGGAATTTTCTCTAATGTAAAGTGTGATATGCAAATAGAACTATATTTTTAGGTGTCTACCTAGTAGTCTCTAAGCATTCACTGAAAAATGCACCTTTTCCTTACCTTACGAAATGCTTCCCTTTCCATATAACACATTCATGTGCATGTGTAAAGGTTTTATTTTGTTTGTTTGTTTTTGTTTTGCTTTTTTTCGAGGGGGGGTAATTAGGCTTATTTATTTATTTTTAATAGAGGTACTGGGGATTGAACCCAGACCTCATGCATGCTAGGCATGCACTCTGCCACTGAACTATATCCTTTCACCACAGCATCCGTAGTTTTAAGTAGAAAACTAATGTATTGTTTTAGCAAAATTAATATGCTGACAGACTGCAAAAGAGATAAAAGATAGGCAAACATGTGCAGTAACCTGGATATTTTACTTAGAAGAAGGTTTTTTTGAAGTAGCAGTTATATTTTGAAGCTGATAAAATTGTAGAATAAGGATAGAGAATTATAAGTAATGTCTAAAATATATAAATACTTCAATTGAAACAGAAAAGTAGAAAAAAAAGTAATACTTGGCATATATCATTGAGCATGTTAAGAATAACAACTCAAAATTTCATGAAAATATTTGGAACATGTGCCTTTGGTTATATCATTTATCTCCCCTGGTTCCTTCTTACTACCTCCATTGTCTCCCATAGCACAGTGAACAATGTGCTATATCTAGAATAGGTCGGGCTTGGGGGTAAACCGCAAGCTTATTACTTAAAAGTTATGTGATATGAGCAAGTTAACTAGCCTCTTTGACTTTGTTTCCCATCACTAAAATCAGTTATGGGCATTAAATAATATTTATACTGGGTCCTGGATTACTCTGGAACCTGGGAAGCATTTAAATGATTGTTGTCATTTTTATTTATCTTTGTTATTTTCTGGGCAAATCAGAAAGAAATCTATTATGTCCCATAAAAAACTGATCTCTTCACTATCTTTTGTATTCATCAAAACTGCTTAGAAAATTTTAAGCCCCACTGTGCTACTGACTATATATACTATCTATCTATCTATCTATCTATCTATCTATCTATCTATCTATCTACTTTGATCACTAGATGACTGTTTGCATCTAATTATTAGCTTTTTGTTTTGCCAGCTCTTCCTATACTCATAGTACAGTTGTTTTGTCCAATATGATTGTGTCACCATAAACTATGCCATACTATAGTGAATTTTAGCTTGCCACCTACAAATATATGCATATACACCGTGGGAGACCCTTTTGTTCTTAATTTTCTCTAACTTTCAATATGTTCCTAATCTCAGACATATTAGGCCAACATCTGCAAAAAAGAACCCCCAAATTTCATTAAGTATAGGTTTATTAACTCACTTATTTTATTATTGCCCACTTTATAGTTCAATACAGTTAGTAAAGGGACTCAGCTCCATATAGCACTCCATCTTATGCTTCTCCATACCCTAGAGGTCTTGGAGTTTTCCACTGGATTGCCATCATTAGGGAGTGAGAAGAAAGATGGGAGAGGGCTTGGCAGATATGGAAGGACATTTAATGGGTCAGGCCTGGAAGTGCATTTATCATTTTAAACTTCATTCTTAGTGGCCAGAACTAAGTCATATTGACCCTACCCAGCTACAAGGTATGCTGGAAAATTTCATCCAACTGGGTGACAAAGAATTAAAGAAAGAGAGCTTTGATGAGCACATACTATTGTTTCTGACATAATGCACTATATAATTAGTAAGAGATACTCATTAAGAAATAGCTAATACTTTAAGAAATGAATAATTTGACAGAAAAAAATTGTGAATATATTTGTGATACCAAAACCCAAATTATATGCAATGTTAAATAGGTTTCTGACAAAAATCTATTCTTAGTTTTAAAGACAAACAAGTGTTTATGATTTTAAATGATCAGAAAAGCATCTTCTAGTTAGAAATCAGAAAGTTGACAGGAAAGAATATTTAAATTTTATGGTTGGCAAAGCATGATGGGAAAGTTGTGGATCAGTATGCTGAAAATAGATACCCAAACTATGATTAACAGTAAGAAATCTTAAACTAAATTAATGACTATACATGTTGACTTTCAGCTTCAGTTCACTGGAATAATTACTTTACATTAACATATCAACAAGCCAGCAATCAACAATCTAAAGTCTCAGGTCACTGACTACTTCTACAAATATTTTTATTTTTAATCTATTATTATACAGCCTTCTGCAAAATTTCTGTCCATATTGTTACATGCTTAATTGCACAGAATCTCATAACTTCTCACTGAAAGTATTTCCTTAATGTTAATTTTATCATTATGTTAATGAGAATATAATAGACCTGCACTCTGATACTAATGCTGACAGCAGAAGCCACCAATTTGTTAGCAATCATCAAACAGCAGCTAACATATTCACCAATGATGGACAGAACGGCATGACAATTATATCTCTATTCTCTTGATAGATAAAGTAGGTTGCACAGTTATAAATTATGATGTAGCCCCCAAGGTGTTCCAGATACCCTCTTTCTTTTGTAGATTTATAAAAAAAAAAATCTTTTCCCACTCTACTGACTTCTTTATCATAAGCATCCTAGAAACAATGTTAGAGATGCAACTATTTTTTCATCATAACTTAGGCAAAGATATTTCACATAGTAGACTATAACCACATGTCATAAACTGATTCAGATTTAAAATCTACTCAGATCCCTTTGTTTTATCTTTCCATACTTCGCTTGGAATTGTTTTTGTTTTTGTTTTTTTCTCTCTCATAAATTGTGATGCCCACTTACTACATTACTTTAAGAGAGATAATATAAAAAAGCAAGAAGATTAAAGTAATCCTACAAAGTCAAAAGTTAGGTCAACAATTTAAGTTTGTTACTCCCAGCAGTCCTAGAAATTGAATAATATCTAAATAAATTGAAGTATTAAATACAAAAAAGAAAGTGAATTGTTTAGATATTTTAGAGTTCTGGAATAAGGCCTGAGTAGAACATGTATGTACCCAGGAATCAGACTTGATTCAATCCTTGGCTCTGCCACTTAGGAGCTATGTGACCTTCATCTCCCTATGTTGCAGGGGCCGTATCCACAAAAGGAGGACAGTAAGGATGTCATCTTAAAAGGTTTGTGAAAGAAGTTTGTTAGTTTCTACATATGAAGAACTTAGAAAATTGCTGAATATATCATAAATAATATATATGAGTGTTATTACTGTTGTCCCTTAACCTCATAACTTGAGTTATCTAAATTCAAATTCCTAAACTTAAGATTTATGTTACACTGTTATTGCAAAATTTTAATTAGACAGAAGGGGAAATGTGCCATTTTTAATGATATTTTTCACATCTACATCATTATTCACATCCACAAATGTTATTTAATAACCACTGCCTGCTTTGTATTTTCTTTTTAGATTTATTAGCTGCATATAGTCTTCTAATTTATCAGCTATGTGATTAAAATATTAGGCAGTATTTCTTAGCATTAACTTTGATAATTCATTAATTACTAAAAAAAATTTATTTTATCTACTATAAACACAGGCTTGACATATGACATGTGACATAAAATATAAGATATTTTTTGGTACTCAGGATCTTCTAATCTGTCAGTGAAGATATAAATTTTAATCAAATAATCATTATATAAAGTAATCTATTAAAAGTATCACATGATAAATGCATTATAAAAAAGGAACCAATGTGATTTTATCTTCACTGAGATGGTCATTTAGCTACAAGTAACATTTTAACATCCACAACATTTTTTTCTGTTTTTTGAAATCAATGCTTTTAATTCAAAAAAAATTTTTTAATAACTGGTGCATCTTCTTCAGAAAAAAGTAATGATAATAATGTAACTGATTATCACATCATTAGCTTTGACTGTCAGGAAACAAAATATAGCAATGATGTCAATCTTGATGGTCCAATCATTTAAATTATTATTTGCATCATTTTTAAAAGCTTGTACTTTTCTTTATATTTTTCCTTTATATATTTTATTTCTCTTTTATTATTAATTTATTATTTTTCTAAATCACCTGATTTCCTTTATAAAACCTGTTTGAAGTTTAAAAAATACTTATCTTTTTAAAAAATCTTGTAGCTTCTTAAACTATATTTTTTGTTCTCATAATACCAAAACATAACTGCTTTAATGAGAAACATTAGTAATATATCTGAAAGTTGAACTTTTTTTCTGCTGGAATATCAATTTTCATGTAAATGATTATTTATGACAGTACATATTCTCAGGGAAATATATTTAAGGAAAATACTAGGAGATAGAGGAATTTAACCTTCAGTTACTTATGATTTTAAAAGTTGGTTAACAGATAATAAAGGCTCTCTTAGATTTGCGTGTTTTTCTCAATATAGGTCTAAATTTAAATACAAAAGCAAAAGCTTATCCTACCTCCCTTATATAGAATTAAGTACTACTAACTTTCAGTTTTCAATTTTCAATCATTTTATCATTTAAACCATTCTTGATTATTCAAACCTTAAAAAAAAAAAACTGGGTTAAAAAAAGCCAGAATTTACCAATGATTTTAGCTTTCAATAAAAAAAAGCTGAATATGCTGACTATTCTTACATGTCTCACTGAGAATTCAAATGTCTTGTTCAGCATAACCCATGACATGTTATAGTCTCCTTTTGAGTTATATTCAGTGGTTTAGAAAAATCATAAGGCATGAGGTTGAAGGCCAAGTACCCTCAACACTTATGAAGTCAGTAAATCTCATTATCAATCCTTGTCCTTGAATATGTTTATGTACCATTATGAAATGTTCACAGATTTAAACCAGATGTATATAATAACATGCTTTTAAACTATTCTAAATATAGCTATGCTGTAAAAACTCAATACTCAAATATAGAATATATTTATATCTCTTTAGTTTAAATATACACAAAGACACATTTTACAAATATATTTTCCTCAAATAGATAGATACATATAAAATCACTTTGTTAAAGTTAGAAATAATAGAAATTAAAGCAAAACCCATTCCTTCAGCTCAAAAATGTCTTAATCTTACATAATAAATTTCATATTAGGTGCTCAGTCTTCAGTTTTTCATCAGGTGGTAGGCTTAAAATTCCCTAATGTGCACAGGTATTTAGGTAAAAGACTACTATAGACCACTGTCTGAAAGTAGGGGTAGGGAAGCGGACAAAGTAGTGCTTCAATTCTATCTAATACATTTTAATACTAAAAATTAAGTTTGGTTGAATTTGACAGAAAATACAATTAACAGGACTTGCACAATTTAGAAGCTCATTTATTTCTCACAGGAAAACACAAATGTAGGCAGTTCATAGTTGACAGAGTAGCTCCACAATTTCCTGCAAGCAAGCTTCCAACTTTCTATGTTCCTTGGATAGGACCCTCAAATTCATAACTCCTAGAATCAGCACCAGCCATCACATTCACATTCTGAGTATTAAAAATAAAAGGAAAAGAAGGCAGAGATTCTCAAAGTGTAGCCTCAGACTAGCGGAAGAGTATCGCCTAGAGACTTGTTAGAAATGCAAATTTTCAAGCCCCTCTCCAGACTTACTAAATCTTTTACTCTGGGATGGCACCCAGCTGTTTCTTAACAAGCCCTTTAAGTGATGCTGCTACAAGCTAAAGTTTGAAGACCACTGCTTAAAGGGTGTATCTCAGAAGTTATGCACATCACTTTCCCTCACATTCTGTTGACCAGAATTTAGTCATAGGATCACACATAGCTGAAAAGAAGGTGAGGAAATGCAGTTGTTACTTTAGTCACAAGCCTCACTGAAAATCAGGGATTTCATTGGTCTAAAGAAAGGGAGATGGAATACTGGAAACACTATTGGCCTATGTCACATAATTTTATAAAGGAAGGTGGGGGGCAAGAACTATAGAAAACAAGAATTATTTCCCATTAAAAGTTCTACTTTTATTAAGAAAAATATTTTTTGACTGAAAAGAGAATGCTATTTTTCGGGGTATTTATTGGTTTTAATGGCAGCCCTTTCTCTTACCTTATTCAATTTCTAAATCATGTTAATAATAGAGAATGAGGAACATTGTTGTCCCCATTTTAAAGATAAGAAAACTGAGATTCCCAAATTACAGATTTCTTACTCAACATCTTACACACCTGGCTGGTTAAGAAAACTAAGACTTAGAAATTAGGTTCCTTCATCCCTTACATAATATCACATTTATTTAATGAGGGCTACACTCTTTATCCTTAATTTTTCAACACCTTAGCTTTCCACTTTTCTTTTCCTTTCTCAAACAAATTTTTTTCTTGCAAATCTTCCCCATGAAAATGCTGAAGGCTTTTTAAATGTGAAGGCTAAAATAATAGTTTACATAGCAAGACTAAAAGAACTTTACAATTACACTGTAATCAGAATGAGACACACTTGACATTTTTCTCTATTTGCTGTTTATATTTCAATCATTGAAACATAAAAGAGGTAACCGGATTTTAATAACTGAGAAGTGCTAATAACTCAAGATAAATAGCTGCCTAACACTAATATTTCTAAACTTTGATTTGAAGTTAAACTAATGTGACAATTCAATCTTTAAGAGACCAGGACAATTGACGTTAAATTGTTGCTTGCTTGTTCTTCTGTTTAAAAAATAGAAAATAGTTGTTAATGAGAATGGAAAGTGATTAAAAGCTACTGTTTACTTTTGAAATTATGATCAAAATATTCAACTCTATTCAAGTCACTGATTCTCTTCTCTAATATTTTGGAAATAGTTATTGCTAGAGTTCTAACAATAGAAACTATCTGATGATTTACTCTAGCATTTTAGAATTTCCATGTGAAAACAACAAAAAGTGCTATGTAGCTTACAAATATGAAGATAAATTCAACATAACCAATATAGCACAGTGTTAACAGCAAGCATCTATTTTAGAACACAGAATAAAAGAAACTTTACTGAAAAGCCAAATCAGTTTGCACATAGCAGTCCTTATACTCTGACTGACATAGGTTTTCTAATGCAGATTCAGCTGCATGGGTGATCTGGTCGTGACTCAGGCAGTTCCAGAGGGAACCCTTTTGCTCATAACATGCCCTGTCTGAAATTGCATAGTTACTGACTAAACAGAGCCATCATCAATCTCTACATAATAAATTTCATATTAGGTGCTCAATCTTCAGATTTTGATCAGGTGGTAGGCTTAAAATTCCCTAATGTACACAGGTGTTTAGGTAAAAATCCCAGAAAAGGAGCTGCTTTTCTTTGACAGAGTCCAAAACTATAAAAATGAAGCATTTGTATCATTACCACTGTAGGAATAAATGTTCATAAAATAAGGGCATAAAACAAATAATTAATAATTTTATAAAATTATAAGAATTAATCAACCTTCATGATAAACAGGAAAGAAACAGTACATCAAGCTACTACTAATGAGAGGGAGGAGTAAGTGACCATCTCACGTACATGGAGTGCAGAACACTGTGATCATGATAATTACAGCATGCACCATATACTGAGAATTCGTATTTTGCCTGACCATATGTCAAATACTTTATGTACAACATCTCGTTTAATCTTCATTACCTATCTTTCAGGAGTAGTATTCTCTTTTTTCAGTCAGGAATTAGAATTATAGAAATTCATTTTTTAGAGTTACATAGTTAGCTTGGTAAGATGGTTAGATAGCCAACAAAAATTTGCACCCCCTTTTTCTAAATGTAGATTAGCAGCTGGTAAGTAGTTGTACAACCTGGGATTATTATATTTCTCAGCCTCCCTTTCTTTATGTAGGTAGATCTGTTGCCTAATTCTTGTCAATGAATAAAGGTGGCTGTATCACTTTTAGGTCAAGATATTCAGTGTCTCTTACCCTGCCCATCAACTGCATGAGGAAAACTGGGAGGCCCTACAAGGAGGGTGGACCTATGAGATGGCAGGAGCCTATGTCTTCAGATCATTTTGTGGAGGACAGCGGCATTACATTTCCATAGTGTTAAGCCACAGACTTCTGAGAATTCTTTTTTTTTTTTTTTTTTGCCATAGTATAACTCTAATACCTACAGTAAGTGGTAAAACAGGAAATGAACCTAAGTGTGTCTGATTCCAAGACCTGTGTTTGTCCTTATATGTCTTCCTGATGTTCCTAGACAGGTCTGAGTAGAACTGCTCAATATTTTAACATGGTTTCTTCCATTAAGGAGTCACAGTTTAAATTGAACAGAGCACCAAGAACACTGGTAACCAGCTTTTTATATATCCTGAGAGAGAATGTTAGTAACTCATCAAAGTAATAATGATAATAATGATGGTGGCAATCATCATTATAACAATAATAAAAATAGTTGTGCTGAGTAAAGCGATTCAGACAATTTTGTAGAGATACTTTTCTCTACCAAATTCAGAGGAAAAAAATAGGTCCTCTTCAAAAAAATCTGTATTCAAGGAGAGACTCAGTTTTGCTCAGGTCTAAGTCTTGTCCTCCAACACAATTTATAGAGGCTATGCATTTGGAAGTCAGGGAATGCTATCCATATATTGATGAAGCTGAAACTGTGATCCCCACTTGAATATTAATATTTTGTCTATAACTTTATCTGCTGTCATCACTCCCATTACAGCAATGATACTCGCATTTCTTAGCATATGACCAGCACAGAATAAGATCTGGGTTTAAATACACTGTTAAATTAAAGAAAGACTGAAAGTGGTAAGGATTTGTAAAATCAAAGCTATGTCTTTCCAGGGAAAAAGACCCATTTATTGTTTATTTAGTTACATGTTGTGGTAACTATATATTAAATTAAAAAAAATTTTGTTAACCAAATAATACATTAAAAAGGAAAAAAAATACTTGTTAATTGAGAATATTCTTTAACATAGGGATTTTAAACCCCTTAGACTCTCAGAATCACTGGGCCTTTTTCCCCGCCAAGCACACCACACCACTAACCCAGAAGCTACAGGGATAGAACCTGAGTATTTTTCTTTTTCAAAAGTTCATACTTCTTTTTCTCCAAGTACCACAAGTGATGCTAAGACTTCCAGACTGAAGGCCATCTTGACAGAAACAATAGTATAGAGGCTGCACAATTGAAATATTTACATGTTAAGAAGTAGCTAACATTCAATGAGTGTGTAGCATGGCCACACTAAGCAGAATATGGCCATTCTTTCCCTATAATCTTCACAGTAATTCTTTAACATATATATCAGCTTAATCTTACAGAATGAAAACCTGAAGGTTAGAGAGATTGTGCATATTTCTCAAGGTCATAAAGTTATTAAATGGTTACTCCTGGATTCAACTTCTTTCCCTCAGATACAGTGCCTATGCTTTTAAACCTCTGTATGAACTTCCTATGCAACAGAACATAAATAGCTGTACTCTTCCTCTGCACTATCTAATTAGAGCATCATTAACTCTCCTGGGCTTTTCTGAAAAACATGATTCAATGTACATAGATTTCTATAGCTTTCTTCAGTCTGTTTTTAAGGTTCTAATACTCTGACCCATAGTAGAATAGATCTTAATATTGTTGGTTTCAATTAGTTTTGGTAGTTTCTTTTGGAAACAAAGCTAAGAGTGGAAAATGACAGACTTCTAAGACTATTTTCCACATTTTGTGGAACATCTAGGGAAAGTCTATTTTGCAAATCACTCTACTGTCTCAAAATTGGTCAGGATAGGAAACCATACAGCTCAGTTTTCTTGGGAGAGTGTTGATTGTGCCCACTGTCCCAATAAAGTGGAAGAACAGTAATATTTTAATTTAAGGGCTATTGTAAAGAATAATATAATAATACATATAAAATTTTTGGCAAATGGGTGTACCTGCCAAGTACACTATGAATGTTAGAGATCATTATAATTATTAGTGCTATTAGCAAGACGTTATAAACATCTAGCTCTTTTATCCTCTACAACATATAATTTGACATGTTTCTTGGCTTTAAGTATAATCTTTATAACTTGCCTGAGTTCTATTTCCCATTCTATATAACAAAGAAATTTTAAAAATAAATCTTAAATCCTTAATTTCTAGAATTTTTTTTTTACTTGTGGTAATTTTGTTTAGCCTATGAGTCAGTTCATCATGAATTCCAATTTCAGGTACAGAATGTTTAAAATTGAGGTAATGACCCTATTATCCATGCTGAAACACAATATTTCAGCTTTATATGTACTATGTCAAAGAGAATATGGTAAATAAGTGTTTCCCTTGTAAAATGTAAACAAATTAAACTTGGGTCATATGAGGCAATAAATTAGAATTCGTTTTTCAGTTCCTGTAGATTGCTTTCTCCTTTCATTTCTTGATTTTCAGATCTTATTTGTGCTGTATTTTACACATTTATGAGCTGAATATACTGCCACACATTATAAACTTAGAGTTAAAAAAATCACAACCTCTAACCACCTCTTTCTTTATACTGTAATGCCCAACAGGAGAAAAAAAGATGTGAATTTATGGTGTGATCTACAAGTAAATGTACACAATATTCTAAGCCATAAATCATATACAAATAATCCAACTATTTCTTTTTTTTTTTAATTTCAAAGGGCTTTACAGCATTTGTTAAAATATCTGTTGGTCAAAAAAAGAGAATTAGTAACTTATTTCATTTTGAAATAAATGAAGTAGCAAATAGCTTGTTTCAACTAAACTAAGATAAAAATCCCTATTCTGTTTTCTAGCACGAGGAGAATATAATAATTTTGTGAAAAATGCCCTTGATGTTTCTCTATTAGGACATAAGATATGAATAGCAATTATAATAATTAAATATAATTACATTAAATAATTAGTACTTAAACTATCAATTCCAGTGCTCTACTCAGTAATTAAACACACAGACAAAATTTCAATATAATTTATACTGTTCTGTTCCTCACTCAGGAAGTGTTGAAAATAATCTCCTTGTGAGTTTTCAGTTAAACCATCATTGCATTAGCTTTACATCAGGTTTTGAAACTAGATAGGTCATAAAACTTATGAAGTGCTCAACTTTCTAAGTGGTTATAGTTTGATGGTTTACCAAATGCTCTAGAAAAGTCACTTTTCCACTTCTAAACTTCCTTTGAGGTGGAAGCTGGCCCTTCTATGGAGCCTGTGAATAGTGACAGAAGATTTTATTACCATTCACATATCATAGGGTTCAAAGCTACTGATACTCAGATTCACAGAATAGGTCTAGAGAGTTTTGATTTCAGTTTGTTTAGAGAGCTCCCTTTTAAAACAACGTACAGAAATAGAAAACGACAGACTTCTGAGAACCTGGAATTCTCTCCATTTTGTGGAGAACATCAAGGGGAAACCTATTTTTGCATGACTTTCAGAATGTTGACATTCCATCATTCAAAGCATCAGTGGATAAAAATTATTAAAGAAAAGTAAGCTTATAGACCACTGACTCAGGTACTATTTTAATTTGTAAAAAATTAAATTCTGTCATCAGCAGTTAGAAGAATAGATTGTGAAAAGATCACAAAATATTCAGCATCTTGTTAACAGGTTTGATATTTACTAATTATTTTTAAATAATAATATTTAACTTGTTTCTTTATTTTTCAGATATATAAGAGTCAGACTTTATATTCAGCCAGCACTCACTGGTACAACTTTATAGGTTATTAAAGCATGAAATATTTCTCTACCAAGTGGTAAATACCTGGTGTCCAAATTTGCTGAGTGATTATGTCTCACTGGTCTCTATCCTGATTTCCTTTGTCCTATCCTCTCCAAGAGCTGGCAAGGAACCCTGGCATAAAAGAAGGTACTGAGGATCCTGCTTTTGTCCAGGATCTATTCAACGTCTTATTGGTGTTATAAAACATACTGAATGTGCCCTTAGAAACAGACTGTGCTAAACCATCAGCATTCCTTCTCCCAAACTTCCTTAGTGTCTGGAGTGTCAGACCCAGAGGTTGCTTTTAGCTATTATCTTTTTCATTTGGAATGTTAAGCAGATCAAGCTTTGCTGGACTGAGCTGGTGTTTAGCATTTGGGGGAATCCAGGGACACTGACACTGGGAGAAGATGTTAGGGGCTGGCAATTCAAGCAAAAAGTGACGGGGCAAATCTAGCCCCTTCCCAGGCAGGCACTGGAACTAAGGTGGGGAGTAATCCAAAAGACAGGAAGAGCAGCAAAGTTCAGTCTTCAGAAATACACCTCATAAGAAGTCTGTCCATCAAACTCCTACACTGCTTCTTGCAGTGTGGGTGAATGGAAGATATTCCATGCATAGAAGCTGCTATACCACTGTCCTTCTCAATGTCCAAGAACCCACTTCACCTAGAGCCAGCAAGATTCTTGCTCTTGTGAGCAACCAGATCTTTTTCTTCCTACAGGCTAGGCATTCCTGAAAAGAATCATTTAATTTTTCTCTAACAAAGGGTGGTGTCTGGACAGAAGGCAAGGCTCCTTTGTGAAGTGCCCATGTCACAAAACATGTCTGCTTTTCTACTGGACTAAACTCAATATGTTTTGCAGTGATCCCCAAAGCCCTGAGACCTACTCCTCAACTAATAATCCTATTATGTTTAATTGCCACTAAAATAATTTTAATAATATGCAATTTGATAACAGGCTAAGATTGAAACTTTTAAAAAGCAATAAATTAATATATTTTAGATATTGAAACTAGTAATTCAAAAAAGTATTCATTAAAATAATAAAACATTCTCCATGTACAAAATCTTTTTACTTTTCTCTATGGCATAATTTTATTAAATCATTACTATTTTAAGCAGATGTTTAAATCTTCAGGATATTTGAAATATTAAATAGTAAAATATAACCAATGAATGTTTAAAAATAATTGCCAATATATGTATGTACATATCTCTGTCTGTATACATTTATGTGTGTATATTTATGTTTCCTGGTAAACCTTGTGATTTAATACACTTTCCATTTCCTAACTGTATTATTATTGGGAGTACAACAGTAATAACTTTAATATTGTAAAACTACATTAAAATATATACTTGATATACTATACATAAAGATATTTAATATTTGTGTTGCATTAAAATTCAATAATTTTTTTTAAAAATCAATAAATTTCAAAATCATTTTTTAGTAAGTACAATACAAGTAAACTAAGAAACGCCTGCTTGGCACATACAGGCACAACTTGGAGATACTGTAGGTTCTCTCCCAGACCACAACAATCAAGTGAGTCACACATATTTTTTGGTTTCCCAGTGCATATAAAGGTTTTGTTTACATTACACTGTAGTCTACTAAGTGTACAATAGCATTATGTTTAAAGAAACTGTGTATATACCTTAATTAAAAAATACTTTATTGCTAAACAATGCTAACCATCATTAGAGCTTTCAACAACTTGCAGTGCTTTTGCAATAATGATGCCAAAAGATACTGATCACAGATCACTAAGAAAAATATAATAATAATAAAAAAGTTTGAAATATTGTGAGAATTACCAAAATATGACAGAGTAAGGAAATACTTTTGGAAAAATGGTGCAGATAGACTTGCTTGATACAGGGATGACACAAACCATCAATTTGTAAAAAAAAAAAAAAAATACAGTATCTGAGAAGCATGATAAAGTGAAGTGCAGTAAAATGAGGCACACATATCTAAATTGTAATTGAATATAAACACTGAAGGATATAAGGCTTTTGCTACATACGGAAGTTTTAAACTTCAACATAAAGAAGACATTATAGCTCAAAATTTTATAATAGTTATTATATATTGATTTTATATTAATCCAATAATTTCCAGAGAACATTAAAATAATTTGAATTTATATAGTCATTATATACATAAATAGTTCTCAAATGGGAATTTTAAATTTTATCTCATCAATTTCAAAGACAGGACTTCTTGATTTATTTTATTGGTAGGAGAGAAATATACTCAGTCTGTCTAACTAAAGAGATGAAAAGTATTTTAAGAAGTAAAACTAAAAAAAAATCAGAGTTCAATTTTATTTCCAAGGCCTAGAATAAATAGTAAAGTATAAGTGAAACAGAAACAACAAACCCAATTATATGGTAACATTTAACTCATACTATCTATTTTTATCTGAGTTCGCATAATAAATTATTTTTGACAACATCTTTATGGTTTATAAATGAAATATGAACCTGTGAAATGTATTATATTAGGCTATAAACAAGCTGCTTTGATATCTGATTCATATAAAGCATTATCACTGAGCACTAGATACTCTTCAGTACCCCCAAAGTGACTTGCTTAAGGCTGCATCCAGCCACTCCATCAGAGATTCACCGCACAGGAACACATTTGCCATGTTCTATGTCACTTATGTTTATAGCAGTATTTACTTCAAGCTAGATATATTTTATGACTCAGTTTGTCAAAGTTCTTTTACTCCATCATTCAAACTACAAATTTCTAAGAGCAAAAGGGAGAGCTGGTAAGTAGAGGACATATAATTCCTAAGGTTGAGTTCATGGAGTGATGTTTAAAGGCAGAATGAAGCTTCCATATACTGACTATACATATAATTTGTGTGAATTGTTTTTAATGAAAGAAACATTTCTTTATAAAATTTTTACTTTCTTGGTCATATTAAGCTAAGTGTAGGAGCCAGTTATAAACTTGGGATTTGAGATTTGCAAAGGCAAGCCACTATATTAAAAATAGATATAAAACAAATTTCTTCTGTATAGCACAGGGAACTATATTCAATATCTTATAATAACCGTTAATAAAAAAGAATATGAAAAAAATATATGTATATATTTGCATGACTGGGACATTATGCTGTACACTAGAAACTGACACATTGTATGTAACTGACTATACTGCAATTAAAAAAATTGTTACTGGAAGTCATTTCAAAGTGCAATATTTTAATGTAATCATATATCTCATGATCTTAAAATATTTTAATGCCAACCTGGCACTATTCAAAGAACTTTAAAGTGCTGAAAGTACTTCTATGTAACTATTCAAATCATGGAAAGTATTATTTTGCTAATGAATTCTAAGATCTTTCTTAAAATTTATCTTTAGATTTACAGGTGATCTTTATAATATTTAGATAAAGTTCTAAAATAATGAGAGCCAAGGAAGTATAATATGTAAGTTATTTTCACATTTATTGTATCATCATCACACATTTATCCTGAGGGCACTGAGTACACAAAACTATATCAGATGCTACAGGGTTCTTGTCATTTATTTCACAAGGTCCATGCTCTAGAGCTTCTTATGAACTAATGAAAGATATTGTAAAAATCCTGTAATCAAAATTGTCTATAAATACCAATTACATAGATACATTCAGAAATGGGTTTAAATTAGACTGAAAGAATTTACAATCAACAAAAAGATGTAACAAAATGTCTTGGAAAATTAAATATAAAATAAAACACTCAAAATACAAGTAAACGAGAACAAAGAAAGTGGCACAAATCACGTAATTGGAACTAACTGGGATTAGTTAGGACAGTTTTTTGATTGGATGAGTACTGAGTTGGATTTAGGAATAGTAAATGATTGGCAAACAGATACTGACAGAAATTCCAGACAGCAAGAATG
The DNA here is from genome assembly GCF_009834535.1 of Camelus ferus. Taxonomy (NCBI): domain Eukaryota; kingdom Metazoa; phylum Chordata; class Mammalia; order Artiodactyla; family Camelidae; genus Camelus; species Camelus ferus. The sequence goes on along the minus strand of NC_045696.1, from coordinate 38,407,272 downwards.
GTACCTACAAAGAACATAGGATGTCTGAATAAATTTAAAGTCCTGCCTGTGGTTGCATTAGACTTAGGGAGGAAAGGACTCTGTGTAGCATGTGAAAGGCAGAGAACTTTCTACAGAATAGCATTTCCAGTATAATAATGAAGAAAAGTCGGAGAAATCTGTTGTTACAGGGTAGTAGAAATAACTGTGCCAGTGTATAAGTGTGTATGTGTAAGTGTTGTACAAGCACAACAGAGGAAATGACAGAATGGGATAAGTCAAGGATATCTGCCTCTATCTGCTATTTTTGTTGTGCACGACGCAAATAAAATTTAGCAATTAGTGTTTTGCAATGGATGAAAAGTAAGATAAAACTGCTTCCATAGGAACATTATAAATAAAATTAAGAGACACAGTAAGTTTACTATAATGAAATATTTAATTTTTCTCAATACTATAAATATAAATAGGGTCTCTTCTGTCTATGTTTATAAATATATACTATATACTAAATATATATAAATACATACATATATTAAAAACTTTAATAAAAAGCACCATTGCTATCTAAATCTTTGAAGAAGCGTTTTAACAGTTTGACCTGCATCTAATAGACAGTTTTATAAGCATTAATATCCATCTGCAAACATACAACACATACATACAATTTCTATTTTAAACAAAAATGAATTCATACAATTTTACTGTTATGTTAGCTGTTTTTTTGCTTTGTCCCGTATCATAGACAGCTTTAATCTCAGACTTACTTGTCCTTTCTACTGGCTAAATAGAATTCAAGGTATGTATACACAATAATCTAATTTACTCATTTCTCTATTTGGGAATATTTAGATTTTCTTTCATTATTTAACTATTAAACATAATGATTCAGTGATTCTCTTTGTGTATTTAAGTTTGCAGATTTGTGTGACTATGGCTACTAAGTAAATTTCTAAACATGGAAAAGCTGGAAATCAATATTTGAAAGAAAGATCTAAAGTGCTGGTAAACATTCATTTGTGGGTAGCACTGAAAATAAGAAGTAAAGATTTTGGTTAAAGGAACAAGTTTAGGAATAAAAAGAAGATCTGTGAATTCTCAACATAAATATAGCTTGATAAAAGCACTACAGAGAAAAGTGGTAGGTAAAAATAAAAAAGGCAAAAAAGCTCAGGATAAATCTTATGTTATATATATCAGAAGTTTTGTAGAAGTAGTATTAACAATCAACATAATAAGCATGTGATATGAAAAAGAAGTAACTGATAAGGAAGCAAATCCAAATAGAGTCGAACTAACAACTGGTTAATAACCTTCAATTATTAAAAATTAATAGTCTTCACTCTAAAACACAAAGGAGGGAGGGATACTGAAATCAACCATGAGATCATTGTCACTAAAGAATGGTTCAGTAAAAGACTCATGATTAAAGTATAAATTAGAAATGACCAGGCAGAGATAAAGAAATGGAAGTAGAAACACATTTCCAAAAAACTATGGTAATGGTAAGGAAAGTAAATTTGAGGAAACATCTATCTTCATAAAAAACATTTGTTAGAATAAGTTGAAGGACATTAGCACAAAATAATCGTTAATTCTTATGACGAATGAATGATCGGGGGGTTAAGATGGTTTGCTCTTATGTGGTAGATCTGAGTTATAGAATGAGATGTTAAATTAGAACAGAAAAATCTGGGGATTAGAAGATATTTTATTATATATCAAAGCCAAAGCATTTTCTAATTTAAATATATGTAACATGGGAAGAAAAGTGAGCCTATAAGAAATAGTGAAGGCTGTTAAATTTTACCAGACTGCTCTCAACATACAGTGATAGGAGTTTATGAACTTTAACACTTATTACATCTTAAAGATTGTGAAAAAAAGTTGTCAGTCAATACTGAATAAATCTAATGGTATGTAGCAGCAGTTTTGACAATATAAGAGAACAAAGAAATATGCTTACAGATTGTGCCACAGGTCAAAGATTAAAGTAAGTTTTCATGAGTATTTGTATTTTACGGGTGTTACTTGCAAGGCCATCCATTCTTATAGGCAACTAGTAGATCCTGAACAAAGTTAATAGCATAAACAGTGGAATTTTATACTAAAGTGAAAAGCAATAAATTATTTGCACTGAAACTAAATACAGGTTTTCTAAATGCAAGCTTTAAAAAGACTACACATGGCCAGTACCCTAACAGCACAGATTATTGATAAAGCAGGTGAAAAAACTGAACATAGCTGACAAACTGATACTGGAAACAAAGAGTCAAACAAATAGAGCAAATTCCAAATAGAGTGAAACTAACAACTGGTTAAAAATGGTAAAAAGTAAATTACATTTAGTGAATCTTTTTATTTTAATACTCAATATTCATGAAAAAGTACTATATATAAAATAAATGACATTAAAAATCAAATGAAATAAATAACTTAGGCTATTTCCACATTTGTCTGTTTTCTACATGTATAAATCCCATATCTAATTCATAAATGTTTTGTAATAGTGTTTTTACATTTTTAAAATATTAAAAATTATATGTTCATTTTTGAAAATTGGAAATGTATACATTGTGAAATAAATCACATGATATCCCAATACACAAAGATAAATATCTAATAATCTGATAAATTTTCTTTCAGAATTTTTGATGCAAATGTTTAACTATTGTTCTAGGTTGATATATAAATTTTGTTTCCTAAATTTTTCTTTTATCAAGATGTAGTTAGCATTTTCTCCTATCATTAATTGTAAAACATAATTTTAATGGATGCGTGCATATTTCACTACCATTATGTCAATAAACAATCTCTTACATTTGGACATCTAGATTTTTTTCTTTTAAAATAATACTATAGTAAACATAAGTTCTAGTCTATATCTGTGCATATTCTTAGAATAGAAGTGGAATCAGATGGTCAAAGTGTATGAACTATTGAAAGTTTCTTGCTACACTGGCAAAGGACAGGACTATATTGTCCTGAAATAGTTATTTATATTCACATCAGAAGTATACAAGTGTGTCAGTTTCAACTGACCCTGGCCAAAAAAAGAAAAAAATAAGCATTTAAAAAATATGCATTAGTTGATAGGGAGAAATAGTTATCTCACAAATTTATGTTTGATTATAGTGAGTTTGAACATTTTTATTATACCTATTAGCTTTTCTTTTAATGTTTGTTGGAATTGTCTGTTTTTGTCCTTTGATTTTCAGTCGGGACGGTACTATTTTTAAAGTAATTTATAAAAGCTGTTTGCATTTTAAAATCTTTAACACTTCATCTTTAAAGTTATAATTTGTTTTTAGTTGTTCTTATAATTTCTGGGAGATATTTTTAAAATTTTATCAGTTTGTGCCTCACTTCAGTAGACTCACTCATCCTATATTAATTAGTATCTCTGTTAAACTACTGATTAGACCAAGAGTATTTTGAAAATTCTGCTTCTTATGTTTTCACTCGTGTGCCAATTTATCAAAAATGTTTTCTTTCTAAATACAATAGTGGCATCTTATTGAGGAAAACAAAACTACAGCAAAACACCTCCACTTTAAATAAAAATAGTAGACACAAAACTATAGCAAAATTCCTCCAGTTTTTAAAAAAGAGCAGGTCATTATTTTTGAAAGTCTGTTTCTCAGCTTACAGTATAAATATAACTATGAAAGTATATAATGCATAGGTCTATGCATTTTTGTCACAAATGGTCAAATTAATAAATATATACACATGTACACTTTATATAAAAGCATACTATATATTCTTAAATTGACAGTTTAGGAGAATGTTCATTTCTCAGTGTAAGTTGGGTTTTTTTTAGTTCCATTTGTGAAATGCCCAGACGTCATCAGCTATGTTTCTACAGATCTAGTAATTTCTATTCTTATTACTATTCTACATTTGTAAACAATCCGAAGTTCACTATACACCCTCTTTAAGTATTATTTTTCTGATGTCTTTTGTATAAATAGTGATGAAAACAATTTTGGAGCATTCTCTGGCTGTAGATGAGGAAAACTACATCTTTCTGAGGTCAGTTGATTTGGAAAATAGACTCATTACAAAGAGCACAAAAGTATATGAAAAGGCTTCCATATTCTGCCATTGATTTGCCCCCTCTCTCTGCACACACATACAGACTGTTAACATGGATATACACTGAAGACTGTATTATCTTTAAAATATGGCACATAGTGAGCACTGGTATATTAATTAATTTACTCACTGTCACAAAAGGAGAGAAATATAATCTCTATCCACTACACATGGTGTCATGTAAAATGTGTTTTTCATAACAATAAATATAAAACTGAAAAAATCTTTTGCCTTCACTCAGGAGAAGAAAAATATGTTATAGTGCTATAGATTCTCTAAAAGTTAAACATATCATTATTGCCTTTAAAAGTGAGGCACAAAACCTAGAAGTCCCATAATATTTAAATTATTGCAGTAGTAAAAATATGACCCACAAATGTCAACGTTTAAATGGAAAATTAGAAAGAAAAATATTTGGGAGATGTGACATCTAATTACCCAGTTCTGCTAATCACATATCAATATAAAAATTATCTTTATTTTTAAGTGAACAGAAATTCATACTGGTAAAAAAATTATGTAAAATATATGTGTCATACCTCATCTGTTAAAATTCTCTTCTGCTCTTTTGATTCTGTATAATTTAAGCTTCTCAAAATTGGTTTCATTTCCCCCTCTCTTTACTAACTAATGTAATTCCCATGTTTTGCCTTGAAGCTGCAGACTGTCCTAATTCATCAAGAAAGAAATACCAAAAAATTAAGAAATAAAATTCCTTTCCTCCACTATAGGTGCAGAAAAGCAGACATCATTCTACATCTTAAAATGCATTCTGATAACATGGTATATTGAGAACATTCCCAAAAGTATCAACTGTACTCCTCAGTCTACTATGGAGACCTGCATAAGAATGTATAATCCTGTTCTGTTGCCAATTATTAAACAGTACTTGGAAGTTTTGTTTGAACTGGGAAGACATTTTAGATAACCAGAGCTCAGAGAATGATGTTGTGACTTTTGAAATGTAAACAATAATTTCTCAAAGTTTGCAACTCTGCTTTATTGTTTACCGTTTTTGTTGATCCCTATAATCATATTTATCCCTGTTTCCTTACAGGTATAAGAAATGAAAGTTTTGGGATTTTCTTCTTCTTTAATTAATATAAATTTTGTGACTCTACTAAATTTATTATTCAAATAAAAAATAACTGATTAAAAACTTTAATCAGTAATAGGCAGATGAATAAAGGGTATGAACAGATCTTCATAAAAGAAAAATATAAATGACCAATAAACATTTTGAAAACTACACAATTTTGCTAGGACTCAAATAAATGTAAATTAACCAAATAGTGAGATACTGATTTTTCTTTTTGAATCTGGCATACATTTTCCTTTAAAATAACAATTTACACTTCTAACAAAGGGGGAGGCAAGTCATAAGCTTACCCATAAGTGGATTATCAATAGCAATAATCTTTCATACACACACTTACAACAGAGATATTAACGTAGGATGAGTGAGTCTACTGAAATAGGGCATAAACTATTTTACCATAAACTCTTACAAATTGTCTGGATATTGTTTTATGAAGAGGACATATTACTAATATTGTTTTAAAATTCGCTTTTAAAAAGCTTAACCGATTCCCAAGATATTAACAGACAGGTATTAGACACAGCTTCCCTTGTATAGTCAAAATAAAGTATCACCTTTCTTAAAGTAAAACCTGAAGTTTCTTTTCAGAAATAAGAAGAGGGTATTGTCTGGTTCCCTTGCTGTCTTAGTCAGTTTGGGCTGCTATAACAGAATACCACAGACTGGGTGACTTAAACAACTAATGATTATTTTTCACAGTTCTGGAGGTTGAAAATCTGCAATCAAGGTGCCAGCATGACTGGGTTCTTGGTGAGGGCCCTCTTCCTGGTTTATAGACAGCCTCCTTCTTGCTGTAGCCTCACAAAATGGAGAGAGACATCATCTCTCTCCTATCTCTTCTTATAAGGGCACTAATTCTGTTCACGAGGGCTCCACCCTCAATACCTAATTACTTTCCAAAGGATCCACCTCCAAGTGCTATCATTTTGGGAATTAGGGCTTCAAAATATGAATTTTGAGGAGACACAACTATTCAGGCCATAGCACTTGCCTTATACTGTATTTATTCCCAGTTGGTGATCTAGAAATATAGTGAAACTAGGAAACTGAATAATAGGACTGATTAGTTAATTTTTCTCCTTCATGATATCACCACTTCTTGGATCTCTCTCAAGCAGAACTTATCTTCAAGTGAAGAAATCATTCTAACAGTCAGAAATTCCAGATTGAGTGAAAGAGATGTCTGAGTTAGTCTTGATTTGAGGAAATAATTGTGTATTATTTCCTTAAATCTCTTTTGCTAACAGTCATTTTAAATGTTCTGATCCCCCTGCCCCCCTCCCCCAAAAAACAGGCAATATTCAAAAGAAGATTAGAGGGGAGCTTATATATCATTACTTTAATATAGAAATTCTCTTCATTCCATATGGTATTGATCAAAAAGAAACATGGAATAGAGAAAAAGAAATATGGACTGAGTTTGATGAAATATATACAATTTGCTGCCAAGGATTCTCTGTTCTGATTGGGGGAGGAGGTAATCTCAATTTACAGATTTAACAGTATACATCCATAGTTTCTTATTTTGAATCATATGTGGTGTGGAGTGTCATATGTCAAAGAGAAAGAATCCTCTCCTCATAAAAAACATAACAGAAGATAGGATAGATACAAGAGGACACTTTGCTCTACTATGCTGCAAGCAGTTATAGCATTTTTGATGTCAAAGTTAATCTGAAGCCTGGAGTAGAAGACTCACATGCTATGAGCAAAACACACAGTCATAGTAGGCTCCTGCACCTAAGAAGAACTTCATGGTTAATTTAAGTGCTGACTGGTACTGTGCCCAAGGGGGAAAACCTTAATACTCTTAAATTAATAAGTCTTTGATAACAGTTGACTTTCAGGCCACAAGTTGCCACTGACAGTGAGCAAATTATATTTCCCGGAATTATTATCAACATTATCTACATTAATTTATATAAAAATAAAATTTGTAAATTACTTACATTAATATATAGTTTTCTATTTAAAGCCCTCATAACTAACTGAATATTTTCAAGTTATGTCAATTAGTTATCATCATCTAACCTGTGATTCTCAATTAGTTTCTGTCCCTTTGTTAGCTTTCTAGGGCTGCCATAACAAAGTATCACAAACTGGATAGTTTAAACAACAAAAATGTCTTATCTCATAGTTCTGGAGACTAGGATTCCTGAATCTAAGTGTCTTCAAGATTGGTTCCTTCTAAGGGCTGTGAGGGAGAAACTTCCATGACTCCCTCCTAGTTCCTTGGCTTATAAAGGGTGTTATTCTTGTGTCTTCACATCATCTTCCCTTGTGAGTGACTGCTTCTGCGTCCAAATCCTTTTTGTATAAAGATACAAGTCATACTGGATTTGGGCTCACCCTAATGATCTCATCTTAACTTGATAATCTGCAAAGACTCTGTTTCTAAATAAGGTCACCTTCACAGGTACTGGGAATTAGGACTCTACCATCTTTTTAGGGGATCCAACTAAACCCATAACCGTTCCTAAATGCTGGAGAAAAAAGACAGTCTCCTATAAACAACACTGCTTACTTCAATTATTTTTATCATAGGAGTACAAAATGGTCAGGAGTAAAAAGAGTAGCAAACTGAAGAAGGAATAGAGGTGTATACATGAAGTTTCAAAAGAATGGCCTAGGGTATTATAAACCACAATATCCACTTAGGAAAGTCTCCCCACCTTGTTAGAATCACTGACAAAAAGCGGATCTAATTCCTTTTTCCTAGTGGGAGATGTCCAAATTAATTATGGGGAAAATAATCACCATAATTACCCTTAAAGTTCTAGAATATAAAAGTTCTATCAATTAATGGCAAACATGTCATAGGTTTCCTTGGTAAGCCAGTTAAACCATACCATTTATCTATTTCATTAATTAATCTATTATTTGACAGGCAATGTTGAGGTCATAGTCAATGTATCAGGCACTAATAAGGCACCGTGGACACAAAGACACAGTGATCACTTTCTCTCCCCTGGATGAAACTGTAGCTTAGGTTATTCAGCCTACCCAGAAGACCTGTTTTCCTACAAAGTTAACTTTGAGCATTAGCTTTCAAACTATTCTCTACTTTGACACACATGCAAGATGATCCTAGCATGCATAAAACATTCCTATGGATATTTAAAACCATTTTCAAAATGCCAAATAATGTTAGAGTAAAAACACTACAGTAATTCAAACTTATCACCATGTTAATATTTCCTGAGAAATAGTCACTGATACTATACCGATTATTTATAATGGTTCTTATTCTCCCACATGGGAATATGTGTGAATATATCAGAGATATGATGTTGTTAGGTCTATAATATTTTATAAGAAAATTATTTGTTGACCTCAGTAATTTACTAGTAGTAAGAGAAACCAGTATATCAAGAAGTCAAGGTTGACCTCCTCTGGTTCAGAGAATGGGAGTGCTATTCGTAGGCCCCATGGCCTTCCATCTCCAATTCCCCCAACTCCAAGTCCTGACATAACAGCCTCGTTTTAGGAAAATGCTGCATGTTATGTATCTATTTAGCCCAAAACACTGCCAATTATAAAATACAGAATACATATGTTGTTTAATTTTGCTCATTCATATTTAAGCAATATTTATTTAGTGGTGACTATTTTCCAGGCACTCAGTATATGCCCTCACAGACTTACATAGTAGTCAAAGGATAGATGGAATAAACAAATAAGCAAATGGATGATAAACATAATCTCAGTTTTCAAGGAACTCAAAAAAAGATACCATAGAGTAATTTGGGTAGTGGGGGTGGGAGGGAAGTTCTTTTAGATCATACAGCCAAGGAAGGTTTTTCTGACATGTGGTCTAAGTCAAGAAGAATGAGAGGCAGTCATGCCACATCCATGGCAGGGCATCCCAGTAAAAGGATGAGCAAGAGCAAGACCACGTGGTCTGAAAGAGCTAGGGAGGTGGGAGAAACAGAGGCCATACTTCTTAGAAACACTGTTGTTATCATTACACAGAGAAAAAATATTATTAGTATGCACCTTTTTTCTCTATTTTTTCCTATTAATTACATGTTGAATTATTCTTAATAACCATGAAGTACATCCTATTAGTAACTATTTTTAAATGTTCAAACTTTAAGAATGAGTAATTTAAAACATATTTTAAACCTATTTTTGATGTAATATTATATTTTATTCAAAACAGATGTTTACTTTGGCAGAAACACTTTACAGCTGTTATGTGCTACATCATTAGACTCCCAAATAAATACTATTTGGGGAAATCCTTAAGTGGATTACTTCCTAATAAATAGTTAGATCTCCTTTCCTAAAGTAGGTGGCAAAGTTTCTAGAATTCTCCTAACTTTAGAAAAGCTCTCACTTTTTCTTTTAGTGATACTTAAATCATTATATGGAAATACCTTCCTTAGAGTTTCAGTAAAGAGTATCTTCCTCTCACTCAACACACACATACATGTATGTTTGTGTATGTGCACATATATGCACACATATATTCAGTATGAGCAATGTATGCATATAGATATACAAACACATATATACCCTCCTGAAAACTGATTTCTTTATTTTCAGGCAGGGAGTACTATTTCTTTTTACTTGCAAGCTATTAATAATGGGAATGCATACATCTAAGCCCTTCTGGTAAAGGTGCTTCTGGAAAAGGCATTTTTTATTCATCTGTAGCTCACTGACTATTCTATTCTCACAGCTCTATTTCAAACCTTGAGCTTCTTTCTGTAAGCCTTTATTATCATCGCCCTACTGGCGGGCATGTCACAGACCTCTCTTAGTTTCCCTCCCTTCACCTCCATAGTTATCCAAAACATACCTTTGAAGCTTCCTCCTGCTTCAGAGGAAGAGATGCTTTAACTTCCTTTCACACTGAACACCTCTGCTTATACTCCAGATCTTCTTTTAACCCTCTCCTGCAGCTTGTTCTGTCCTTTTCATTTAGGGTTTTAAATTCTCTTTTTCCATGGCTCTTTCCATCACACATAAAGATACTTAAGTACAGTTTTTCCACCATTAAATAAATTTTCTTTTATCCATGACTCCTTATTGAGCCAGTGCCACTTATCTCTCTCGGCACATTTCAGAAATCAGCCTTCTCAACTCCCACAACTCATTCCCTTCCCTATAGAAAGGGTTGTCTCAAAGATTAATTTAATTGGCCTAAGTTGTCAATGGCTTATTCTCAAGCCTCAGTGTACTTTATCTCTCAGCAACAATTGAGAATGTCAATTGTCCCAGCTTCTGGAAAGTCTCTGCCCTTGTACTGTCCTACTACACACTATCCTTGACTTGATTATGCCACTTGGTTGTGTTTCTTACATTCTTTGTCTTTCTTTTCTCTACCACCATTTCTTCTCTTCTGTATATATTTCCTGGGTAATTTCAGTCTTCATCATTTCTTCAACAATTACCTAGATCTTAGTGACTTTAACATTTGTTTACAGACTTCCCTTTTTTAGCATAAGATCCAACTGTCCAGCTTTCACTTATTAATTATAATCTTTGTATCTTTCATTTTAAAATTAAAATGTGTAAGATGGAAAACATAGGTTTCTCCCTCCTGAATTTGAAGCTCCTTAGATCATGAATTATGTTTAGTCATAACTGTATTTCTGATGGAACACAATATTACCTAGTACATGGCAAACACTGAATAAACATTTGAACAAATCTAATATTCAAGGGATTATATGATATAAATTTATGATATAAAGTAAGCTACTTAGATGTTTTAAGTAGGATGAAAATTGGTAGTTAGCATAAAGTAAACAATAAACACTTTTGAAATTTACCATTATTTACTCAAAGTATGTGAGGAAAAAAGAAAAAGAATTCCAAAATGGAAGATGTACTATGAAGAGGAAAAAAGCTTTTGATCTGGAAAACTGTACAGGCTTAAATACTATTCTGAAAGATCCCGGTACAAAAAAAAAAGCAAATTTTCCCTCTTGGCCTATTAAATTGTCAAACCAGGTGTCTGTTTCTTATTCTGTCTGCTCTTTTGGATCAATTTGCATTATCTGGTGAGGATTCCTTTCTTTTTAATACCTAGATGAGTCTTGCCTGCTACTGCACTGATTTGGATATACTTTGGGAAACATTTGGAGCTTAGACGTGTAAAAACTTGATTTCTGAATTAGTTTCATTAAAACAAAAAATGAAAACACATACTTGTAATTAGACTATATCCTGAAATCTCTACAGTTCCTAAATAGCTGACTAGATATTTGATGTGCTGAGAAGGCCTCAGTGAGGCAGCTTACTGCAAAATGTAGGGGAAGGTAATAGCCACAGACTTCTGTTTTGATAAGATAAACATATCTCCTTCTCTTGTCCCTTATCAACAGAAATCCATCCCATTTGGAACACTGGTATGTCTTCCGTAGGACTCACCTGGAAATATTTTATGAAACCCTCCTGTTTCCTAAGGTTCCTAAAACCTAGAAATCTCAAGACAAGTAGTCTGTTTTATAACTGAAGTCAACAGTATAAATGACTTTTTGATATTCAGATATATTAAAAAGCACATTTAATTCACATGTTGAGCAATCCCTACATCATTTCCATTACAGATGTTTGCACCTTAGGGATTGATTACTTTGTAAAAGTTATGCTTTCTTAAGTTTTTTTTTTTTTTTTTCCTGTGTAGGTTCTATATAGGAGATTGCATCAGCAGAACAAATGGCAAAGAAGTTCCTGAAAAATTAGGTATTTTGACCATGGTAGATGGAGAAACACTCCTGATTAAAAACAGGTTACAAGGAATTAACAAGAGAAATACATAAACTAGCTGTACTCCCTCCTTGACTCCATTTATTAGAAGTATAAAGTTCATAAATTACAAAATGTTCACTCAAGTACCACATACACTCATTTAATGTGACAACAAAGATATACATAGCATATACCTCAAGAAATTTGGCCTTGGGAAATATTACACATTGCCTTGAAATAATGTATTTCCCCAGTATTAGCCATCAGAGTCTAACTGTCTTGACATCAGAAACTGAGTTTTATAAGTTTTTAAACTTATTGCCTCATAAACAGTGAACACACAATAAGAAACAAGTGCTGCACAAACCCCTTGAGTTTCACACACTTGAATTTTCTCTGAAGAGTAAGTGCATCTTACTCTTAAGAGATAATTTATTTCTAAACAGAAGGCATCTAACATTTTATCTAAATAAAAATCACTCATTCAGAAGAAAGTCCCTTTGCCTTGATTAGGTAACATGCATATTTCACGGGTTCTACTTTAACATTTAACCAAGAGATCTGATGTGATTATTTCAGTAACAATTCAATTTGAAATGTCAACTGTGTTCAGCATTTAAAAATTAATAGATAAAACCCTTTAAAGATCGGGAAAATTTTGTTCAGGCTGACAATAATTTTATATCTTTCTGAATCTCCTTGTGCATTGTTTGCATATATTAAACTGTTCTGAATAATGCACTCCCTAGAAAGGCCCATTAGTTCAAAGAATTTTGATAGTCACAGCTCAAAGTATTAATTTCCATACCAGGTATATATATTTTTGATTGGCAGTAAATTTTTCAAACTCAAATATACTTTACCTAAACTGTGAGTATATACATTTTGAATAGGCTATAGCAGTAAACAACCATGAAAAAAAAAAGATAACTTAATCAAGCTCTTTCTGCTTCCTATTTATTTGCTTGCCGGGAAAAGAACAGTCATTAATTAAAAAAGGAATCCTGAAGCAGCAATCATGGTGAAACAAATGTGGCTGGAGGAAGCGGGGCTGTGCAGGGCTGGAGTTTCCCTAAGAGTAGACATTATAGCAACTCTGAGCATGAGAGGGAGAAATAAAAACACCTGATACGTAATTTTAAAAACATAAATAGGAAAACCTTGGCCAACATCATTTGTTGGTATTAGAAGCATTCCACACTTAAATGAGATTAATGAAGATATCATTATTTCTGAATGGCACCAAAAAGAATAGAAACTTCTGTGGGCTATCAAGACAATTTTGGCAAAATCTAAAATGATTTGTTCAGCTATTCATTCAAGAAACACTTATTGTTGACATCCTACTATGTGCCAGCTACTGTGCAAGGTACTCAGAGAGCAAAAATAAGTCTCTGTCCTCTTGAAGCTTAGTTTAGTGGGCAATATAGGCTTAATCAAATACTGAGTATTAATATATAATTACAAATTAAGATGCTAAGAAGGAAAGGAAGCTGGCTCTTTGAGAGCATTTTTCAAGAAAGGAATCTGTCTAGGATTGCTGGGTGAAGGTGAATTTCTCTGAAAGCTGGACAGAAGGATACCTTTAATCACTGCTCATTTTATTTATACATTGGGCTCAAGTCAGGGTAAAATCTGATATTCACACTCTGCCACATACGGTTCTAAGAGGTTATGGGTTTTATATGAATTGACATTTAAAGAAAAATAGAGCTAACTCCATGACAAAGTGTACAAATTTTCTTCCTTGGATTTCTCTCTAGAATCTCAAGGTGTATGTAGAAAGTCAGCACTTGGACAGCTATTTTCATATAGAGCTGGATCCAGAGCCAAAATTCTTTCACAGATTTGGGAGTTCATACCATGGTATCCCATAGGCCCTTGGTCCTTGTGTCCATAACCTTCTGACCTTGGTTTCCCTCTCCAATATTATTCACAATAACTTCACTGTCACTCTGTAATCTGTTGGGCCAGTTATCAATTTATTCCCTTCAGCTTCCTATTATTCCTTATTGCTAGCTTTGAGAAAATGGAGCTAGGTCATTTAGTATTTTTTCTTTACCAGCCATGATGAGGTTAAGTTTTTTCAGTATTGGGAGACAGAGGGGCACTCGAGGAGAAAGGGGTTTTCACTCCTGGTTCTGATATAAGGTCTGGATTGCTCCTGCCAGGCATGTGGCTTGTCCAACACCTGTTCCAGCGTTAGGTTCTTACAGTGCCAGCAGCTTCCTTGTGTAGCACATGGCTCCTGCAGTGCACAGTGGCCAGGAACAGCCAGCAACTCCCCCACGAACCGTCAGGAAATTTTTGTTTGTTTTGTTTTAAACAATCTTTCACAACATTTCTTTTTCTTTTTCTTTTTTTTAATGGAGGTACTAGGGATTGAACCTAGGACCTCATGCATGCTAAGTATGCACTCTACCATGGAGTTATTTCCCTCCCCCAACCCTCAGGCAGTTTTGTACCCACTGGTGACACATCTGTTTGTGAACAGCTTTCTTTGACACTTTAGAGGGCCAATTTATGGCAAGCTACAGAGGGCAAACTTTCAGCAAGTTCCATCAACTCAGCATCCCAGTTACTTCTCTGCCATGTGGTGACTGATTTACAGCCATGTCCTCTCTCCAGCAGTCTGGACCTTGACTCTGCAGGTAGAGGGTTCAGGGATGGGGAAAGATCTTACTAAGTAAGAGCTTTATCTCAGCTCTAGGATTGGTGCTTACTCCTTATAGCAACTATTCCTTTATTATTTAAAGTTCTCATTACCTCCTTCTAGACAATCCCTATTTATTCAAATCCTGTTACAGTTAATAATTCTCCATGTTAAATTTTTCCTGTCCAACTTACTGTGTGGTATCTGTCTCCTAACTGGACTCTGACTGATACATCCATCAGTGCTGTGTTTTCAATTTTTAAACATACTAGGCTACATCGCAACTACAAATGTTTTCTGTGTCACTCTGTCTTCCTGTAATATTCACCCTCCATTATACATTTGCATAATTTCCATTCAACCTTCAAGATGCAATGATTCTCTGGGAATCTTCACCTCCTTTCTCCTCTCCACTTCCCAAGGACTAAGGCTGAACTAGCGTCCTTTCTTTAGCCATTCATTCTATGACTACCTCTTTGTGATTCTTACTGTACCTCCATATAATTTTTGCTATACTTCCCTACTTTCTCAACTACATTAAGAGCCTTTTCAGTGTACAATGTGCCTTTTCATGTCTGTATTTTCAGCACGCAGCACAGCAATAGTATAGGTATTTAAAAGGTTGTTAAATGAATGAATGATCATTTTTTTTTTTTTCTTTCTTACTTCCTATCTAATCTTGGCTCCTTCCTGGGCAGTATTATTTAAGTGACTTCCAAAGATGGGCTATCAACATCCCAGTCTTACTTCTTTTTACTTTCTCATCTCCTTATACTTCCCCCATCTCCACTTACCATAAACATATAGTGGTAGAGCTACTTCCATTTTAAACTAATCATATATTGTCTTTTGGGCATGCTGTCCAACTCTATCAGCATCTAGAAACAAAAGGACTGATCCTTTCTCACAGGGTTGAGCTGCTCAGAGTTTCCATGAGTAAAAGAACAACAGGAAGGAACCTCTGGGTTCAAAGTACAGACCCTGGTTTTTGCATACTGAGATATGAGCATTTACTGTGGCAGTGTCACCTTCATTCAGCTCTCCAGTTCAACCTTGTTCCTTTTTCCCATTCTGAATCTTTTTTCCAACTATATTTTGATCTTAAGCGTATCACTGAAGAGGGAATATACATGTTTTCCATCCTGTCCAATTTCTGCTTCACATCCAAGTCCTGTCCTCCCATAGATCCACCTCCACCTGTTCTGTAATCCACTTTTCACATCTCCATTTCTTCGTGTTTGGGTCCTAGAAGAAAAACCTTTAGCTACTTTTTCTTCAATTAATTTTCTAATGTCTGTAGTCATCAGTCTACTGGAATCTCTAATACACCCAAGTCACCATTACTGGCTTTTCTACTCTAGGGGTTCTGTTCCTGGGTCTACCAGTGAGGTTCTTGGGTTGAGTGTTAGCTGACCTTCTTTAATAATGCAGGATATTACTTAATTGATCATTTTGAATGTGTAATACTTTGTTAAGAGAAAATTTATGAACAAAAGAAGAAATTCATTGGACTTTTTTCACCTGACATCTGGGTCATCCAAATCATTTGCAAAATAGCTTTACTTAATTCTAGAAGGTCATCAAAATTGTCATTAATTAAATGTAAGTTTTTACTATAATATGTATGCTCATTTGATGAAATTACTTTACATTCTGTATATATACTCTGCAATACATTAGTTTCCCTAAATTATAGGCAAGAAAGTATAATTAGGTACTTAAGATAATTAATTTAGGTATTACTGTTGATTCCATATTGGTTATTCAACCTCAGTGTTCTTGTCTATAAAAAGAGGATAGCATCTGATAGAAGATCACATAATACATGAAAGTATTAGATGCAACGTTTTCAATACAGGAAGTGTTCAGTAAACATTAGCTCTTGTTTTGCGATGAGTATGTTCAACACATTTGTCTATTTTATGTACTTAAGAAATTAGTTTCAATAATTACGAATAGTTATTACAACCTAATTATTCTATTAATTATTTTAGTTACATCTATAATGACCCTGGTGCTAAATTCTTCATTAGGAACAAAACTCTCAATGATCAAATTGTTAGAATGAAAGTATGAGCTCATTTTTGATGACCTAATTTGTTTTATAGTTTTCAGAAATGCATTTAGGTGAATTGTGAGACCCTCCTGTACGCTCACATAACAACACTCTTGATGAAACTATATCTGAAATAATTTATTCATTTTAATGACTGAAAAGATAAAGCCCTACACTAGAGAAACATCTTACAGGAATTGCAATGTGTGTTACACTTATCATATCCTAAAATGATTATCTTCCCCAAGAAACAGGATTGCCCTAAGGTGTCCAAGGTTTCCTTTCAAATGAAATTATTTGGAATGCAAGAGAAAGAAATGTGCTTTCCTCTGAGACAGCTGGTCTTATTTTGCATAGCTATTATTACAAAGAAAAATCATTTGAGAGGAAAAATTTGATTCTTAGATATCAGGTTCAATGACTCTGAAAATCAGATACTTAGGGGTGTTTGTTTGCTTTCCTCTCTTCTGGGGTCCCTCTCTCTGCTCGTATAGCCATGAAAACAACATTTTTCTTATTCTCCACTTGTTTCACTTTTGTATTTTTTACTCAAGGCTTATCTTTGTCTTTATCTCCTATACTAAATAATCTAAAGACTCCACTGTTTAAGCAGAGATAATTCTCCCTCCCCAGTCATAGAATGAAAAACCCAAGCTCTGAAGTTAGCTTTCAGTTAAGATCAGAAAGACATTTTCTCTCTAACACTATTCTGCAGCTTCAGGAGTTTTGAGAAGTCATTTCAAATATGAAAATATAAAAACAATCTGACTGCTGTAAGTCACTAAGAAGACTGGTTCAAGCCTTTACATTACTTCACTCTTTACATCAGTAGAATTGATTCACAGATCTTTAAGTAATTTTTTAAAGTCCAGCTATAGGCTAAATAATTAAGAAATTCACTATATGATTTATTTGGTCCTTCGTATAAGAAAAAAAAATAAGCTGTTGATTTAATTAAGGACTTTAAAAATTATGCCTTGATCATTTGAACAATTATATTAAAAACAATGATAAAAGTACTTGGCAAAAATTTCCAACTCTTAAGCAAATTATACTACATACTTCATGTTCCAAGTAAAAAAAATGTGAGTTTATCATTCATATACTATACTATTTATAAACATATACATACCTTTGCAGACACGTATGGCAATGTTTTTAAGAACAAATCCAAATTAGTGAATTTTAGAATAACATTAAAAATCATTACCAAATTTTCTGTTGCAATGCATTTTAATGCCATAAATTATTCTAATTTTCTTGCAACTAAAAATGTGGTAAAAAATATTATTTAAATTAAAATAGAAAATACATAAAAAGTCAAAAATTATTTAGGGAAAACTGAGAGTACAACACATTATAAGCATGAGAACAGAATAAAACTAGATAATTCATCTTGCTTTTTCTATGGAGTTAGAAACATTAGTGCTTTCCAATGATAAAAGATTAGAGTCTAAATTAAGGCTGCATTATAAGAGTGCTCAATTCTCCCCTCTATTATAAGAAATAAGACAAGAAGTTCTTTCATGCCTGAAGTAGAAGAGAGAACTAATGTTCAGCTCGGCTATAAACAGTGCTCAAAGGTATCCTCCCACTCTTACACACATACTAGGGGTATTTTTGTTCAATCGAAAAATTACAATATGATAGTTGAGATAGGTGTTTATATTAATGATTCTCAATGTATTAACCCTCCTGATAGTTTTATTTTCTATATTCTCCTCACACAAGAACTCTGTCCTTGGTCATGTGATTTGCTTTGGACAATGCGACATCATCAAATGTGACTCAAGCCAAAGCTTAAAATGTCCTTTCACACTGCAGCTTGCCCTCTTGGAACATTGTCATTGCCATATAAAGCCTTTTTGAGGAGTACAGACCACATGAAGATGAAGAACAAGCTACCCCACCTCTTCAGCTGAGCACAGCCCCCAGGCAACCTGTCTGCTTTATATATACATATGAGTAAGCTCAGGTGAGGCCAGAAATATATAACTGATACAAGAGACTATCCCTAATACCTCCTCCATTAAGCAGGAAGAGATAGGATGTAGTTATCAAAATTTTCTACTTTAAATATTGATATCTGGGAGGAAAGAAAAAGGTGGAGAGGTTACTAAGGAAGAATTGTGATTGAACTACCCTGGGCATCCAGTTGAAAGGCAGAGGGTTTAAAATAACATCACACTTGTGCCATTATTATTTTCCTTTGTATTGTTTCCGGTTACTACTAGTATATATTTGTTGATTGAATGCATAAATGGGTTAGGTAACTTCCTGCAATTTCTTATCTTTGAACAAGGTGACAGATAGGGATAGTGCTAACATATATCCCTTTTGTCCTTAGAATATTTCATTTTTCTATTAGAAGTGTATAATTTATCTAGAAGGAAGAGTATTGATGACAGTTATGTTGGTGGTAGAAATAGTCAAAAATAATAGGTACTATGTGTAATGCACTGTGATCAATCTCTTAACTCAATCACATCTCCTAACAGACGTATGAAGAAAGAAGAACTTTAAGAAATTTTTAAATTAATTTTTAATTTCTACTAAGAATTTTTTTATTGAAGCATAATTGACTTACAATACTATATTGGTTTTAGGTGTACCACATAGTGATTTAATATTTTTATGCATTATGAAATATTCACCACAAGTCTAGTTACCATCTGTCACCAAAGTTATTACAATACTATGGGCTATATTCCCTATGCTGTACATTACATGCCCATGACTTATTTTATATCTGGAAGTTTATACCTGTTAATCCCCTTCACCTGTTTCACCTATCCTCACACCCTCCTCCCCTATAGTGACCATGAGTTTGTTCACTGTTTCTATAAGTTTGTTTTTGTTTTGTTTGTTTATTTGTTTTGTTTTGAGATTCCAGATATAAGTGAAATCATACAGTGTTTGTCTTTCTTTGTCTAACTTTTTTCACTTAGCATAATACCTACTAGGTCCATCCATGTTGTCAAAAAATGGCAAAATTTCATTCTTTTTTTCATGGCTGAATAATATCCCATTGTGTGTGTGTGTGTGTGTGTGTGTGTGTGTGTGTGTGTGTGTGTGTGTGTCTTCTTTATCCATTCATCTATAAATGGACACTGAGGTTGCTTCCATATCTTGGCAATTGTAAATAGCCTCGATGAATACTGGGATGCATGTATGTTTCAGAATTAGAGTTTTCTTTTTCTTTAGATAAATACCTACAAGTAGAACTGCTGGATCATATGGTAGTTCTATTTTTAATTTTTGGAGGAACCTCCATAATGCTTTCCATAGTGACTGTACCAATTTACATTCCTATCAACAGTGCACAAAGATTACCATTTCCCCACATCCTTGCCAACACTTGCTATTTCTTATCTTGGTAATAGTCATCTGACAGATGTGAGATTTCTCATTCTGGTTTTGATTTGCATTTCCCTGATAATTAGTGATGTTGAGCATCTTTTCATGTACCTGTTGGCCATCTGTATGTCTTCTTTGGAAAAATATATATTCAGATCCTCTGCCAATTTTTTAATCAAATTTTTTGTTTTCTTAATATTGGGTTGTATGAGTTTTTAATAGATGTTGGATATTAACCTCTTATTGGACATACCATTTGCAAATATCTTCTCCCATTCAGTTGGTTACCTGTTTATTTTGTTGATGGTTCCTTTCACTGTGCAAAAGCTTTTAGTTTTATGTAGTCTCATGTGTTTATTTTTCCTTATGTTGCCCTTGTCTGAGAAGACAGATTAAAAAAAATATTGCTAAGACCAAAGTCAAAGCACTTACTGCTGATGTTTTCTTCTAGGAGTTTTATGATTTGTCTTACCTTAACTCTTGAACCTATTTTTAGTAAATTTGTGTATATTGTATAAGAAAGTGGCCTAGTTTCACTCTTCTGCATGCAGCTGTCATTTTCTCAACACCATTTATTGAACAGACTGTCCTTCCATGTTGTATATTCTTATCTTCTTTGTTGTAGATTAACTGACCATATAAGCATGAGTTAATTTCTGTGCTCTCTATTCTGTTCCACTGATCTATGTGTCTGTTTTTGTGCCAGTAACATATGGGTTTGATAATAACTTGGTTGTAGAGTTTGAAATCAAGAAGTGCAATGTCAGCTTTATTCCTTTTTCTCAAGATAGTTCTAGCTATTTGGAGTCTTTTGTCATTCCATACAAATTTTAGGATTATTTGCTCCAGTTCTGTGAAAAATACCATGGTATTTTGATAAGGATTGCACTGAATTTGTAGACTGCTTTGAGCAGTGTGGACATTTTAACAATATTAATTCTTCTAATCCATGAGCACAGCATATCTTTCCAGTTATTTGTGACATCTTCATTTCTTTCATCAGTGTCTTATAGTTCTGAATACAGCTCTTTAACCTCTTTAGTTAGATTTATTTCTAGATATTTTATTCTCTTTGATGCAATGGGATTGTTTTCTTAATTTCTCTCTCTGACTATCTGTTATTTGTATATAGAAATGCACCAGATTTCCATATATTGATTTTCTATCCTGTAAATTTACTGAATTCATTTATTAGTTCTAGCAGTTTTCTGGTAGAGTTTTTAGGGTTTTCTGCATGTAGTATCTGCAAGTAGTGACAGTTTGTCTACTACCCTTCATACTGGTTTTTTCAGAGGCAGATTCACTGCCTTTACAACATATATTTGCCTTTAACAGTGAGACTTTTTTCTTTCAAATATTTTCTTATTTTTAGCAATGGGCTTTTCTTTTTCTCTTAAAGAAGACCCTTTAACATTTCTTGTAAGACCAGTTTAGTGGAGATGAACTCCTTTAGTTTTTACTTGTCTGGGAAACTTTAATCTCTCCAATTCTGAATGATAACCTCACTAGGTAAAGTATTCTTGGTTGTAAATTTTTCCTTTCATCACTTTAAATATATATTCAACTCCTTTCTGCCTGCAAAGTTTCTAATGGAAAATCATCTGAAAACCTTATAGGGGCTCCCTTGTATGTGACTAGTTCTTCTCTTGCTGCCTTTAAAATTTTAACTTCTGCCATTTTAATTATTATGTGTTGTGGTGGATCTCTCTGGGTTCACTTTGAGACACTCTGTGCTTCCTGGACCTGGATATCTGTTTCCTTCATCAGGCTAAAGAAATTTTCGCCATTATTTCTGCAAATAAGTTTTCTGCTTTTTTCTTTCTCGTTTCTCCTTCTGGGAACACTTTCAGGTGAACATTACTATACTTGTTGTCCCAAAGGTCCCTTAAAGTATTTTCATTTAAAAATTCTCTTTCTTTTTCCTATTCTGTTGAGTGATTTCCACCATTGTCTTCCAGATTGCTGGTCCATTCTTCTGTATCATCTAATCTGCTACTGATTCCCTGTATTTTTCATTATCTATTGTATTCTTCAGCTTTGATCAAGTCTTCCTTGTATTTTTTTTTTTTTTTAATTTCTGTGTTCCTCCGTTCTTCTCCCAAGTTTGAGGAGCATTTTTATAATTATTTCTTGGAACCCTTTTTCAGGTGAATTAGTTATCTCTGTTTCATTAGGGTTTTTATCTGGAATTTTACACATTCTTTTTGGGGGAAACATATTCCTCTGTCTCCTCATTTTGTTTTGACTTTCTGTGTTTGTTTCTATGAATTAGGCAAAACAGGTACCTCTCCTGGTCTGAAAGGTATGGTCTTGTGCAGGAGCATCCCCTGTGAAGACAGTAAGTGTCAGGAGGCTTTGGCAGGCCAGCTGAGGATGGTGCAGGTATCAGCATTGGGCAATCTTGGGGTCCACCCTTGAAAGCTAGCTGGTACTGGGTTGGGTGGGGGCTGGGGTTGTCCCAGGACACTCTGTGCCAGGGTCACCTTGGTGAATGGCTAGATCTGTTGTAAAAGGGACTGTTAATATTCTTATTTTACAGAGAAACTAAAGGTTAGAGAGTTTGAATGAGATGTCCAATATCACACCAACAAGTGAATGAAGATGCCATGTTGCAAACCCAGGTCTTTTTAACTCCAGAGGCTAACAACTGTGCTAAAGTATTTCTACTATTTTTATATTCATCTGCATTACCGGCACAAGGCTTGTGTGAAGGCTGGATCTAGGTCCAAGCAGTTTTCCTTTTACCAAAATAGCAGCAGCAGAGATCTACCTAGACATTTTTCCACTTCTGGGAAGGTGCTATACAACACAAGAGGCCAGGAACCAACAAAAAGTGATGAGACTTATGAACACAAACATCTCCAAATTGAGGGAGAAGGTCAAACTAGAAAGCCCATTCCTCTTGTCTCTTGTGCAGTGCTTCTATGACCTACCTGGGATAGTAATGAAAGAGAAGATCTGTGAAAGTGTTTAAGGGGGAGAAGGAGCTTTTACCTACCAGTACAAGAGAATGTCAAATTTAGGGTCAGCATATAATTTGCTATCTAAGTCAGGTTAACTGAGAGGAAAAGGGACACTACTAATAAGCAGACTGGAATAACAGGTGTTAACTGTGACTATTTCAGGCATCCTGGTTTATACAGCAGCTAAAAATGGATTTGAGGTAGTTCTGGGATGCAGTATTATCTACTCCAGTAGTGATACCAATCATCTTGAGATAAATTGTATTTCCAAGTATTTGTATGAAGTACATACCTCAATTTTCTCTAAATAATTAAAGTATTGGAAGATTAGCATTCTGGTTATATTTGTATTATTGTCTGTTGTATAAGAAACTATTAATAATACTAGGAAAATCATATTATAAGTATAGAACATGTTTTACATTGCACAGAAAATTAAATAGATTTGCAAATTAATATATGATATTTAATTATGTCATACCAAACTTTTCCAAATTAAAATGTAAAACTGATTTTTCTACGGTGTTCCATTCTACACCTTTCATTATTGTCATCCCTTAGGAAATATATTATTTTTATTTAAAAATGCAGAATCAAAGGAGCACTAAAGAAAAATATCAGAATGCTATTTAATAATTATAGCTCTGAAAAGAGTACATATATGATTTGTTATGAGGAAAAATCATTTTCAAGCATTTTATAAGAACATAGATGCCTGGAGGACAGTTTTTCCCCAACATTACATTTTATCTAACAACTCATTCTGTTTTCTTAATGTCTCTTACCACACTCAAGCACTCAACTGTTCATTTTAGTGTCAGTTGGCAAACCCTTGTGTATTTCCAGATGAATCTAAATCCTGAAAGATTATAAACCTTTCTAAAAATTAATGACCCAGGCAAAAGTCTTCCTATCAACAAACCATTTCTCTTCATGAATCTTAATTAGCAGACGTTTTTAAGCTAAGATTTCCCAAGTTCCCTCTATGGATAAAGAATATCCTTTTATTCTTAGCAACTACATCGTAATAAATTTGTAACACTCCTAGGACTTAAATAAGGTAGGCTATATATATAAGTCTATGTTCTCAAATTTTAATGTGGGTAAGAATCACTTGGGAAGTTTGTTAAAAATGCATATCCCCAGTCTACAGCCTAAGATGTTCAGGTTCAGTAGGACTTGGCTAAGACACAGGAACTTGTATTTTTAATAAGCAACCAAGTCCTTCTGATAAATGTTGCTTTAGAGTGCCTATCGGATATAGTGCTTTTTAAGAGTTAGTCTGCAACATTTTATAGGAGGAAAGTAAATTAAATGTGTTCCCATTCAACTACTTAAAATCACATTATGTGTATGCAATTTAGTTTAAAGTTTTCAAAAACACAGCTAAGCAGAATCATCCTCATTATTTCCCAAAGAGGGAAATTAAAAAAAATAATACCAGAAATGAAAAATGGTGGCGAGGGTAATGGGAGGAGGAGGCAAAATCTCATTATCTTTAGAAAGGTTTACAAAAAAACAAAAAGAAGAAAAGTATCCACAATAGCTACTCAGTTACAATGAAAGTTGAAAACTTTATACACATACAAACACACATGGACATACACACACAAACACACACAAACACGTGTGAATAGATTCTTACAGGGACTGAAATTATCCTTTCTAGACAAATCAGAAAGAAACAAAAATGAAAATTTGTCATATAAAATAGGCTAAATAAAATTATAACCATTCATTTTTTTTCTGAGAATAATACACCTTTTTGAAGTACTGATTAGAAGAAATATTTCTTTCATATTGTTGATAATTGTTACATTCAAGATCTTTTTCAAAATAAAATGCAAACATTTTATTCTCATTTTGGTACATAATGACATATTTACTTATAAAATGAACATTTATTTCCCCTTATTTAAGCAGTTACTTAGATCAGTTTAGTGACTATTTTGTCTTATATCACTCCGTAAAGATGCACTTATTAAACTGTTCTAAAGGGAAAATAAATGAAAGTCGAATAGAAATGCTGGATTTTTTAAGCTAAACTTTCTTTTCTCTATACTAATATTTATTTTTAGTAGCGTCATAAGAATTATGCGTTTGTGAATAACAGAGGGCACCTGGAAACCTAGTTTAGCCATTCACGTAACAAATCACTAAAGGAATATTGAATATGCAGGCCTTAATGCGGTGGCTCTTTTTAGGGATTCAGGTAGTTTTCATCATCTGTGTTTGGTTGCCAAGTAGTTATGTTAGAAACTGCTGCTTTTGCTGTTCATATGCTATTTTCCATCTGTTGCTTGCTTAGAATTTTGTCATCTCATCTGTCAGGTGAGTCACACAGGAATTGGCTCACCTAGCCATGAAAGATACAAAGGCAGCCAGTGGGAAAGCAGTAGAAAGAACACAATTGGAAGTTCCAGCCCCAACCAATTTCATCTAGGTTAGGTGAAACACAAAGGCAGATCAAAGTTTTATCAGTCTTGAAATTACATAATTTGAGGTTTCCTTTAAGATAAAGTCACCTGGGCCTGGGAAGGGACCCATGAAAATGAGGGGCCAAACTTTGTTAGTTACATGGAGACTCATGATTCTCCATTATGATAAATGTAAAATGGAAGGCATAGTGTCTGCCAGACCTACATTGCCAGGTGTAATGTAAGGGGTCTAAATAACATGCAAAAGTGCATTGAGTGTCTTGCAAATACAAGTTGCATAGGAAATAGTAGCTCAGTATTAAGACTGACTGCCACTCGTACCCTGAACCCAGGCTCCTTGGAACGTGCCCACTCTTGCACAACCTTCCTGGGTTCTTGGTTGCTTACTCTCCATGGTCTCAACATTGCTTCACTGCCCTATCAGTTCTAGTTTAGTCCCTTTAGTAATCATTTATTAGGTGCCTACTCTGGTCAAGAAACTAATTTCCTGTCCTTCCCTTGAAGTTCAGTTCTGGCTCACTCATTGGTTCTGCCTTAGTACTAGCACATGCACCCATTGCAAAGCATGTATTACTTCCTGGTCCCACAGCTCTGTTCAAATCTGGCCTCCTAGTCCTTCTCCAGGCCAGACTCACCCACAGATCTACTCTATATAGAACCCCTGCCCTTACTGTAGCACTCCACCATTAATTCTTTTCTTGTGCCCTACACTCCTTGCCATTTAAGCCCTGAGATGACATTGCTTTCAACAAATTCAACTTAAAAAGGCTGAATGATAAAATCTTTATTATTTTATTCATAGGCTATTGCAATACCCTGTGTAAGGCTCCTACCCTAAGTAAGGCCTCTAATTGATCTATGCTTCTAACTTTTCCAGTCTTATAAAACCAAAAGGCCAGATAATATTTTATGCTTTATGGGCCATTTGTGCCTCTGCTGCAACTTTCATCTGTGCCACTGTAGTGCAATCACAAGAGCCATAAACAATACTCGAATGAATGATCATGGTTGTATCCCAATATAATCGTATTTACGGTCATTTAAATCTGAATTTTGTGTAATTTTCACATGTCATTAAATGTTCTTCAAACATTTTTTTCAACCATTTAAAAATGTAAAAATCATTCTTAGCTCTCCAGGTTGCCAACCTTTAGACTATCCTCTACACTGCTGCTAGGTTCATCTTCAGAAAATACTCCTTTTGTCGTTACTGGTAATTCTGGGTTTTTTAAATCTCCAGGCTCTCCCCCTTACCATTCACCCAGCATCAGCTAAAAGTACACCTTTTCCATGGACAGTTTTCCTGGCTTCTGTTCTGAATTACTCTTATTTCTCTTGCAGCATGTGCCCTACCTTTCTGACTATTGCAACTGTTTTTACACTTTATGGCCTTATCACACTTCCTGGATATGGGCTTAGCACCACTCCTTCATTCCTCACATTTTCCTCACTCCATCCCTCACCATAAGTCACAGTGTGCCTTTTGTAGATAGAGGTAGAACTCCTTAAATAGGGATAAAATTATATCCAGGGTGATCTGAGATGTTAACAATTGTTTACAGGATTTCCCAAGTGGTCCTCCTGGGTTTAAATTTTCTTCTGGGTGTAAACCATATGTATCATGTGACTTCCTTATTTAAAATCTTTCAGTAATCCCCCCACTATCATCAAATGAAATCCAAACTCCACAGTCAGAAATTCAAGTAGCTTTATAATAGCTCCTGACACATTTTTGGCTTTGCCTTTCAATCAATTTGATTAACTTAATTTACTTATGAGATCAAAATACACTTTTGCTTTCCCATATACATTCAGTGATGCATTCCTCCACTTAATCATTCACATAGTCAACAAGTACTGAATATTTATTATACTACAGACATTATTAAGGCAACTACAAAAATGCATATACCACAGTCTTTTCCCTCAAGGAGTTCACATAATAATGTGGACAGACCAAAAAAAAAAATATATATATATATATATGTGTGTATATATATACAGACTGACAATTTCTAAAATAGGAATTTCAGTTCCCAAGGTAGAGAGGTACGGAAAATATCCTGCAGGAGGTGACATGTGAGCTGTGAACTGAAAGAGGGGAAAATTTATAAGAGGTTGGAATAAGATATTTCAAGGCAGTGTAAATACACATGACATAGTTCAAAGAAGTAAGAGAGATGTGGGGAGAGTATAACACATGTGTGGTTAACATAGTGTTAAGGTTATGCACTCTGGAGCCAGACTGCTTGGGTTCAACACACAGTTTTGCCACTGACCAGCTGTGTGGCCTAAGGCAAGTCACTTTTTTTTCTTATCTGGAAAACGGGAATAATAACAATATTTTACCTCATATGGTTTTCATGAGGATTAAACAGATTGATACTTGGAATATAATAATAACAAAATAAACAGTGACCACCAATATTACTTCGATCATCATCATTTTGAGGTCTGCAGGTAATTCACTATGGCTACTGGATAGAGTATAAGATACATGATATCATGAACGGCCTTATAAACAGACTCTAACTTTTGGAATATATCATCTGCTGTGTTGGCTATGTATACCCTTAGTCAGATTGCAATCTCAAATAATATCAGAATCTCTGGGGAGTGAAAGCTAAGAATCAGTAAAACTTTCCAACTAACTGTATTGGGAAGCCAGGCCTGAGAACCTTTAACTGGATTAGTGAGCTTGACTGGATTGAGACTAACTGAAAGTGATCTTCCTCCAGGGAACTTATTGCAGCATTTACAAATAACTCTGGGGTGCCACATTTAATATCCAATAAGCTTTAAAAATACAAATTCCTAAGTTTTACCCCAGAGTTTTTGGTCTTATGGCTTTAGGTTAGGGGGCCAAGGAATCTTTATTTTTAAAAAGTATTCTAGGTTTTTCTGATGTAGGTGACACGCATATCAGACCTACTATAGCTTGTATGTCACTCAGCTGACACAAAGCATACAGTGCCTTGAATTATAATTATTACGTACAAGTACCTCTTCTACAAAAAAGCAACTCTCGGTGGGCCTGGCCACACATCCACATACATACTACAGCACTTTAAAGAGAAGATTTAAGAAGTATTTCTACGTTCAGTTTATGAGAGAAAAAAGGCAGCTCTCTGGTGACACTTTTCAAACTCTACATGTCCCAGTGGCTGTTATGTTGTCAGCAGAAATAAAATTATTCAGGCTATTTAGTGATAAACGAATGAGTGATACATAGCTTATTAATTGTTTCACAGATTGCCTCCAGTAGGGGATTGCCATTCTCAATTTCCACAATTCTCTGAGGGTCCTGACAGGGCTATCTGAAACAGTAGCACAGGACATGTTTCCTGGATAAACTTACTCTTTCTGACAAGATCTATATTTTCAATCAATAGAAGCCCTCATTCAAAAGGACTCTTCACACCAGGGCTAAGTAAATTCAAGTTCTATATTAGTACATAAGTTTATTGAGTGAATTCCAAGATTATGCTGAGGATCACATTTTAAAGTCTACTTTATTCCTAAAAAGTCAGGCTGAAATATAGAATGCTGATGCCTTTATGGTAAAAGTTCTCTGCATGGGTAGGACCCAACAAATGAACAGTAATCTTTGAGTTTCTCCTGTCAAAGGCTTTGAAAAGTTATAAATAGACAAATAAATACAAGCATAATAATAAAAAGCAGAAGCTATCACAGGCAATCTCTGTGCTCAAAATGATGTGTCAGTCTCATAGTTTTAGAATTGGGGACTGATATAAAGATCACTAACACTATTTCCTTACTGCTGCCTGAATTTCCACTTAAAAAAAGATGTCTGATGTGGGGCCCTCATTTTTGGTTTAATGGTAACTTTTAATGCTTCTTAAAGCAACACACACCATTTCTGGGGAAACATATTTTCCTTCCTAGTATGCAACTAAAATTTTATAACAATCCATCCACTTGGGCTTTTATCCTCTCCTCAGGCTTACTACTGGCTATACCTTTTAGCCTTCTGACACACATCCTAGCCCCAGTCACAGGTAGCTCAAGAGCAAATAAAGGTTACTGAGCTACTATCTACTCATTGATAGATGAGTTACTTACAGCATGTCTGCTTCTCACCTTTTGCTTCAAATCTTCTGGCTAATCAGAACCTTTTCGATATGATACTTGCTTTCAAATGTGAGTCTCTCTCTTTCTGGTCTCACTTGGATTTAACACTTTCATAGAGGATTTTCATTTAAACCTCTTAGTGATGCTGTGACTTAAACCTGAGCTAGTCCAATGTCCTAGATCATTTGTTAAGAAGAGAGGGATTAGCAGAAGAAAATATCTGATTTGTCTTCTGACAGTTTTCAAATGACTTAGAGAGAGTTGCCCTTACTTACCTTTAATGCTTCTCTTTTAATTCCTTTGAAATTTCAGTAATTTTTTCACTAGGCACATTTTCCACATAATTTCTATACCGGCTAATAAGCTCTGGGCACAGATGACTTATAAATCTAGATTAATAAATCCTCTTCAAAGCACTACCTGGACTTAAAATTCGACCTGACCCAATATCAGCGTTACTATCTTTATCACAAATCTGGTATTCCTAATTGCTCTGTTGGATTCACCCATTAACAGTCACATTTTCTCCAACTTAAATTGCTGGGATAACGATTCTCTGCTTCCAGGTACTTATTCTAGTAACTTCCTAACTGGTCTCCTTGCTTCCAATTTATTACCCTTCAATCTATTTTCAACACAGTAGTCACAGTGATTCTGTTAACATACAAGTCAAATCACAACATTTCTTTGCTCAAAGCTGTCCCATGGCTCCCGTCTCCCACTGAGTAAAAACCAAAGCCCTTATACTGGCCTTAGACAGGAGGTAGCTCTCCAGTTCCTCCCTAACCTCCCAGTCCCAGTGGCCCTGATGTCCCTTTGAGGCAGAAGGACATACTTCTACCTCAGGGCATTTATTTTTGCCATTCCTTCCACCAGGAAAAATCATCCCCAAGATACTCCTAGAGCTGCTTCCCTCACCACTTTCATGTCTTCACTCAAACATCACCTACATAGGTGAGGCCCTTAATGATCACCTTATAAAAAAACGCACAGTCTTCTGTCCCCACCACACTTCCTATTCCCTCTTCATTGCTTTGTGTCTCTCTATAACATTCATTTCCTAACTTATTATGCCTTATTTGTGTTTTTTTTTTTGTTTGTTTGTTTATTAGCTGTCTCTCTCCACTAGGAATAAGCTCTTTGAGAGCAGGGATTTTTGCCTGATTTTGTTCACAGTTTTATCTTCAGTACCTGCCAAAGAATAAATATTTCTCAAATGAAAAATGCCTTGTGTGCAAGTATTAGAGGTCTAATGACTTGACCTTTACAGTTTTTCTCCCATCAATCCCATCCATCACTGATGTCACAGCTCAGAACTGCATTTTACTGGAACTGTCTTCCTCACGATGTCTCCCACTAATCTAATACATCCTACATTCTGCTGGAAGAATAACCTTCAAATTCAATTAACTTCAATACCACTGTTTAACAAATAAAGTCACAACCACACAATGTGGCAATCAAGATTCCTCTAATTTGACCCCTAGAAGTGATACTCAAGCCATTTGTGCATATGTCTCACAAATTTTCTCTATGCCTTCGCACACATGCAGTTTTCTCCACCTGCAACAGCTCTCACTCCAGTCTCTCTTTATGAAACCCTATCTTTCCATCAAGTCACTACTCAGTTATTACATTCTTAGTGTTTTATTCTCCCAGCCAAAATAATTTTTTCCTTTCAACAGATTTGGCCATAGCAGAACTAAATCTGCTTGTCTAAGCTTTCCTGTAATTTATAAATCCATTATCCAGAGTGTCAAAGTAAATCCTCATTTTTAGGCAGTCATTATGTTTGTTTTATTGAATTATTTATATGTTCCATATTTGCATTCTTTTTGATTTTAACAAAACACATTTTATATCTTTATCAACTGTATTGATTAAGCTAAAACATGATATTTCTATAAGTAGAGCTGTGTAACAGACATTAAAGAATTACATTGAAGTAGACAATGATCCACTTTTCAACAGTCCTGGAGCTTGATTATTTTTCTTCATTTCTATAAGGCTATTGCAAATGACTGCCAGTGTCTTGCTGAAACTGACATTGATTACAGCATTTCTCCAGCAACTCCTTCAGAAGGAAAATTAAGTTACCCTGATAAGCCTTATTTTTAGTGAACTTATATTTCTAATGATCATTGTTTCTTCCCTTCCAACTTAAGTTATGCAAATCAGTGATTTGATAATCCATCTTATCATTTAAAAATATTAGTTGGGTTCAAGCACACTGCACTGCAGATCTAATTTTTTAAATAATCTGTACAAAGTTTCACTATCTGTAGTACAAAGTTTTCTCTCTCATATGATATAAGCTACAAATCCCTTCAATCAGATTATGGATAATATTTTCACTTCTTAATAGTTTCTTATATTCTTAGAGAACTTACATATTGATTAAATCAGTACACCCATTATTTTTCTTGACGGTTTGGCTTGATGGGTCTTATTTAAGAAATCTGTATATATCTTATCATACCACATAGAAATTCAAATCCAGGTTGATAGAAACTTAAAAAGAAAATCAAATATGTCAAAACACTTAAAAGAATACATAGAGTATTTATAGTGGTAGGGTACATATGAATTTCTTAAACAAGATTGAGCAAGACAAACTCTAAATATTTTGAACTGAATTACTCATTTAGACAAATTATATTTTAGTTTGTCAACATTCGTGATATACATTTATGTATTCTGAGTATTGAAGGTTCTCATCAATGAATATAGTATATTTATCTACTTAAGTTTTATTTTTTGATCTTCAGGAAGCTTGTGTATTTATTTTCTAAAATCTTTGCAGGGTTTGTTTTATCTTTTCCTAGGATCCTTACAGTTTTTTATGATTTTTATAAATGGAATCTTCCTTTCAATTATAATTCCTAAATGCTTCTTGTTGGTAGACAGAAAGTACCCACATATCTACATTTCTACCCATCTTGTTTCAAGAAAGTGATCAAATACTGCTGACAAACATATGGCCATGTTACCATTACAACTATTCAAAAAACACATGGACAAAGCATACTGTCTTTGTGTAATAGGACTATGGATAATTGTTTTCTTACTCTTCTCTATTCAGAACATTTCTAAAAAGTTTGTGTATTGTTTTTTAATTAGAAAACACTGAAACTGAGGATTTTAGAATTTCAAATGACTTATCTGTATTTTTTTGTGACACTTTTGGTAATATTATTTTGACTTCTTTTTATTGAGAAGGAAAATCAAAAAAGGCAAAGAAAAATGAAATAAATAAAGCAGATCAGTGTTTCACACCCCTCATAAAAAGACTATGTCAGATAAATGTTGACTCTGATTTTTGCTCTATCCTATTTATGGTAATTTATCATTTTGTGACATTCCAGCTTTTCTTAATCATGCTGTAATTAGCTTGCATGTAGCCATCTGCCAGGGAAACAATCTTGATTTAATTCTACAAGGGTATGAAATATAGGTATCAGATATTTGCTTTAAAATGGCATATTTGATAAAGAGAATCTGCATTTTTTAAGCTACATTTACTACATGATGTTGTAGATATCACTTTAGTTATCACAATAAATTAAAAATGGCATAATTTATGAAAATATTTTCATCCAAACTTAGCTATGGAATACATTAAATGCCATTCATACAATGTTAGATATTGAAATATATCCATAATTACATATTTAAACTTCAAGATATTGAAACTGAACACAATTCTTCACAAAAAGGATTCTTCTATAAGTTTATAATAAAGGGTTCTTCTATAAGTGATAAAAGCTATTTTCTTAATAATTTCTAAAGACTTACTAATTATTTTTTGTTAGACAAACTTTGTGGTATTTCCTATAATATATTCACTTTGATTTTTAGAAAAAAATGGGGCCATAAAATGTTTTGGGATTTAGTTCATTTTTCCATTATATTTACAATACCCCTAAACCCTAAGGTATAGCCCAACAATTATTTGAAAGTCAAAAGCTGATTAAGCCCATGTGTCACAAACAATCCCAGAGAAATTGTTTGGTAGTTTGTAGTTTCTTTGGTTTACTTATCTCTTTTTTCCTTCTTTCCTCCATTCCTCCCTCCCTTCATCCCTTTATTCTTCCCTTCTTTTATTCGTTAAGCATTTTAATAGGCATCTTCATGTTAGGTTGGGATTTAAAGAACTGTGTTAGAAAGACTGCCAGTGAAGTCTGAGACCATCCAAAGAAATCCATTATCTATCACTTACACTTACCAGATATTTCACCTTAGGAAAACTATAGAATGATGCTAAAATATCTGTTTCCTCATAAAAATGGTTTACAACAACCAACCTTACAGAATTTAGAGGTTTAAATTCAATCATGTATGTAAAAGCACAATGCATCGTACTTAGCATATAAAGCTGATTAATTGAAAGTTAATTCCATTTTCTTGCTCAGAGTGGTTGATTAATAAATAAATAATTACATTTAATGTGAAACAATTTAAGATTGTTATATGAATGAAATGCTAATGAAACAGAGACAAAAGAATAACTAAATCTTTCTGCAAAAGACAGGTTATGAATATTTGGCTGAATCCTAAAGGATAAGTAGAACTTTGCAGCTGAAGAAAGACTGGGTAGGTATTCCACGTGTAGAAAACAGCACCTGCAATATATGGAGCTTAAAACTATACTGGATGTATAGAGAATCTATGGCTGGAGGGTGGGAAGCCTTGGAAAAGTAGGAAGAGGTTATGTGGGGCAACAGTCTGAAAAAGCATAAATGCCATGCTAAGGAACTGAGTACCATATGTGGACCAGGGATTTCCAACCAATGTGGATACTGACACCTCCAACCATCAGGGCTTTTGGCAGGGCCTGGGACAGTCCTTGGGTCAATCACTTCTAGCAGCAAACAGGCATATTGACCCAACGGTGCTGAACAGATATATTTTCTTCATGTTCCAGGATATTAAAAAGACTGGGAAACATCTAAATGAACCTTAAAATAAAGATATTAGATTTTATACTTGCTTAATTTTAGATGTTTCTTATCCTGCCTGGATAAGTTAAAAAGTCATAACTAAAGGTGTGAAGGTGGACATGAAGTGATCCAGCTGGCAAGTCTGCCTTGAAAAGGGGCATTATGCTGTGGCCCCTGCAGTTTAGTACAGAATCAATTAGTGCTCTCTTAGTATTTGTTGAAAAGCATAAGCACAGAAAATGCCTCTATTATTGGAAAGGTCTTCCAGGGTTCCTGAGACCTAGAGTGACCCACTTACATTTTACAAGTGTCTATTTATTTCCACTCAGAGGATCAGGGTATCTTTCTGGGATATATGGCTAAACATAGTTCCAAAAAGGGTGGAGCAGGCAGCTCTGGTTTGGGTATACAAAGTGGACTGGCTGTCCCTGCCAAGAGAGAGTTGGTCTGTCTGTGGAGCTGCTGCTGAGCTATTACTCCTGCCTCTGGTCCTAACATACATCAGAGACCTGAGCTATTTTGCCTTTGGCTCATGATTTCCAGAGGGTAAGACTCTTGGGTAAATTCCACATATTTAGGAATTTCAAAAACAAAGAAGAAAAGTCCAGCCTACTTTATCTTAAAAAAAAAAAAAGTTACAAGATTAAACAAAAAAAGGATGAAATACAAGATCAAAGCAGTATTTATGTGAGTCAGTGGCTGAGGCAGGGAGCTGCTTTACTTTGCCACTCTGCTTTTACAGCTACCTTTTTTCCTACCTACTATCTACTCTGAGGGCTCACCTGCTGAGATCAAGCTGGCAGGGAGCTACACTGCTAGGCCAAGTCATCACACCAGGCCCTAGACTGCTTGCTATATAGAATGTGAGTGGTGAGGTGGTTGTCAAGATTTCAGTTTGATCTGATTGTACACAGGATAGTACATCTGATCTTACTGCTCATATTTGGATGTAGACAAGTGTACGCTTTTTACTCAGAGCCTCGTCTGCAGTTCAAAAAGTCCAGTCCCTCCTGCCAAGTAATCTTGCCTGCTTTGAAAGCAGGGGAGTTCTCTAATGGCTGGAGCCAAGGCTGGATCTGTGGGGAAGCAAACACCTAGCACTGGTGCTCCAGGCCAACAGAAAGTTCTGGGACATGGAGAGTCGGATAAAAACTGTGCAGGTTTGGGAACAGGCAGTCATAGGAAAAGACATCCTCTACTAGGAGGTTTTTATCTGGGTTACAAAGAGGGCAAAATTCTCCCAAGTGATAGAATTCACACCACACCATTACAAAGAAGCATCCAGGGCTTTCTGGAGCAATATCCAATAGACTCAACAGTCTCAGTTCCGTTTGCAACCCCAGGCAAATCACAGGGACAAGGATTGGTAAGAACCAGAGAGGTTTCTGATTTCAAGGAGTTAATGGCCACATTACAATTATAATACAAAAGTATGGGATAAATGATCTAGGAGAGGTATGAACCTAATACTGTAGGAATGCATAGGACTAATCAGAAGGTAAGCCCAGTAGTGGTGGGAGCATCCATTTGGATGCGTTTGCCTAAGAATTCTTGGCACAGAGAAAAGAAACTAAAGACAGTATGCTAATTCATTTCAAGCTTTTATAAACAAGCAAGAATAGAAACAAGAAGTAATTAAAAGGAGGAGGAAAAGAAAATGAGAAAGTAATCTGAATAAAGGCTAATAGAATTCTTGCATAAACAGATCTTTTGCTGTGATATTCCTTTTCAAAAGTGTCAGCACTGAATTCTAAACATGATAAGTATAATATATTTACCAATAATATATAGAATTTTGAATCCATGGGCATACATAAAATACAGATAAGACTCAGAGAGCCAATGTTTAATTTAATTTCCCCACTCCACCGTAAACAACTGCATCACTTCTCTGATGGTACTGATTATAAAATAAATTATCTCTGAAGGCTTTGACATGGCCAAAGCATTAAATCATTTTATTTCAGGAATCATCTCCAGGGAGAATGAGAATCCTTGGAAGGTTTTAGCTATGTTAAAATCAATTGGGACTGATCAGAGAAAGCGTTGAAATAATAATATAGAAAACATTCTAAGGAGTTCAAGTTCCCATAACATGAAGAATTCTTAATAAGCTTTTCTATCCTTAAGAGCAAAGGCCATGATAAATTGAAAATGGCTCGTACACCTTAATCAAGATCTATTATCTTTTGTTTGTTTCTTACTTTAACAACCTATTTTGATATAAAAGTCTCAGAAATAATACTTTCATTTTATATTATGAAATACAATCCATATTTTGGATATTGATTCAAAGACCTTATCAAAATCCCCATTGTTAACATTAGCTTGTTTGTATGAACATATTTTAATTAGTATCTCCCCATACCTTTTGAGACTTGAGATCCAAGTGGATAGTATCTGAAAGCTATTAAAAATAAAGGCAAAAAGACTTGAGAATGCCTAAATTCATTATTTCGAAGAGAGTTTCAAGAATTCAGAGCTGACAAATGTATAATTTTGTAATAAATAGCATCCTCATTATTATTATAATTAGCAGATGTAGTTCTTATTTTAACTACTGCCATTTCCACTGAAATCTACAGAATTTCTCAAACAACAGGTTGATACATCAAGTTTTCAGTTGTTTTCTCTTTTCTGAGTCATGTTTTCTTTTCATTGTCTTCTGCGGTTTTATTGAATTTAGTAGTGTAAAGGTTACAAGGGCTTACTCTGAGGCTGTAATTTGCTCAGTATCCAATTATATCACAAGGACTTACTGCCTAACTGCTTACTTCAAAATGTCCCCTGGCTGCAACAAAACAGTCAGGATCTAAAGCTATAAACTTGTAGCAAACAGCTGCCACTTTTTCTCTTTACTCTTTAACTCTTTACTATCTGCTACATGTAAGTTTTATATAAACATGCACTTAAAACCATCTTTTTTCTTCAGGATATTTGAAACTAAAAACTAAAAATAAAATGCTCAAAACTGAGAAATATTTGAAGTCAAATAAAAATATATACATTCATAATATTCTACTATCTCTTAGTTTAAAAATAAATGTTTCCATGACTCTCATAATCCATTCCAACTAGTTATTTCTCTTTTTTCCCACAGTTTTTCTATTGATGTTACCTTTACTTCTTCATCTCTCATTTATTCCTCAATTTATTCCAACTTGGTTGTGTCTCTACCACCCTGTAACTTTTATTTTAAGGTCATCTGATTGAATTCTATAAGCTGCAGATTCCAATAGAATATTCATCCCCAAATTTCACTTTAATTGACCTTTTTGGAGCACTCAATGTAACATTTTGAATTTCCTTTTTTTCTTCACACACTTCAATGTGACCATGCCTTACTATTTTCTTCCTTTTTCACTAACTCTCCCTTTCCAGTCTTCTTCCCAAATCCTTCTAATTGCCAACTTAAATATTGACTCTTAGGCCATCTTCTCTTTCTCAATACTGTCTCCCAACTAAACACATCAATAACCAAACTTTAGAGACTATCTCTACACTGTTCAATGTTAGATAAATATTTCCAGCACATGTTGGATACAATTCTCCATTTTAATGTCTTAGTACATTCTCACATTTAATGTGCCCACAAGTAACCTCTTTCTCCTAAATTCGTTTTTTTTCACCACGTTTTGGCATCATATTCTTGATTTCTCCCATTTTCCTCCCCTTACCTAACATTCAATCTACCCACAAACTCTACTTTCACCCCTAACTACTAAAATTTAATCATCTGCAAATACTCTCTTAGAAATACCTCCTCTTTTCTTTACTGTGACTGCCCTCATCCTGTCCAATATGATCCCTCATCCAGTCTAACTGGTTTCCTTGCTTCCCTTCCTGTCTCTTATAATCCACTATCTTTTCACAGAATTATATCATTCCCCACCCCTACCATTTACAATCCTTCAGTGATTTCCCACTGAACTCAGAACAAAATCCAAACTTTCTAGTGAAGCATGTAATCCAATGTGATCTCACCCTCTCTTTTCAACTTTTTCTCTGCCCACTCTCACTCAGTAAACTCCAGACACATCAGCATTCTCTGGCAAAAGTCAAATATATCCTGCCTAAAGGTCTTTGCACATGATGATATTCTCTCTGCTGAAACACTGTGTCAGCAGCCCCTCCATATTTTTTAGGTTTCAGGCAAACTGACACCTATTCAAAGAAGTCTTCCCTAAATACTTCCAAGTTTAGACCTCTAGTTGTTCTCTATATTTATATTTTTTATATTTCACAGAAATTTTCAAGTCACTGAGATTTTTATGTAAGTGTGTATGTGTATGTGTGTGCGTGTGTGTGTGTAGAAATCATCTGTCTTACCATTTTTTCTTAGTAACTAGCACAGTTTGGGTACATAGTAGGTGCTCTACAAATTTGGTTAAGATATCTACTCTTTAGTTTGTTTAAGTACAGTTTTTATTCCATTGTAGTTTAATTTTTTATGAACAAACTTGAATGCTTTGCTTGTTAAAATCTCAGTATTGGAGGTTGAAGGGGAATAAAACAGGCCACCCCAAAATGTGCCACTTTGGCATGTGAATAATTTGAGCTGAAGTCAATCAAGGCCCAGAAAACTCAAGAAATACTTTCACCTCTTCCTTAACTATCTTAAAGAACTTAGATAAGGGGTCTGGCTCAGAAAGAGAGCTATTGCCAGAGGTGAATTTTATCTGAATGACCTAACCATATAGCAGGACAAATATCTAATTACCAAACATCTGCTCTTCTTATTGTCCTGTGAATCACCCTCCTTCCCTTTGAATTCCCAGGCCCTATTCCATTCCTTAGCTCAGGGTCACATATAAGCCTTAACTTCTCAACCTTCCTTTGGGTCTCATATTTTTATGGGGCTCTCTGACATAAGTAATTAAATTTGTTTTTCTCCTCTTAATCTGTATTATGTCTAATTAATAGACCAGCCAAAAGAACCTAGAAGAGTAGAGCGAATCATTTTCCTCCCCTATAAGGTATTCTAAAAAGTCCCATGATGGTCTATCACATTATCTTACAAAAAACTGCTTACCATGGCATTATGCTAAAGCATTTCACATATATTTGGTTAGATCTGTTTTCAAGAAACAAAGCCTAAGATAAGGATACTGACACATGTGATATACTGTGAATATGTTTTCAAAGGAAGTGAAACAGTCAGCACAGGGAAAGGAGGTATGCAAGGATGTGGTCTCAGTTAAAGGTTAGCTTTAGCCGAATTCCACAAGGAACTATAGAATGTGAATTACACCACAGACGTTTTCCTACTTTAAGGGAAGGGTTTCAGCCTTTTGAAATCCCTTGTCAATCCATCCATGACTGTTGGTTTCTCCAGGGGTTAGCAGGGGACGTAACTTTCTTGGACAGGCAGCTCCCAGCCAAGCAAATTCTTGGGGAAGGGGGCAGCTGTGAGCCATCAGCAGCCAACACTCAGCAGCTGAGGGATGGGTACACTTGCTCAGGAAACAGAACATGGGCAAGGCATCTACAGTGCCATTACATATACTTTTTTATTTAAACAATCATCTAACATGACTATTATTATTTCATAACAATGAAATGAAATGTAAAAATGTATTATTAGTTTAAGAGAACACTCCAGCACAGGGTACTGCCCAAATTGGAACCCAAGACTTTCACTCTAAAACCAAGTCTTTTATGCATTGAATTCTGCTTGTACCTTCAAAGAGAATTTTATTTAAGTGAAGACTCTCCAAGTCGGGGGGACAGAAACATTCCTTAGTTGCCAATGACAACTTTTGAAGTTAGGTAAGGAAATCACAAGAAATATTAAAATGTGAAAAAACCTCATGACTCATCTTTTAATAATGATTTTGTTCTGCTCATCATAAAGAGAATCACCATATTAATAATGCAGATAGTACTAGCTAGCATCCACTTGGTGTTTACTGAAGTCATCATGACTGAAATCACTGAAATGTATTTTCGTAGTTAATATTCTCTATAGCCTAATGGGATAGATACTATTGCTATTCCTATCAGAGAGATGAAAAACTAAACCATAAAATTTTTGTCTTGCTCAAGGTCACAGAGAAGTGGCATATTTGGACTTGAACCCAAGTCAGCCTGACACTAGATTCTGTATTACTAATCAACGTCACTGGCAAAATGAATTAATGTATCTAATTCTGTATATAACAAAATGACTCTATTTCTAGGACAAAAGTCTTACGAGAGAAATTGAACGAAAATTACTCAGAAAGTGATAAAAAAAATTAATAACATAATTCACACTGTATTTTTCAAGTCATTCTAACTGCTAAAATACAATAAGGATTAAATCCAAGCACTATCATATACCTTGTCATAACAAATGAAAAATGCAGCTATCTAGTGAGGGACTAAAAGAAGAAATCTCTGACTACAAATGAAGAAATACATCATCTTTACAGATAGAAAGTTGAAAAAAATTTTAATAGTTTGGAATATGGAATATTCTACAAAAATCCTTTAATTTTGAAGGCTAAATTCCCAACAATACAACAATAAATAAAGATTTTTATCATTAAGGCACAATCCATTCCTTTAAATACATCCATTCCTTTTTTAAAATGGAATCTTAAGGGCTGTTATCACAGACTTCTAGATACATAAATCAAATATTAAATACCAAAGAATCAAGGAACAAGTAACACAATACTAGAAAAGGCATATTACTGTTTCAAAGTACACTTGAGATATTAAGAAAGAGAAGGATGATAAAAGGGCAACCATGTAGAAAGGCCTAGTGGCTTTAAAAGTTATGTACCACTACAGCTTATTTCTTAACTGTGCATTCTATACAAAAGAGAAATTTTATCTGCAAAGCATCCTGCTGAGGGACTTGAATTGCTGTAAAGGTAAGGTGCTCTCTCTAGCATAAGAAAAAAGAAGAGAGAAGAAAAGGTAGGGAAAAAGCAACCGGAGAGGGATGAGCCAAAATAACAGTGAAAATTTCTGGTGCATGTGCTGTTCTTTTGGGGAAAATTGGTATGCTTTTGACCTATAGAAATATTTTATATAAAGAATGATTTCACTTGTCTCTGAAAGAATTTCACTTGTTTCTAACAGGATTTTGTAGAAACTCTAAATCTTAATTGAGAGCAAAACAAGGAACACGGTGTTAAAAAGAAAGAACAGGGTTTTCATTTACTCTTAAATGATTCCTAGAAGCCTGGCATTATACATTCTGGAGATACAACAGCATGTGGATCTATAGCTACAATTTTATTTCTTCCCAAAGAATTATAAACACTTACACAATACAACAGTGGTCAAGAACATTTGAAAACTGAATTTTGAAGAACCTAAGTTGCTCTGCAGTCCCAGAAAAGTTCAAAGGGAAGTAGAAGAAGAACTTTGCACCTGTTTTATATATTGTATTTCCATAAATAATTCAATTTGGTACCTAAAATAAGTACTTGGGGTGTGTGTGCATGTGCCCGCACATTATTTTTAGTAGACTGCTTATGTTTGAAAACAACCATGGTAGGTAATATACTAACAATAAAAGCTAAACCTGAAAGAATTTAAACAGTCAGGTAAAGGAAAAGCTAACTGCTCAGACACAATTGAATTCTAGATGTGTTAAAACAACAATTTATTGCAAGAGGTGACTTCAAGCAAGGAATAATGCCTTTAAAAGAACACAGTTGCTGATGCACAAATTGAAACAAATTCTAATAGAAACTGAATCCTCTATTTAGCAAATTGGATGAACCATTCACATTATACTAAATGGTGTTTTCATGGACTACAAATCGTTTTATACATTAAGTCCATAAAAATGAAAGTACTGAGGTTGTGATAATGTACAGTCATGGCACTGATAATTACAAAGATTGTAAAACTCTCCCCAAAGAAGGAAAGTAGAGTTTAGTTTGCTCTATCTGTTCACATTAACATCTCATTAGAGGTCAGGAGGTAAAAACCTCATCACTAAGATCAGTTGATTTTTCTCATACAAACATGAAATTATAATTCAGAAGTGAATTGCATTGTCATTTTCTTTAGTAGGAGCAATTTGATTACATCAGTTGAGAAAAGAATGCTCAAATTGAAACTTGTCAAGGAAGTGTTTTTTTTTTTAAATTTTAAAGTGCCAATGTAGACTTAGAAAACAATATTCTTGCATGATATATACGCATGGCAGAGTTGTATTCAATAATAAAATTAAAATGAATTAGACAACCAAGGTGAACCCCCTGAAATTCAAAGTCACAGTTTTTTGTTTTTTGTTTTTAGTGCATAATTCTTAGAAAATGTTTTTTGATTTATAAAACCACAACAAACTTTTGTGTGTGTGTATATATATATATTTTTTTTTTTAAATCAAGATTTCATTATCTCAAAAACATGTATTGTAATTTTGGAGGTGACTAGGCATATTACTATCTTTTTTGCATTCTTAGAACTACACAGCTCTGATTTGGGGCTCTTCTCTAATGCAGTTTTATTGAACCTCAATGCTATTTCCATAGTAATGAACTTGGTTTTTTCATTTGTCTTCCATTCTAGGAATTAAGGAATTTTTTTGTTTTGTTTTGTTTTGTTTTGTTTTGTTTTTTGGTCTGCATTGACATTCCATATTATCTTTTATTCTAGTTATTGGATTAAGAATATGTTCAGTTCTCTGTAAAATATGTTCAGCATTATGATACTCTATTCAGTCAAACACCATAATATGGTTATGATATTTTATAGTTAAAACCAGAATGTTTTTGTTTTCTTACTAGTGATCTTTAAATAATTTGTTTTAAATACTGTTTTTAGAATTTTCTTAAGATCCATGATACATGTGGTGAAAAATTCAGGATGTTACTTCACTGCTTATTTGTGGCAATAGACTCACCACCTTTCACCTATACCACTAAAATTAACTATTTCAATTTTTCCTAGATTAAATTTTGCCATATAGCTATATAACTTTTCTTCAATGCAGAATGATTTGATTAACATCCATGCATACATACATAGAATACTT
The DNA here is from genome assembly GCF_009834535.1 of Camelus ferus. Taxonomy (NCBI): domain Eukaryota; kingdom Metazoa; phylum Chordata; class Mammalia; order Artiodactyla; family Camelidae; genus Camelus; species Camelus ferus. The sequence continues at coordinate 38,363,912 of NC_045696.1, read as the reverse complement.
TAACCACAATTACTGTGATTAAATATGCGACTTCAATAACACAGTATGTGTAGTAAAGATTAAATTGTTATCTCGCAAACCAGTTCATAGCACTCTTTCTGAAAATATGGAATCTCCAGCAGCCTCCTCACACAACTCCTTGCTCAGGATCTTCCATGCTCCAGGGTAGTGGTGCTACCACATTCCTAAGAACCCCTTAACTTTTTTTCAAAGTTTCTCAGTCCCTCCTCCTACCCTGCAATACTTCCATAATAGGGATAGCCTAGTAACTACATTTCAGTATTCTCTAGTTCTTTGGATTTGAATTAGCCACATCATACATTTTTATGTTAATTAACACATGTTACTTATGTACTTTTCTTAATAAATTATACACATATATGCACACAATTCCGTAATTTAAAAAGATGGGAGAACTTTCATAACATTCTCAACATAGCAAATAATATACGTGAGTCTTACGAAGTCATATTTATAGTTTATACAATTTTGGATGCTGCTTCTCTTCCTTTAATTTTAGCCTAACCATAATATTTCATCTAGAGGATACACTTTTTTAACTCATTCTTTGATGATTAGATATTTAGGTTGCTTACAATTCTTCACTAAAATAAATTTATCATGGTAATTTAAGAGGTTATAATTAGGTACTACACCCAAGCTTTAGGAAGTAGCTAAACTTAATGAAAAGATTATACTAGATGCTCTGGAAAGTAAATAAGGTTAGGAGAACTTTTAGGGGTAGGGAGAGGGAGGAAAAGATGTTAGAAGACTGGAAAGGGTTACAGAAATTGTGGGATTATAAACTTTGTTCTATGGCTCTAACTCTGGATTATGGCAAGACATCAGGTTGTCAAATAGGCTAGCTTCTGGGACAGGGTGCCTCATTCTCTCCAAAGATGTCCTTGCACAGAGAGTGGCAGGAAGATAGCAAACCCTGAATGATACCACCTGGATACAGTCAGCAAAGATCAATGGCAGATGATCTGAGGGGTGTCCCTGATTCACAGGTACTGACTTAGGTTCCAGCAACTTGGCACAATTGGGTGAAGTCGGTAATAATGACTGGGGTTGAACTCCTACCTCTTCAGCAGAAAGGTGGTTCAAGAACAGATTTAGACTGATTTGAGGAAAAGAAAAGATGAGAGATCTTTTATACAGCTAAATATTGGGACTAAAATTCAAAACTACAAAATAACCTACTCTGAAAAGAAGGTCTTTTTGCATGTCACTTTATCTTTCTTTTGATAATTTCATGGTAGTGGAATTGATTTGTCAAAGGGTAGGGGCATTTTTAATGACTCTGGAAATGTATTACCAAAATGCTTAGCCAAAAGTCTGATCAATTAATACTGCATAGTCATCATATCCTTATGAGAAACCACTACTGTTATTTTTTGGTTTGTTTATTTTTTTTTAAAATCTACTAGTTAAAAATATAATGCCTCCATATTTTCTTTTATTTATTTACTTAAAACTAGTGGACTGAAACCACTGTCCTTGTTCTTTTTAAAGAATCAATTTTAATGAGATATGATTTCTGCAAAATAAACTGCAGTCAATTAAAGTGTATAATTTAATGAGTTGTGATGAAAACACCACAACAGCAGAGATATAAAATTTTCCATCACTCCTGCCAGTTTCAGTGCCTCTGTGGTTCACCCCTTCTTACACATCCAGCCACACAGTTAACCATGGGTCTGCTTTGTGTCATGATAGAATAGTTAGTGCACATTTTCTTAAAATTCATATATCATCCATTACGTATTCTTCTGTGTTTTCGTATATGCTCTTTTCCAACTTCCTTCATTAAGCATATCAATTTTTTATAATTTAGCATCAGAATGTCTCCTATATAACTATTTTTAGGCCTCATCATTTGTCTTCAAATATGATGTTAAAATGCCTATATTAAAATAATTTATTATTAAAGATATCACATGATATTTTCAATTTTCTCAAATAACAAATGTTATTATTTTTTTCTCTTCTAGTGGTCTAGCCTAAGTTAGAAGCCATAATAAGAATGAAACTTAGAAAACACTTTTTTTTCAAATTACTCCATCATATTTATGATTAGATAATTCAATATTTTAAAGTAAGTAAATAATTAATCATTTTTCTGTCTACATTTCAAAAAAAAGGTAAAGTAGAATGAACTTTATGGTTGCTATTTTGTAAGAAGTGTAATATAACTACAATTATGTTATATGGGAACTAAATCGATTTTCTAATATTTGTTTTTGTTTTTACTTAACAAAACTTCTATTTAATTTACTTTTTATTTTTAAATGTTTGAATCTATAATACTCAATAATTAAAAGAAAAAAAGATTTTTTTTGACGCTGAGGTAAATGCCCATACATAAAAAGGCTTTTATCAGTTCAAGAATTAAATAAAAGTCAAATGACATGAAGTTTATATTTAATTATGATTAATAGGAATATAAATATTTTATTAATTGGTTGTGTTCAGTTACATGAGAAATTATATCTAAGTTATATTTTTTCAGTTACAGTGCCTTTTTCAGGAATTTAAAATCAAATAAAATTATTAACAACATATTAAAATTGATTTTCCACTTTTAATAAACTGGAAAATCATCATAACTTTTTAAGCTCTTTTAGAAATAACATTTAATTGTGAAGAGCACTGAATTGGGTAATCATAACTATAACTTACTACCTTAATATTCATTGTGACCACACTACCTACAAAGACAAAAGAAAGACATTTTTTATTGAGCTCCTATTATTACCAGATGTTGTATTCGACATTAATCTATATTGTCTCATTTAATACTCCCAACAGTCATAAGGCAGAAGTATTATCTTCACCTTGCAAACTAGAAAACTATTGTTTAAAGTGGCTAAATAACTTCCACAAATTCACCCATGGGAAAAAACCCTGCAATTTAGTTCTCCTCTATGTATAACTAGTTACTAAATCAGTCTTCAAGATTTTACTCTCCATACAAAATATACTAGTTTCCTTCAATCATTCCTTGATGGACCTACTAAGCATTGTTAATTCTACCCTGTATATCCTTTCTAAATTTTTTTTTTACTTTCCATTTTTGGAATATCAAAATATAAATTCAAAATTCTGAAATGATGACAAACACATTTAAAATGCTAGATAGTAATGAAGCAAATTTGGCACTGACAGTTTTAAGGGGAATTCTAGACACCTAATTCCACTTTGGGACCAGAATATGGGAATTAGAAGTAAGTATAAAGGAAAGAAATTTGTGTAGGTACTGCATATTATTCTTGATTAAGAACTATTAGAAACAGAAATTGGTCATCAGCAAGATATTTTACTTTAACCCATAATTGTAGTTACAGCCACAAACGGATGTTAATAAAAATAGACTTTCTTTAACAACAGTATGCCTCTGGGACAGAAGCTATTTCCTCACAGTTTTAAGAAGAACTGAGACCCCATTATAAAGCATTAGAAGGTTGGGTTTTGGTACATTAAACTAGCAACTGGATTCACTTATTTTCAGACAGAGTTTTCATTAACCTGTTAATGTTTATTCATGCCGATTCTTAACAGACTAAAAATAGCTAAAATTCTACTGAGACTAGTATTCTTCAGGTAGCATCAACACTTGCACTTGTAAGAAGTGGATATGAAGTTTCTCTGCCCAGTTACAAACCACTAATGTCAGAATCTTTTGTTTTTTTTAATCAACTCTCTTTCCCAACCAACTCACTCACTCAATATCTCTCTCTCTCTCCTTTCTCCCTAGTGGAACTTTAAATTATTTTTCATTAAAAATTTTTGAAATGTTGCATATTAATAAGAGCTAATATAGCGAAATGTTTACAAGGTCAGAAGTGCTGTGCTAAATCCTCTATGTACATTATATCATTTAATACTCTCAAAAACCTCATGACACTGGTACTGTCTTCTCCCCTGTTTTGTAGTGGTGGAACTTGGTCAGTGGTAGAACTGAGCTTCAAACTCAGCCAGTCTGACTCCAGAGCCTGCATGTTTCATCATTAAACTACACTGCCTCCACTTAAAATTTACCTATGGAAATAGAGTGTTTCCAATTATATCATAACCAACTCTTTACAAAGGATTATTGTTTTACAAAAAAATTTCCATTTGGCAGTGATTTCAAAAAGCAGAAAGCCTGTCGTTATAGAGTCATGTGTTTTGGGGTTTTGGTGAGTTTTTTAAGATAATTTTTCAAGTAAAACAAGTCAGAATCAAGAGTCCCTTAAAATAATCTAACACTAAAATGGGAAGAAAAGATAGGAAGCAATTAGTGAGTAGCTAGCAAATGTGGCCATTTTGCTGGCAGAGACCTTACTCTCAACATGGTATCTTTGAATGTAACACTTGGCTCCTAGAAGATGAAAGTTACATAAAACATGTAAACAACTTCTTGAATTTTGAAAATTTTGACTAGGTTTTCTCATGTGTTTTAGATACTAAGTTCCAGATCCTCAAAGGAAAAAAAAAAACCAAACAATACTTTTTTTTGTTTCATTCCATGGTTTAATCAAATTCGTCATGTTTGATAATACAAAATGTTTATGTTTAGAATTTCTTTCAGCTCAATTAGAAATAAAATATGTCAGGGAATGTGTGCTTTTTTAAATCTTAAAATTGATTTACTCATAATGTTTGCTGTTTATAGTTATAAAAATGACAATGTTTTTTAGTATGAAATTATAACAGACTGCAATAGAGACCCGCTAATCCCACCTTACCATCCCTTCCTGTGACTGGGATCAACATGTCATTTTGGCTCCAGCAGTTTCAAAGAAGTAGAAATTAAACATATGGACAATATTTGTGTATTTTGCTATTTGAAAGAAATGGTATGTATTTGAAAAGTTAGGCTGTCTTCTCCAATCTACTTCCTTTTCCCTACACTAGGTCTCATTAGCATGAGAACAGCAGATGGGACCTTCATAAAGTATGTTTGTTTCAGGACTTTGATATGCAAATATCTGTTCTAAAAGAATGAGAAATGAACTGACCACCAGATTTTCTCATAAGAGAATTCCTCTAACTAAAAGAAAAAGAGAGAAAAAGAGAGAGACAAGGCTGTGAACCCTGAGATGGATAAGCTTTGACATTTTACATTCCTATATAATATACTCAAGTGTAAAATATTGCCTCCATTAAAATGCAAAAAAAAAAAAATCAATTTCAGGATATGAAGTGTAAATGTTGCAATAGATTCACTCTGTTAATCTTACAGGTAATTCTTTACTCAGGCTGATATTTGTCTTTATGAATAATTTAAGTCTGTAACTCCTTAGAGAGCAAATGAGATATTTTATCTATTTGAGGATTTTTACCTAAATGAACATAAATAAAAAATGATTTTAAAAGAAACACTGTAAAATGGTATTTTTAAAAAAGCCTAAGAATTTAATTCTCAAGTTTATATAATACAAAATTGAAAAATATATTTTCCCTGACAATTGTTTTTAGTCTTATTTGCTTATATCTAACACTTCACCAAGTTAATACATGGCATTAAAATCAGAACATGAAAAATAGATTCTGAAGGCAAATTATGAAAATGAAAGTAAGTGATTTAAGAATAAAATCCTTGAAATCTAAACAGGGTTCTAGTCATGAGGAATCCCTGATGGGAAAGAAATTCAGACTTGAAAAAAACAGATGTTAAGGCAAAACAAAATAATAGTTAAATTAAAGCATTTAAAATATTTAATATGTAAGTTAGAAATTTTAAACTTAGGAAAAGTATAAAATATTTTATATAATTTAATCTTATAAAATTTGAGAGGATGAAAAAAAATCCTCCATATAAAATCCTCATTTTAGGTAAGATATGTAATATAAAGCATATTATGCAGCAAAATGCTACTGTAACTGAATGTTAAGTGGGAATTTTCCCACAGCCAGAAATTTCAGAGAAGGCCCCAGTTGAATTTAATCACTGCTAGGAATCTTTATTTTCCATTCACAAACTTTAACACTTGGAGACAGTGAACACAAGGAATGGTTTATCAGGATTCTCCAGTTTCAGTGCCCCCAGTTCTTGCAGCAATAATGAGGGATGAGAGAGAATGGTCTTTGGGGGTAATGTGAACGAGGCAGTCAAAAATCCCTCATGAATTTAAGGTTGCCTAAAATGTTCCCTCAAATTTATTAAACTAGATCTACTCTCTCTTCTAAAAAGTTGATAAGCCACTGGATCTGCAGACAGTGTAACACTGTCCAGGGTTGAAAATAATGACCAAAACAGAGAGAGAGAGGTGATGGGATAAGGAGCCCTAGGGAGTAACCCATCCTCCTATTCACTGATGAATAAGGATATGCACTTTCCTTGGGTGGGCTGCTTATGAATAAGGTTCCTTGACTTAAGCGGACCTAATAATATACCTACACAAGCAAGTAACTGCAAGGAAAAGGCACCTTAATAAGTAGACTTTTTTGACTTTAATGAAGAATAAAGAGATGAAAGAAATGAAGCTGAATCCTGATCTGCCTCTTCAGTGATCCAAGAAACAGGACACCAATTACATAACTCTCAGAGGGAAGCACTCAGAAGAAGCACAGGCACTGGGAAGCCAGGTACACGGAGGACATCTGAAGTGAGTGCCAGTCTTAGAAGCAGAAGACTACAATCTCATTGAGTCTTAAGGAGAAATGTGTCCACTCCTGCTACATCACGGATGGAGTTGGCATCTAGGAGTGTGAGATAGAAGTATCTGGAATCCCACCCACACCCCAGTACTCTCAAGCACAAAAGCTGTCAGCACAGATGGTACGTGTAGAAAAGCTTTGAATGGAACTTAAGATTGATGTTTTAAAATGAATAAGTAATAGAATAAACTAATAACCCAAGTGTCTGAAAAGTTATGGCATCTGTCTAAAAAGGGTCCAGGAAGAGCCCCCAAGTGAGAAAAAAGGGTAAAAGTTCCATTATAGCTGGGAGCAATTACTGAAAAAAAAAAAAAACAACCTAAAACAATATCTTATTTAAATAACAATGGGTTGTATTGTAACTCCTCAATAAACAGGTTACTCTAGTCAGTGGTATACTTAAAATAACATTATTGTGTTCTATTTTTCTCTGTATCAGTATGTATCATGAAGTTCAGGTGTATATCTCTAAGAAAGGGCACAAATAATGCACCATTAAAGGGTATGGAACACCCAGAAATAACTATGCCTCATAAATGAAAGCACTGGAAGAATATATTCATTCAACAAATGTTTTTTCAATGTCTCACAAGTGCTAAGTACAATTCTGGGTATAGTAAACTTGGAGATGAATGAAGAGTCAGAATGTCCCTGGTCTTGTAGAGTTACAGTACACTGGGGTAAACCATAGTCAAGGAATAGCTTTCTAAAGAAGTGATATTGCATAGGATGTAGAGAAATAGGAATGTTCACATACTGCTGGTCAGTGCTAGCTGATTCAGCTATTTTGGAGAAAAATCTGACAAGATTACTTGAAGTTGAAAATGTGCCTAATCTCTGACTCAACTCCACTCTGGGAAATAATGTAGAACACTTGCAAATGTACAGGAGGAAGAAGGTGTGTGTGCATGTGTGTGTCCATGTGTGTGTGTATAAATAAAAAGGATGTTTACTGCAGCATTGTCCCTAACATTTGGAAACCAACTAAATGTCCAATAAAAAGGGAACAGACGTGAAAACTGTATGTAATTACAACTGAACAGTACACATCTGTAATGAATGAAGTGAAATCATATGTGTAACATGGATCTCAAAATCGGTGTGAAAAGAATTATACAGTGATGGTTTATATCATGATACATTTATGGATCATTTATGTTAAAAAACAATGGTATGTATCTTTTATGGATATATACTAAGTAATAAATGTAAATGATAATACACAGAAAAAGAAGTGATATGGCAGATGAGACAGAATAATGAAAAGTCATGAGCCATGTGATGATCTAAGTAACAGGGGAGGGAGAGAAGGTGTTATAGACTGAACTGTGTCCCCCTGAATTCTGAACAAAGCCCAATGTGACTGCATTTGGAGATAGGGCCTTAAAGGAGGTTATTGAGATTAAATGAGGTCATAAAGGCAGGGTGCCCTTATAAGAAGAGGAAGAGACACCAGTAGTGCACATGCACAAAGGAAGGGCCATCTGAGGACACAGCAAGAATGCAGCCATCTGCAAGCCAGGAAGAGTCCTCACAAGAAACCAACTCTGGTGGCACCCTGATTTCGGACTTTCAGCCTCTAAAACTATGAGAAAATATTTCTGCTGTTTAAAGCCACCAAGTCTGAAGTATTTTGTTATGACAGCCTTAGCAGACTAATACAGAAAAGGAGATATTTATGTCAGAAAACAACAATGTGAAAGCTCTAAAGGAGGAAGTGCTTGGAGAGCTCTAAAAACTTAGGGATGTGGGTAGGACTGCAGTCACACCAAGTGTGGCAAATGTAGGAGATGAAGTTGCAGAGGCAGGCAAGGGCTAGATCAAGGGGGCAGGGGAAGGCTACTGGGCCATGATGATGAGTTAGGAAATTTTTTTAAAGATAACATGAAGCCAATGGAAGATAAGAGACAAGACCAGCCACTTTTGGAATAATGGATTGTTAAAGTTAATATAGGGAACTGTTAGGCTATTCCAGTCTATATTTGATCTAGGAGGTTAGTAGTGACCAACAGGAGGGAACAGATTTGGGATAAACTTTCAAGGTAGGGCCTAAAGAACTTGCTGATAAATTAATGAGAAAAAAGTGATAGTTACCTGGCTTTGACCATTCTCTCTGAAAGTCTCTTCATTCTAATAGATAGTCAGAAATCACAAGATTGGATATCTAGTTTTAATAGTTTGTGACTCATTAAAATGAAGAAAAGTCTCTGTTAACATGATTTTAAGTACATCCTTCAATGGAGATTACATTCAAATTACATGAAACAATTGAAAAATTAAAAACCCTAAAGGTGGATTTTAATACTTTCATCGATCCCCTTCCGCAAGTAACTTCTTAACCCCATGCCTAGAAGAAATTACTGTATTGGACCAGAGTTAATCTCTTTTTGTGAAACCTCTTCTAGGTACCACACAGAGCTTTTATTCCATGATACTACATAATAGAATATACATTTCTCACTTTATGACCCCCACCATGGGCTGAACACAATAATTCCTAAATTTTTATCCTTGTTAGTATTGATGGTTATAGTTTTGTTTCTCCATGCCACACTTTCTTGACCCGTTATCCATGTTCCAATAGACTTAGGTATTAGCAGGTCCCAGTTTATGTTTTTGTAAATTGAACTGCAGTAGAAAATATCTATTTTTCTAGCTTGGCCAGCATTACATGATGTGTTATCCTGTCATCTGGAGATGAAGACCAGATCTATTAACTTTTTGTATGCATTATCCATATTTTATTATTGTAAGTGGATTCATCTCTATTTACGTTTTTCATCTCCTGTTATTTATTCTGGGGTTTCACTGGGGTCATCTGACCTTGCCTGGATTTGGCAGGGCAACCCTGCTTCAGTCTGTGGATCTTTCTAGGCTTGGCTCCTTATTATAGTAGGGGCTCAGAATCCTCCAGCAAATACTAGTGAAGCTCTTCTCATGATGCTGGCAAAGGTACAATAGAACTAACAAAAACAAAGCTAGGATCCTTGAGAGGTAGGTTCAGAACTGGTAACTAATTTAGGTTCTTATTCTATTGGCCAAATTAAGTCATATAGCTGAGGCCAAAGTCAAGGAGTCAGGAAAAACACTTGCCCTTTACTGGGACGAAGGGCAAAATTACAAGGGAAAGAGAATTAATACAAGGAGGGGTGAATAACTGAGACCAATAATTCAATTTGCCAGTCATATTCAAATGTCATACCTGTACTCACCCTTCTCTAATTATACAGATTAAAACAAGTGTATAACTAATTATGATAGACACACACTTAGGAAAAATTAAAATGTAGTAACTGTGTATATGTCTACATACATGTATGTAATACATACCCACATACATACACACAGATACTTACACACATATTACTGCAGGGGAGATGGATGATAAAACAGCATACTCTGAGATCTGCAGAGGGCCCCCTGATAACTTTGCTAAGTGATGTTCAGAACATATGTGTCAGGAAAACTCAATGTTCAGGCACAGATGGCTTCTCTAGTGAATTCTACTAAACACTTAAAAAAAAATACCAAATTTGAACAAAAAATTCCAAAATATTGAAAAGTAGGAAATACCATCCAATACATTTTATGAGGTCAGTAATACTTTGATTCTAAAACCAGAAGGAGATATTACAAGTAAAGAAAAATACAGGTCAACAGCCCTCATATACACAGATGGAAAAAACTCCAATTAAAATTTTTAGAAATACGAAATTTTTAAAATATTAAATCATAAAAAAGGTATTTTATCCCAGGAATGTAACTAGCATCATATTTAATGGTGAAAATTTGAATGCTTTCATTTCAAGATTGGGAACAAGGCAAGAATATTCATTCTATTTCTGTTCAACACTGTTCTGAAGGATCTGGACAGTGAAACAAGGAAATAAAAAATATCCAGTTTGAAAAGGAAGCAAACTTTCTTATTCATAGATGACATGAAAATATGAACTAAAATCATCTATGGAATATATAAAAACATTCTAGAATGAATCAGCGAGTTTAGGAAGGTTGTAAGATATGAGATCAATATACAAAAACTATTTGTATTTTTACAACAGTGGGAAATTAAAATGAATGAAACAATATTTACAATATTATCAAGACACGAAATATGTAGGGATAAAAATGGAAAACAATCAAAATGTCCATCAACAAATGAATGGATAAACAACTTATGGTTTGTCCGAAAGATGTTCTACAAAGCAAAAGTGTAATAACTATTGATATATGCAAATGCAGAAATAAATGTAAAATAATTATGCTGAAATTAAAGAAGCCAGGCAGAGAAATGTGTTTGTAATACATAATCCCTGCAATATAAAATTCTAGAAAATGTGAACTAAAGCATAGAGATTAATGTATAGAGCCATGGTGATTGGTTGCAAGAAGGATAAGGAGAGAGAAATTATAAAGGTGTATGAGGAAATATTGGGGACAATGGATAGGCTCGTTATCTTGATTATGCTGATGGCTTCACAGTCATATTTATATACCCAAATTTAGCAAGTTTCATGCTGTAAAGTACAGTTTTTATATGTCATTATACTGTATAAAGCTGTTATAAATGTTTTATATTTATCTCCTGATTTTTAACTAAATTTTACACATTTTATTCTAAAGTAAGCAAATCTTCTAAAATATAAATAACTCTTCTGTTAGAACTTTTTACATCCAGTTTACTTTTCAGAAATTAAAATATTTATATTAACTAGGCAATAATCTCTATAAAGCAAAGAGTTTATCTCTGTGAAAACTCAAGTAATTCTTGATGGTAATATATTTTTTATGCATCTAAAAAGAATAGAAGGTTAAAAAAGGGAAGATCACTTCAAATTATTAAAACAAAAGAGATCTGAAAAATAATATATTTAACAGTTTAGAGGGAAGCGTTTGAAGTACAGATTCTGCTGAAAACACTGATATTCAGAGAAATGGCTTTGAATCAAAATTGCTGAGTTTAGGCCCTGTTTAGTGATAAAACTAGAAAAAATCATTTAATGTTTTTACCTTCACACTAATTTTTCCAGCTTAGCATACATTACTTTTACTTTTCTTACACTATGAGGTACAATCAACTAGTAAGCCTTTCTTCTACAATACTTTTGATGTATGTTACTTTCTTTTTAATTCCTAACTTTAACTCATAATTTTCTATGAAAGGGAGAGAAAATGTTGACCAATAAAGGCCAATGATTCAGTAATTATTTTTTCTCCAATAATAAAACTATTTTCAATAATCTTCAGTTTAATTTACTTATCCTTGGAGGCTTCATTAGATCTACTAATGAACTGGGCATCATTTAAATTAGAATTAACACTTTCATCCTTCTTATGAATATATATAAGACAAACTTTGAAATGTTGGCCATCTGGGAAAACAGTCAAGCTGTCATAGCAAAATGAAGACATTTCTCAATGAACAGTACTACTTCATGGCCACCAGACAGTAAATAAATAGACATTCATTGCTGTCACATTGAGGGAAATTCCCTCAAAAAAACATTGCTATCTCCTTTAGGAATTCTTGGATACTTTGGTCGTCCCTTTGAAGTAATAGTCATTTAAAGATATGTTTCACATGCAATGCTAGACTTCCTTCCATGTTTCATTAGTAGGCACAAGAACTGCATGATATTTTTCCCACTTAGCAGTCAAACCATTAAATTCGATAAACATCACTAATATTATGGTTCAAAGATTAGAGTCTCTTCTTAAGGATGCCAGGTATACATAGAAAAAGGAGTCTTAACAGAAGAGATACATTAAGCAATCATTTTTCCATTTCCTCCAATTAAGTTTTTGTGTATTTACTCCAGGCCATTAATAAAAGAAGGGAGGGAGGAAGGAATGAAAGGTGGGTAGAAGAGTGAAAGAAGCTCTTCTATTTAAAGAGCAAAATTATATTCAAACAGTGAATAGCATGAGGTAGACTGACACCCCTTAGGAAGGAGATGATAATGCTCGGTATGAAATACTGAAAATTTATTTTAAGATTAAATGTCATATGATTTTTCCAAATCCTTAGTTATGATTGAGTATAATGAATGACTTGAATATCTATATATATTGAAAGATAAGAATAAGAATGGCACAATATAACCACAGTTCCACAGGAAAGTTTAGTCACATAGTACATAGTCTAAGAAATCTCAAATATAAATGAATTTGATGATAAAATATTCACCATGCAGCTTAAGTTGACTTCTTCAAAGGGCATAAATAAGAGAGATGGTGCAGGGGCTGGTGGCAGGGGGGGAGTGTGCAACAAGAAAGAGAAGTCAAAAAATGAATAAATGACAAAATACAGTAACTGTAAATTTCCAAGGGGGCACTACTGAAGATATATATATATATATATCCCAAAAAACTCCTAGAGCACTACACAAAACATGTTTTACAATATGAAACTATTATTCTAGCTAAAAATAAAGGGTTTCATTTATATATTAAACAGGTACAATATACTGCTTATTTTAGAAATATCTTTATAAAAAGATACTTATTCAAGATTATCAACAACTTGGGGACATTTTTTAAAATGCCAATTCTAAATATGTTTTATAACATAATAAGCAAAGTATACAAAATCATGCGCTCTATGCAAATATACACCCCTTCACAAAAGCAATAGCACCATTATTGTGCAGGTCTGTGTCTATTGTGTGGCAGGGATCATGGCAATTCATAGCAATTCAGTTGTAATTCAGGATGTAATAGGAAGGCAATAAAGTTCGTTAAGTTTATGGCATACCTTAATAAAAACATATTTACCACTGCCAAAAGGTCAAAATAATCTGCAAGTAGGGAGAAAATATGAGAATGTACTGGAAACTGAATCTTACGGTTCACAAAAAAAATCTGTTTTCTTGTAATTTCTAAGTAAAAGACAATCTGAATTTTACTTCTCTGAATTTGCTTTATTTACTGAATTTGCTCCTGTGTATTATAAAAAGAATATAAACTATAACTCACCAATTTTTAACAAATTTTCAGTGCCTGGCATGGCAACTAGTCAAGATGTTTCAGCATGAGATAATTAGCAAAGAGAGACCTTGAAAAGATCTCATCAGCAAACAGCCAGCATTGAACTAACACTCCTCTAAGGAAAACACTCATACACTACTTTTTTTTTTTACTAAAATGATCTTTTACTCTCAGATACTTTTGCATTTTAATAGAAATCAAACTCTGTTTCCTAAAATAGATCAATATGAAATCCTCTATTGAATGTTTTTGAAATTATATTCCTTAGCCCAGATGCCTTAGTAAATGACTGAATAAAAATGATGGCTAACTTGTGAGGGAAACAGTTCCACTAGAAGTTTTATCCTGTTTAATTGTAAAAATGTTACACACTAATAACAGGCTCAAAAGGACAAGTTTGATCATTTTATTTATATTTCCTAGACATACATTAATTTGTCTACAGGGAAGAGCTCTACAAACACTATTTGTAAAGAACTAGATAGCAGATATTTAGGTTTATGGGCCGTATGGTCTCTGAAGCAATTACTCAACTTTGCAACTGTGACTTGAAAGCAGTGATAGACAATACGTAAATAAACAGACTTTGCTGTGCTTTAAAAAATCTTAACTCATGAAAATGGGCTGGAATGGCAAGCAGGGAGTTTGCCAACTCCCATTACACAGTGTTACCTGATAATGACCAAGAGCCTCTCTTTGACCAAACTTTGTCAGGCTCCTCTGAACCCTCTGCTCATCAAGGCCTGACCATGAGCTTTTGTCTCTATTCCTGTAAAGTCCAGTTTTTGCAAGAATCTTGCTAAATTGATTGACAGAATCCCCCACTGAACCCTCTGCTCATCAAGGCCTGACCATGAGCTTTTGTCTCTATTCCTGTAAAGTCCAGTTTTTGCAAGAATCTTGCTAAATTGATTGACAGAATCCCCCACCCTAAATATCTGATCAATTCCTCATCTCCCACAATCCCCCAAGTGATATGTGATCACCCTGTTCAGCCATTAGAAAGAATCCTGTCAGGATGGTTTAGCCAGAATCCCCCCTTACCCTTGATGTTTCCTCTCAGTAATTTTCCATCCGTTGACCCACACCATAATCCCTAGCTTTAAACTTCCCCTTTTCTTTGTTATAATTAGAATTGAACTCAATTTCTCTCCACTATTGTAAACCTCCATTGCAGTACTCCCACTGAATTAAGTCTGCCTTCAGCAAATGTCAGAATGATTATTTTTTTAGCAGTGTCAAAAATAATCTAGGATTTTCCTTTGATTGACCCAAATCCATATTTAATACCTGGATGATGCCTTCTTTTTTTAAATAATGTTTCTCTTTCACCTTTTCTCCTATTCTTCAAAATTACTGTTTCATCATAGTTGTAAAATTCCATGAAAATCCTAATTTTTATCCTACAAATCAACATCTTTTTGTTATAACTGTGCCTTATGCTTCATTTTATTGCAACAAGAAATTCTCTGTGGAATTTTTCTTGCCCCCAAATAGATCCCTAAACTAACGTACAATCAGAGGCTACCTGCACACATTCTAAAGAATGATGGTTTCAATGGTGAAGGTAATTCCTCTGGGGCTTGGTAAGAGGTGACACTGCTGGCCCTACACACAAATCATTATTGCTCTCCCCTCCCCTATCTCTATCCCTTTAAAATAAGAACTGTGGTATTAAATAATCCATCTATTCTTCCTATTAATTAGCGATCTTTATTTTATTGTAGGTTTAAGGATTTCATGTAATATCTATTTTTTCCTTTCTACTCAGTACCATTGATAAATATTTCTCTTTGGGAGTTATACTACACATTTTAAATATTTTCCCTTAAATATATTTTAATACCTGACAGGGTTCTTTCTCTTTTATTGTTCTTTTCAAATAATCTATATGCCATTCCATTTAACATTTCATATAAAAATTTACAATCATTTTTGCCGAGTTCAAAGTAGCAAAACAGTAAGACTCTTGAGTATGATTTCTTTATAATTCTAAATAAACACTTACATCTTTCAAATATTTAAACTTCTTATCCAAGAATACAGTGTGTATATCAAATTACTCTACTCTTCCTTATCCCATTCAAAACAAATTTTAACTTGTAGCATTAAATAGAACATCCTCTTGCCAATTTTTAACAAATTTAAGGAAAACATACAATTCAACATTAAAGTAATAATGCCTCAGGACCAGATAGCTTTACTTTATTGAATCAGATATGAGTCATCTAAGGAAATACATTATTATATTTCATCAATTAAGTATACAGAGAAATTTTATGGTCACCTCTATAGATGCCAGAAAATTTCTGAAAAAAATTATAAACCATCATGAAGAAAATATTTACCTAATTAATGTATGCTATTTATTTTATAGGATAATTTTGAAAATTATATAATTAAATATACTATTTCATATGTATGGAAAATTCATTCATGTTTAGCAAGCTACAATACCCAATAAAATTAGGCTTTCAGAAGACGATGCTCTTGGTCATAATGCAATTAGTAGATTAATAGAGAATCTTTAGAAATATTCTCACATAATCCATATTTAGTGCCATTCCAAAGTATTAACAACTAAAAGTTTTCTAGTTAATTTTATTTAAAATATTTAATTGGTTAACAGAGAGAGAAAGAAAATAAGCTTTTTCACCATGGTAGGGTGAGATATAAACTATCCTGAATAGTAGTAGTTAAATTTAAAATAAGAATCGGTATAAAACAAGAAAATGAGGATCTGAGTCATTTTAAGAAAAAGACAAAAAAAAAAAAAAAAGTGATCCTATTTAAAGAATTCTATCCAAGACAATGGTTGTTTGTCTTTGTCAAAAGGAACAGGGCTTGCATCTTTCAAGAGGTTTTCACGACTTTTTATAGCAGTCACTTTTGATACTGTCAAATAATGGGAATAAATCATGCTTTTTCCTTGTCCACTGCTGAAGATAAAGCAGAGCTTGTTTTTATGCTCCCAAAGTTCCCATCAATTTTGGTACTGCATGCTTCTTTATATGGTGATAGTCCTTGTATAGAGCAACTAGCAACTGGAAATCTCCATCCCTTTCAATTTATCACCACTCTACAGTTCCTCATAAAATAGAGACTACTGTTTTTCAATAATACCATAGTCCTTATTTATTAGAACTCATTCTAAAAACAGATAGTTTGTCCTAAGTTCGTATTGAAAATGGTAACTGGTTATACAGAATAATGATGGGGAAATACCTGTAATACTGAAACTTTCCATGTATAGTGTTATATGCCCAAAGGGAAAAACGTTCAAGTACAAAACAGAGAACTATTTCTTTAAAAGGCCACGTGCAAAATTGAGGACAAAAGTAATTTATTTAATTCTTACTGTAAGTCATTATTTCAAAGGAATAAAAATATTAATAATATCCCTCCAATATCATCATAATGTGTATTCAAGTTTATCATCACCTCTGAATAATCATAGTAACAGTTACTATAAATGAAATAAAAATGTTTTTCTCACAAAAGATAACAGGATATCTTAAATCAAAATAAATATTTTAAGTATATTTATATTAGATACACTATTCTTCAAATCTATCTCACCCACTCCTTTTTCTGTATCAAGTTCTTCCTTTTGATGCCTGTTTTCCTTAGAATTATGTTGTCCTTTGAAATATACTTCCCTAGAGCTTAGATATATGAATATCCTAAAAACGCAAATTACTACATTTTTGTTCATATGGAGGATGATACACATTCATACCTCTGTAGTTCCAATGCGAGCTCTGACTAAATAATGAAAAATAGTATAATACAAAATTATCCCCAAATTTTAAGATGTATGATATAATTTTACTATTTATATTTGTTATGATGCTTAGAATATTATTTAATTTGAATTATGTACAGACTTACTAAATACAATATTCTGTTATTATACTGTATTTCTATAAAGTAAAAAGTGAGGTCTTTTTCTTCTCTGGTAAAATTCTGCCATTATATCTTCAATGTACTACACGTTATATTCCAGTGTAAAGTTTATCCTGAATTATCTGTTGCTACTGTGGATGCTACATGGAAATAATCACCTCATCTTCAAAACAGTTGAATCCTATTTATTTATATGGAATGAGAATAAGGTTTAAATTTATAGAAATATTTTTATTCTAATGTTTAATTTAGCATATTTAGTTTAGTTCATATCTAGTTAAACGGAACATTGATACATAGTCTACTTCTTGTCTGTTGATCAAAAGAAAATCCTGATTATTTACACTGGATGTGGCTTAATATTAAAGTTTACATGTAAAAGCTTTTACTCTTGGATTATACAATTTTTACAAGTGTCGCCATTATGGGTAAAATGCATATGGCACTTCTACACCAAGGCTTATAAGAAGATGTGCAGTCTGTATGTTCTTTTTCTTTCTCTCATTGGATACAGAAGACTACGAGGCCATATGTAATAATGAAGTTACAGATGCGAAATCTATAATTCTCCTATTTTCTGTATGAAGGAAAGCCCTCAACAACCAGGAACACCTTGGACTGTAATGTAAATGAAAAATGAACTTCTACACATTAAGGCTCTAGAATTTGGAATTTTGTCTTCTCAGCTTTTAAATCTTACCTTAATTGAAGATTTAAGTGTATATGGGGGTGTGTGTATGTGTTTGAATGTGTATGTGAATATACAGATATATACACACATGGCAATTTCTTAGTAGTCAGGGGGCAAGTGATTTTTAAAACTGTAATAGAAGACTGTACTGATGGGAACCTATATTATACCATAGTATCATTCTTGGTAAACTTTATCTGCAATAACTTGGAAGGCAGGTCAAGTGCTGATTTGTGTTGACTGCTACTTAATACATCAAACAAGATACTTCCAGGAGGAAACAAGCTCAGGCAATAAGTTGAAAGGTTGAAAGTTGGAAGGAGAAGGAAAAGAAGAGTATAGAATTTTAGTGCTTTCAGGATAGGAAAAGATAATATCTTTCCCAATAACCAGAAACAAAACTAAGAAAAAGGTATCTCTGAGCACCAAAGATAGGTTAACACATCTCAGTTAAACAAACAAACAAAAAACTCAGCCATATGTTTAAGATCTATCCAACCCAATAGTTTAAAACACCCTGAAGTTAGTTTCTATTAAGCTGAGAAAGGCATGTGAATATTGAGGCAAGTAGGTAAATTAATAAATAAAACATACTTGAAAATTATGTCGAAGACAGAACTTTGGGTTTGGATTTTGTGTGTAGTTTCTGGCATGTAGAATTGACAAATAGATTAAAAGACTACTATGAATTTTAGGAAATCTTATTGCCAACAATTCATGAGTGTAGTCTAAAAGAGCCTGTATCTAAGAAATGATCCTTGAGCGCACAAAACAGATGAGCATGGAACAGGTATGAAAGCTGTTCAATCACCAAAACTATTTCAAAAATTATCAGGATAATAAGAAGCTCACAGTGTAGCCAAGGATCATTGAGAACAATGGATAAGAGCATCCCACTGAATGAGTGTCCAGATCTGTTGAGGTTCTTCACATTGCCTGCCCATCACTGCTCTGAACCATTCATGGCTGTGTGATTCCTATCATTCTCCTTTCTTAATGGGAGTTTTCTATTTATTTCAACCATTGTGTATTTTGTGTTAGGGACAGGTGGCTTATTATTTAATGTGCAGGTCACCAGCTGAAAAGAAGAAATATTCGAACCAGATGAAAAAAACTTTGTGTTAACAGATATATGAGGATTGGCATGTACATTTTGTGGGTGAAGTGGCAAAATACTGCAGAGATAACCAAGAACCTACCAAAAAAATGGGCTTCCTCCTTCATGATAAAGAATTTTTGTTGGAAAGTGACTACTGAGCTAGGAACAACATTTAACAACATCCCACCCCTATTTGCATCTAAGTACAGCCATATAACTAGTTCTCACTGCTGGTATGCAAGAGGAAATAATATGGCTCTTCATATTTGGGTTGGTTAAAAACACATGTGCCTTTTCCAATCTCTTTTTATAATTTCTGAGCTAGACACTGAAAACTACAAGGCTCTAAGAGATGGCTGGCCCACTAAATGCAAGTAGTCCTGGATCCCTGAATCACCACATGGAACAGAACTGACAACCACAAATGCTAACATGAATTCTTTGGTAAATTTTTAGGAATCTTAAGTTTACTCTTTATAAGGCCTCAGGTAGCAGCATTAGTGCCAACTATAAATTCTCCAAGTTAAAAAAAAAAAAGACAAAGAAAATAAGTTAGTACACGAGTTACAATTGCAAAGTACACATCAACACTAATGCTAATAAATATTCAGGCCTAATTTCTTTCAAAAGTTACCTGAATCTCACTTTAAGACCCATAAAGAATAAAACAACATCCATAAAAAAATAAATAAATAAATTATGAAACAAAGGCAGAAATGAAGCAATAACAAGTGAGAATGAAAAAACTCAATAGATGAAGTAATCTCTTAGATGCAGCAAAAGTGAAAACTCATAACCTGGAAATTAGCAGAGATTAAAATTTCAAAAAACATATTAAAGAGGATAATACTGAAAGTCTCCAACAAATTATCTCACAGGCATTCTAAAAATAGAGAGCAGAAGAGTATCATACACATAGACTTTTTAAGGCTAAAAACACAAATGTGAATGAAGCAGGAAAAAATAAACCCATAACAGTTTCATAATAATGTAATTGAAGGCCAAAAATATGGAGCCTATAGTTTCCCAAATAATGTCACTGGCAACAATAGATTCTTACGGACAGGGATATAATATTTGCAGAGTGTTGAGGAAAAATAATTATCATCTGGTATTCTATATCCAAATAAACAGTCATTGAAAAGAGAGGGCAAAATAAAGATATTTTTAGATATCCATTAAATAAAGATCTTAAACACTTATAGAACCTTGCCAAGACATCTACCAAAGGATATACTTCATCAAATGGAATACTGAACCAAGAAAAAAAAAGATATAATGATAGAAAAATACAGCAAGAATAAAAACGGTTACTATATCTCCTTATATCTAAGTACTGACTTTATAAAATGATTGATTTTGATTTTATTTAAAAGGTAGAGTAAAATTCTAGGCAATGTTAACAAGAAAGATAGCAATTTCAGTGGGTGACATGGTGTGTCATATTTAGAAAGAAAAGAGAGATGCTGAATAATTTTATCCTCTCTTAGAAATATATGTATTTCATAGGATTTTTTAATTAATCATAGGTCTTTTTTAAAAACATTTTTTAATTGAATTATAGTCATTTTACAATGTTGTGTCAAATTCCAGTGTAGAGCACAATTTTTCAGTTATACATGAACATACATATATTCATTGTCACATTTTTTTTTTGCTGTGAGCTACCACAAGATCTTGTATATATTTCCCTGTGCTATACAGTATAATCTTGTTTATTATTCTGCATATACCTGTCAGTATCTACAAATTTTAAAATCCCAGTCTGTCCCTTCCCACCCCCCACCCCCTTGGCAACCACAAGTTTGTATTCTATGTCTATGAGTCTGTTTCTGTTTTATATTTATGGTTTTTTTGTTTTGTTTTGTTTTGTTTTGTTTTTAAGATTCCACATATGAGCTATCTCATATGGTATTTTTCTTTCTCTTTCTGGCTTACTTCACTTAGGATGACATTCTCTAGGAACATCCATGTTGCTGCAAATGGCGTTATGTTGTCGTTTTTATGGCTGAGTAGTATTCCATTGTATAAATATACCACATCTGCTTTATCCAGTCATCTGTCGATGGACATTTAGGCTGTTTCCATGTCTTGGCTATTGTAAACAGTGCTGCTATGAACAATGGGGTGCAGGTGTCTTTTTGAAATAGGGTTCCTTCTGGATATATGCCTAGGAGTGGGATTACTGGGTCATATGGTAAGTCTATTCCTAGTCTTTTGAGGAATCTCTATACTGTTTTCCACAGTGGCTGCACCAAACTGCATTCCCACCAGCAGTGTAGGAGGGCTCCCTTTTTTCCACAGCTCCTCTAGCATTGGTCATTTGTGGACTCTTGAGTGATGGTCATTCTGGCTGGTGTGAGGTGACACCTCATCGTTAAGTAAGCATAGATCTTAAAGAAATATGATTTGAAGTTTTCAAATTGGCAGAGAGTAAAACAGATACTAAAATTAAAATTGAAATTTGGACAAAATAATTTACTAAAAATTATTATTTCAAGATAGTTTATGTTTTAACCTATTTTTTTAAATTGTGACAAAGAACAAACTCTGACATAATTATTTAACTTCATTCTGTTCTACTTGGAAATAATACCTTCTATTTTTTTAGGCTCCTTTGAGCCTCTTGATTTCATATTTTTCTCAAGCCGGATAAAAGTCTGGAATTGCTTCATGCAATAAAGCAGCTTTATTTGGAACTGAAGGCTATATTGTAGTTGTAAGTGTTTATATTTAGTTTGTGAGAACCTTTAGAAAGTGAAAATACTATTTGGGCCAATATGTCTGCCCCTTTTTTCTGATCCCAATCTCACCTTTCAGCTTTTCATCACACCCTCAAACCCCCTTATTTAATGCCAGCAAATCGTAGTGCTTCAAAATTTCTTTATGAGGTCTGCTCCCACAGTCATCTCTGATAACATGATTAGACAGAAGATCATAAATACAGAGCATAAATGTTTCTGAACTGCAGCAGAGGACAGAATCATGAAGCCTTAATTACAAGATTCCTAAGGAGCTCAAATCAATAGCTATGTCACCAAAAGCCCTGCATATCCCATTCACTTCTGTGAGCAATAAAGCAATGGTCTGAGAACTGCTATAATTCTTTCCTCCAGAATTTTAAAGCAGCACTAGGGGAAAAATAAATAAATAAAGGCATGTCTCTAGAAAACGTTTTAAAACATTCTCAATGTTTTAGAACTTTAATTTCCACAGCCAAATGTTATTCTGTTAAATTATATCGTCTGATACTTAAAGGCTTAAAAAAGGTATCTTTGCAAAAAGTACACGTATATATTCCCAGCAGGTTTAAAATACCAAATCCTAACTAACTAGTATCTCTAAGTATAAGTGCCATTACCTTAACAAGATTTACTCTAAATTAATATCCCAGAGGAGTTTATTAGGGATTCACATCACTTCAGAAGTCACAACTGAACAAAAATTGTTCAATTTTGCATATTAATTGTTTCCAATTTTCTTCCATAGTGTTAAAATATTCTTAGATATATGAAGTGAAAGACTATTTGATGCAAATTAATGCTTTATGAATCAATGTTATTTTTTATTCAAACCCTTACTAGAATAAATTAAAACAATTTAAAAATTACATCTAATTAAATCTGTAACATCAATATGTCTAAGTATGAGTCTTAATTCTGAAGCTATAAAATAAAAAGTTATGAAAAACAGAGATTGGAATGAAGTATAAAATACTGCTTATTATGTGGAACAACCTAAAGTACTGTGTTTGGTTTTAAATTTTAGCATATCTGCTCAATACAATGTTTATGTCTATTTAAACCTGATTGAAAACAGTAAGAATAAAAGTACCTCTACCTTTTGTGCTTCTAGAATTTGAATCTAGATATGTCCTTAACAATATTACAGAGAACAGAATCTCAAGTGCAAACATTTAGTAGTACAACTTTTAAAATAAAATATAGTAAGTTATTTAAATACAAATAAATATACATCGTTAGATATGGTAGTATGGGGAAACACAGATTTTTACTATTTTAAAGTGGCTTTTTTGTTACATAGCAGGCCAAGGGTTCTCAAATTTATGCAAGTAATGATGACCATTCCTAAAGCCTCATTGTGATTTTCCCTTTCTACCATCTCTAACAGCAAAGTTCCAGATAAATTTATATTTTTTTTATCATTCTCAGTAGCTTGAATCACAGAATAGATATACAGATTCTGTTCTAACAGTGCCCATATGAGGTTCCACTAAATAAACACAGAGCAAAAAGGGCTTAATTAATGATGAGAAACTTAGGGCTTCTCTGCACTGTGTTTGGCAGGCAGGAACAATTAAAGTATCAAGGTAAGGGCATGGATGCCTAGAATGAGGAAATGAAAGAGAAAAGAAGGGAATATGTGAAGAAGTGGAGAAGGGCAGGAGGTAGGGAGGGAAAACACACAAAGACCAGACTGAGAATTATCTAGGCTTTAGTTCTAAGTTTAGTAGTAGTTACTGAGTGGGCCCAGTAAATAGAATTCTATTTTCAGTAACTTAGAATGCTGATTCATAAAATGAAAAATAAAAATATTTTCTAAGACTTTCCAGACCTAAAATACCACAACTCTCCCTAAAGAAAACTTTCCCATTTCACAGAACTGAGAAGAAACAGAATACTCTGTCAATATACCAACAGCTTCTACCTTTAACTACTCAGTAGAACCTAGTTCTATTTATTCATATCAATACATTTCTTAACCTTCATTACACAAATGATTTTTAAATATAACTCTTTTATCTGACAGCCCTGGTGAAACAGACACATAATTAATTAGTACAAATTGTAGCACAGAGGAAGGAGGCATTAACTTTGTGAAGATCTAGATGAATGACATTTGTGCTAGACCCTGAAGGATGAATAAAATTCCATCACAGAAAAGGAAGAAGAAAGGGACGCCAAGCAGCTAGATAAAATATGAAAAAAAAAAAAAAAAAAAAGCAAAAGACATGGAAAATACATGGATTATTCAAAAGTAATAAAAACAGAACAGGAAACAGAATTTGCTGAAGTTAGAAAATAATAGGACAAGGCCAAATTGTGAAGTCCCTTGAATGCCATGGTGAAATAGATATACAAGTATGAAAGAAAAAATAGATATACAAGAATAAAAGAAAAAAAAAACAACAATAATTTCCTCACATGAAACATTTAAACTGTTATCAGGATTTAGACAGTAAGCAACCTAAGGGGCTCAAACATCTCAGATGAAGCATCAGGCAAGTGAGTGAAGCCATTTTGGATGTCTAGCCTTGGTAAACATCTGCATAGTGGCATAAATGATCCCAGATAAAGTCAGCAGAAGAACCACCCAGCTGAACCCAGTCTAGATTTCCAGACTGTAAGCAAATGACCTGTACAAGATAAGGAGTGCTGCTATAACTAAATTCTAAAACACAGCATTTGTTTTGGTAATAAACAGACTGTGGAGACTGGAAGAGTGGCAAGGAGACTATGACTGGAGGATGGAAGAGCAGTAAGAAAATTACAATTAGCGATAAGATAATGAAAGGTCATCCAACAACTGGTAAGAATACTACCTGTGACAACTTGGAAAACACAAAAAGCACTTCATAATATTGTGGACTAAATTAAGTTTTCACAACAGATGTTTAAACCGGCCATTTGGCTACATGGGCAATTCTTATAACTAAGGAGGATGACTCAGGGCAAAGTCAAGTGATGAAGCCACAGAGAAGCAATCTCAGGTTGCAGAACTGGGTTCTAATAAAAGAACATTCCCTGCCCCTATAATTAGGAATCCTGATAACATTCATTGGATTTCTGAATCACAAACAGACAGACTGTTTGTTCCCTGCCTTTGGGAATGTGTGAATCTTTTACAGTTATCCTATCCCTGTCCCATGTGTGCTGTGTATGTGAGGATAGCTTATCTCGTTTAGTCCCTAGTTCTCCAGATCAAGGGGAGATTTAGCTATGAAGCTTCATTCACATCTAGAACTGATTTCAATGAAGTTCTCCTGAACTTTCAACACAATGCCATAATGGGACAGATCTTGGGGAAGATGTGGGCTTTTGTGCATGAAGTAGGGACATTCATCATGAGAATTCAGAGAGTAGATTGTGGTATACTGTTACACTGGCAGCTCCTTGCAAACATAATTCTAGGTATTCAGCCCCTTTTGTAGTCCCCTCATATACTCACTTTATACTTGGCCAAGTGAAAAACTCCCTTCTCAGATTCTTTAATGATGTGAGGTCATACAGAGAGAGGTCCTGGATGACAAGTCATCTTAGACTTTCCAACCCCAGTCAAGTTCCCAGCTGAATTCAGCGGCAAGAGTGACCTCTGCTTATTCTACAATAAGCAGAAGAACTACCCAGCTGAGCCCTAAAAACTCATACATTATTATACCTTTAAGCTATTAAGTTTTGGGCTATTTTATCTCAATTGCAATAGACAACTGAAATATATGCTTTCATTTATATTTACTTCTACCACCTATCAAAATAATTAACATATAGTAAGTACTCAAAAATGTTACTAGTTTAAATAGATTAAATGTTCCAACAGAAAAGAACAGAAGAAAAGAAAAGTGGTATACAGACATTATTTTTCCTGTCCCATTATATATATACATATATAGTTACATTATTACTTGAGCTACGGTTTATTCACTTAAATTCTAATTAATTTGCCATTTAGGTTATATTTAATGCAGAGATTCGGATGTGAGATAAGATGTTAATAGACAGCAATATAATCAGTGGTAGAAATTATTATCAGAGACTAGAAAGCGGCAAGATGAAGCTTCAAGAACACACAAATAGTTTAAAATGGAAATTGGTGGTAGTGTAAGATACCCTTGTCCAAAAATGAGGTCTTCACATCCACTCTGACTTCCTTTGTGCTTGTAAATAGCAATGTACTGTATTCAATTGGAACCAAGCATATATGTTTGTGTTTAATAGTCTTTCATATGCTTTATCATTAATTTATTATAACCACTACTTATTGATAAGAAAACTGTGATTTCAAAGTAAGTAAGCCATAGATTTAGAATCCAAGCCTAATCTTCCAATTTCTGCCATCCACTACAAGATGATGAACATTTGCTCTGTATCCACAGCCTCATTTTTGCAATCAAATAAGTTATAATAAAAATAATAAGCCATAAAAACAAATTAGTCTAGATAAGCCAATAATTATCATTTGTCCAAAATCATCTCTACCCAACAAGTGAAGGAATTTTAACGTATGTAAATAAGAATGAAATTTCACAGAGCAAAAATATTAAGCAAAGAAATATCTAGCTATCAATGACTGTCACTATCTCTGATTCTGTGGTCAATGCCATAAAATATTTTTAATAATAATTAATCACATAAATCCTTATATAATTATTCCTTAAGTAATTAAAAACATTATTTTCACCAATATTCCTGCTTCTACCTTATATAAAATATGGCAGAACTACATGGTTAGTATATGTAATATGTTTTATCCTTGGCTATTACTACCTTCTTAATCTCATTGAAAAGTTATTCATAAATGTGAATTTGTCTTTAGTGCATTTTCCAATGTAAAATATTTTATAGAGTACCTTAAAAGTATAATTCATAATGTATTATAACTTATTTCATTCTAAATCCTTGTTATAGGTGAATAAAATTTTTGAATTAAAATTTATATAGACAGACTTTCATGAAACACATCTTAATGACTGAATAGTGAAGGAAAGAAAGCTGGTTCACACTTTATAAAAATATACTACAGACATTTCATACAGACAATATTTTCAAATGACCTAATATAATCATTACTGGATGCTCTAGTGGACTTTTTGACTTTTAAGAACCTAAGTTTTATAAACAGATAAAACCTTTAAAAATTCACATAGATTATCCATGACCCTTATATAGAAACATATTATGTTTTTTCTTATTTATTTTTATCCCATTTAATGTGTGGGAATATAGCATCAACAAAGAAGTCAATAAATTCAAAAATGGTACTATAGAAAAAAATGAATAAATAATTTACCATTAAAGGAAAATATATCTACTATATTACTATTTACCAAGCAATAATTTTATTTCTATATTTGTATTTTTATTATGAGTCCTAAATCCAAACAAAATTGATATAAATTACCTTTATTAGGGGATATGCAAAAATTTTTAAGTGTATATATTTATTAGATTAATAAGCTTTCATAAAAGGAATCACATAAAAAGAAAACATTGTTTCATTTTGAAAATATAGATATTCCTTTATCACAACTATGTGAAAGGTATGTTTTAAACTTATTCGGCACTGCACTGTGTTAATACTTCCTAACAATTAGATCTTGTACAAACTCCACTAACGTAGTAAATGGTGAGAAACTGTATTTAATAGTAGCAAAAAATAAATTAAGCTTTAATACATACAGTCAGTACTAAATCACCAAACATGTAACACTCCTATAAACTACCTTATATGTTTTGAAACATATATATGATTCATACGCAACATATGAATTCCTCAATTTATTTAAATGTAAGTTCAGTTTACCTAGGTACTATTCAATTATTACCATTTTACATGAAAGAAAGCATTACTTTAAAACTGTCTTTAAATGTCATATTATCTGTAAACTACCAAAACATGAAAGACAGACAAATGCCCAAACTGAATCACTTTTGCTTTTTGCTTCTGCTATTGATATTGCCTTCCTTTGTAAAAATTAGGTAAATACAGCAAACCATACAGCAACTACTTCACAGAAGGCAATATGGAAGAACATTTGTCATGGTATATAATTTATTTTACATTTTCATACCCCATCTCCAGTAGGAAAAAAATCAGAAATTATCTTATATTTAATATGAGTTAATTTCTTCCATAGTTAATCCTGCCAGTAATAGCATTCAAAAATGTCTTATTTGAAAATAAATATACAACAAATTTACCTTTAAAAACCATTATTTAAATGCAAGGTAAATTATTTAAATGTTTCTTACCGTGGCAAGAACCTTCGATTTCTTCATATCCTGTACTGCAGATACACCTCCCAAGAGGAACTAGCCAATCTCCGTCAGCTCCACAATACAGTTTAGGAGTGTCACGCTCTTCTGCACTCTTCACACAAGAGCCCCTTACTTCAACCAAGGAGGAAGAATCAACCCTTGGGATGGTGTCAGGAAACATGGCCAGGTTACGAACAGTGAAGGGGCATTTTTTGTAGAAAACACGGACTGAAACTAGGGCAATGCAAGCCCCGATGTCTTGAAAAGCCAGATAAAATCCTTTCCTTTCTATAGGCCCCACCTCACGAATTTCGGTGTTGAGTTTGAGGATGCGATCACCCAGATCCATCTGGGTAAAGCTTTCATCAGCAGCAATTGTGTCAATTTTTGTATACTGGCTTGGCTTGAATTTAATTCCATGGGACTCATCTGATTCCACATAATACAGATTAAATGTTTCTTTGCAAGTCCCCAAGACCCATGGGATGCTGTTACAATCCCTCAGTGTGAACTTCATTTCCACATAAATTTTCTGAGCTGCATCACGGGAGATCCAGTTTGTACGAAGCCAGTTGTTTTGGTTTGGTTCCATCACATTGCATACCTGGTACGTGTGAATGGGCCTATTGTGTTCATCCATTTCAGTGATGGCATCCCACTGCAAAAAGAAAAAAAAAAAGAAATAAAATGATTATAAAACCACAGTTGTAAACAGATACGAATACTTCCAACATTTTCTATTTTACCAAAAGAAAAAATGACTAAAAAGGATACAAATGAAGCAGAGCAAAGCAACAATGGTGGAGGATTTTAAACAGGAGATTTCTGTTAAAGAGTTTGGGTTCTGAGCATAGCAGCTGCCCTGGTATGAATCTTGCCTTCTTACATGCTAGTTGCAACACCAAGAGATGCTTTACTTAAGCTCTAGTTTCCTCAGTTCCTCAATGGAACTGATAACAGTACCAGTTTCATAGGATTGTTGTGAGGCATAAATTAGTTAATATAGGTAAAGAAATTTAAATAGTTTCTGGTACTCTAAAAACAATGTAAAAATAACTGATCGATTAACTGATCAAATAACTACACCAATGACAAATGCATTTAGTTACCTATTTGTCTTCATATCCAATTTGTCACAAACTGAGGTGTATTTATCAGTAGTCAATTAAATATTTACATGCCATAGACATATTTAAGAAATATTTATTTGTCAGGCACTTTTCTGGGCAGTAGAAACAGAGCACTGAACAAACACTCCTTGCCCTCATAGATCCTGCTTAGACTGAAGAGAGACAATAAAAATTGTAAACAAGTCAGCCGAATAATGTGGTAGAAAGTACAGTGGGAAAAAAATAAGGCAGGGAGATGGGGAAGAGGGTCGCAATTTTAAGTAGCATGGCCAGAGAAGGCCTTACTGAGGTAGTGGCATTTAAGTAATGTCTTGGAGGTGAGACAGTGAAACTCGTGAGGAGGAAACAGTAAGCATAAATCCCTGACGCAGAAGTGTATAGGTATGCTTTAGGTACAGTATGGATGGGCACTAGACAGAGAGGCAAAGAAGGGGCAAAAAAAAAGCCTTTATAAGCACTGGAAACACTTTGGCTTTCACACTGAGCTAGATCACTGGATTATCTTCACTTCTGCGTGTTTACATAAAAGCATTCTGCCACTTATATAAATAGAAAAATCTTGCTTATTCTTTTTTAAAATTTTAGTAAAAATCTTTGAGCACTCTGAAATCAATTGGTATGTCATTATTTAGACATCTAATATTGCATACTTCTACATTACGAATTTAGATTGTAATGTATTTTATTTTTATAATTATAGTAATTTTCAATAAACAAATTTTATAGTCTTTCTGGGAAAATATACTAGTTATCATAGTTTCTCATTTGTATTATAGTGGAAATGATAAGCTATTTTCTATAGTGAATAAGTGTTATTTCTTGATATCATACTTCAGTGATTTATAAAATTATTTAACTCATTCTGTCTATACTCTCTTATTTTAGTTGGCTGTAGAGAGTTTAATCAAGACTGGTGGAATTTCAATTAGTATAGTTTCTTATAGAATGGCTACTTTCCTTAGTCTATCTTACTGTTAGGCACTAAGTACTTTCAATTATCTACTCTAAATTTCCACAAATAATTTATATTATCCATCAAGAAAACTTAAAAATAATTCTTTATCTAAAATTTCATTTGTTAATTGCTTGCTTGAAATTCAGAATATATTTCCAGAAAAATAAATGAATTCTTTCAGAACTGTGGATGTAATTTTATAAAACACACCCATTGTCTATCACAGGCGATCCAGTAATCTCATGGACACACATGAAATTACCCATCTAAATGCCTTTCATCAGCATATCATAGGTCTTATATGACTCCACACTTTAAAATTTAAAGGCAAACCAGCATTATCATAGCTTATCTAAAATGGTAAACTAAGCATTCAGAAAATAAACAGTAAGACAAGATGCAAATAATAAAATCTAAGAACTGTCAAAATAAGTGTTCAAAATTCTAAGCATTTTATCCACTGGAGAGCCTGTATGATTATTCTTATTTTAGATAAATTTCTAATCAGAATTGATTTTGTTTCTGAGGGAATGTATGTAAATTGCATTATTTAAATGTAATATTGCAATGTATTATTGTTGTCTACACCACATATTCTACTCTCCCGTATAGAAATATAGAGCTATACTCTCAATAAATTCTGTTTGACTAATTACATCTTAACACCTTCAGACTTTATCTCTTCATATTAATAAAAAGTATTAACTATGCTCATCAATCAATTCTTCTAAAATATGAGATTAACTAAAATGTGAAAAATTGTCTCTATGACCAAAAAAAAAAAAAAAACCCACAATCATTACATATCTTTACTTTAATGTATGTTGGGTTTGGGAAAAATGTTTAATAGAAAAAAAGGTCAGGAATTAGGAGAATATGACATGCATTCTCTGAATCAGGACTAATCTGAACCAAGAGATAAGGAATTAACAAAACATGCACAAATAATGAGAAATGTGGTTCTTCTCAAAGCACTGCGTAAGGATGTTTAACAAAATGGTACATCATTTTCTATGTTAAGTTTATGATGTTTGATAAACAATAGTATTTCTTCTCTCTTTAATTAAAAAAAAAAAGAAATTAAAATGAGATTCAGGTACCAAAATAGTCAAAACGGATCACATGCTAAATTTCATCTTCGCCAAGAATAATGAAAGTAATTGAAATTAGATTTTAAAATTTGAATATGATTAATTAAATCAATAATACAAATAAATTCAAGATTGCTACAAGATCTAAAAGGCTATGAAATTTACTAAAAATATTAACATCAGTAGACACAGAAATGGTATTGTATTTAAATCATAATGTATCCTTTGGAAATATTGTATTTAAATAATTATATTTGTATTTATATAGTTATACAACCTTTTAGTTATAATTTCCAAGTATTAAAATTAATAAGGTCTCTAAAAATGTGGGGTCAAAGGAAAGGATGGGAGCATGAGGGCTCACATACCAAATGTCTAAATATTTTTAAATGATATATCATTCTCCAGATAAGATCAGAATCTAAGTATGTTCTATTTGCCTACTTTACAAAGATACTAGAAGCCTAAGTTCAAATTTAAAATACTTGGAATCCTCAGAATACCATGCCAGCATGTGGTGGTCCATCTAGAGCCAACCCCTAACCTCAGTCAATAGCATTTCTATTCCCTTCCCTGACTATCCCATACCATGAAGGGCTTCACACTAGCACATGTATGAGTAATCTGAGGCCTCATGTCCAACCTGTGTCTCTCTGCTACAAAAAGATGCCAACTTTGGTCCTCTGTTCAACCCAGGCTAAGCATACCAGTAGCACAGTACACCCATTGGTGGGTGGACCCCAACGAGAAGACTTGAAGTTCTTAAAAGAAGGCTGGAAGCCATCTGAGCAAGAAATCCTGGGGTCTTACCTACAGTGTGGTACAAAGGGAAAGCACAGGATCTAAGTAGCATATTTCCTTTTCATCTGAGGTCACTGACTCACAAAAAGGGGTGTAGCTAGAGAAGTGAAAGGGTAAAGTCACCTAAAGCTCCAGGAACAGTGTAAGGTCTTCCCTTCCCAGGGCTAAAGATGGTAATGATGAAAAAAATCCTAATTTGGAATGTAAGATACTATAATCACTCTTTAATATCAAAGAGAGTTAAATATTCTAAAAACTTTTAATGTTCTACTTCATTATTTGGTAGTTGTACCCAATTATTGGGTACCATTATTGGGTAACTTTTACCTTAAACTTTTGCCTTATAAAGTACTTCATGGATACTACAGATCATGTGTTAATAAGCAATAAACAATATTTAGTGAATTTACAGTGTATGTTAAGTTCAATAAGAGAAATGAAGAAAGAAGATACAAGAATTTTTGCTGTTCCTAATTTTTAAGGTAGCAAATTATGAAAACACATTTGACAGCACAGAATTGAATATAAGAAACAAATAAACAGTATATATAATAAACAGAATAAGTGTCCAAAGGATAGCAACATTTGTGAACTGAGGTGGTTTGGCAGGTTTGGACAAGAAGGAGAAACTTTAATCTTAAAGAATCACAAGATTCAATAAGGTAGAGAAAGTAGAGTATAGAAGTTAATTCATAACACTAACCTATATGAATATACTTTTTGGCAATTCAGTCCTATACTACATATAGTTAGTGGGTAAAAGTTTTTGCCCCTATTTAAAACAAAAACAAACACACATGTACTTATTCTCTAGCTGTGAACTATTCAGATGTACATAGGCCAGTAATTACAGAAATTACAGGATGAAAATATGTATCAAACCTAACATTAATTCTGCTGTTAAGTTGATCAATACTGTCAGCTGCTTGCTATTACATAATACACATTCAATCCAAAATACTCAACTTCTCAACCTTATGTGTTTTTTTTATTTCTATGTAGGACTTAAAATACCAATATATAAAACAATTTAATGATATATAATGTAGAAAAGAGCTCACTGAAGCAAAAATTAAATCATATATTCTTCTGCAGAGTAGAGTATCTTGCAAAATTTATCTATTCTTCTGACCAAGATGAGTAGAATAGAGCCCTTCTGTCTCATGGTCATTTAATAATGACTTTTTTTTGGATCAAGATGTGCAGAAATGAATTACATAACGATAAAAGTAAGTTTTGTAACTTCATGTATCCTGCTCAATGAGAAGTTTTAGTTAAGCAAGAATCACTTGTACACTAAGGGTTCTTTCTTTCATAAATTTCAAGGACATCTTGGATATAATGATTCCTGAGGGCAACTATTTGTATACTGAATTTATATCGTCAAAGCTTTTTCACAAATGTTAACTCATTTGGTTCTCATCAATCCAATAAAGTGAGACAGATATTTTCATTTCTACATTACTGATAAAGAATTAAATACTTAGGAACTGTGTGGGCCAAGGACAGGAAACAGGCTTTCTAACTTTATTTTCTGTATTTCATGACATTTTGCTGGTGACTTGTTGGCCTGGGGGAGACTACCCCTCCCAGGGCTAGTCAATTCTTAGAGATAGCAAAAGGCTCTAGGCCTAGAGCGGATCTTTCATATGCAAACCAACCAAACCTGAGTCTACAGGCCCAACGACTTCCTTATCTAACTCACACACCAAGTCAGTATTTCTTCTGCCCTAAATCATCCCAAGGCCAGGTACCAACTAGAGACTACTCCTATAGCCCCAAACCTGCAGGAATCATGCAAATGAGGCAATCCAAAACTGTTTACTCTGCCCTGCCTTGCATTTCCCACAGAAACTCCAATTAAGACTCTGGCTGAGTCTTTCCCCTCACTCCTGTCTTCTGTCACTTGACCAAAACTCACTGCTTCCCTGTGGCCCTGCATGGCATCAATGATCTCCTTCCTGGAACCTGTGAGTATAACAGACTTCTCCCTTCAGACTGTAATTCTTGTTTCCTCCTGTGGCCACGTTGACGTTACCATACCATTATCAACATTTACATTCTTAGAACAAACAGCTATATGGTTCATGAGCTAATTCTCCTGGCAACTCTTTGGAAGGCAGCTGACTCTGGCTTAATCAAAAGTTTTCATTGAGCAAGACATTCCAAGCGACAAAGCTTTTCTGTTCATCCCATGTAATTCGTATATCCTCTCCTTGATCCAAAGAAAAGGACTCATAAAGATGACTATTAGCCAGAGGAAGCTCTCTGTTCTACTTATCCAGCCATAAAAGCAAATACAGTTTGCAAGATAGTCTACCCTGCAGAAGCATGTATTAAAGTAATTAAACAAGGGAGCTATTAGACTGAAGTGGCTCCAATGCCTTGGCAGCCTGATGTAAGCAAACTCAAACCTAAGCTACAATAAATTCCTATAAATGCTCCAAGGTTAGGAAATCAAAACCCCAAAACAATCAATCACAAATAGCCAACTAGCCTTTTCCAAATGAGGTAACCACTTAAGTCATAGCCAATCAAATAATTTCCTTGCTTTGCTTCCATGTCTGCCAGTATAAAATACTTTCCCCTAGCTCCCGTTGGCAAAGCAACCCTACCACTTTTAGTTTGATGCTGCCTGATTCAAACTGATGTTAGCTCAAATAAACTCTTAGAAATTTTAATATGCCTCAGTTTATCTTTTAACACAGGTATATGTTGAGTTTTGCTTTACTGAGCTTTTTTCTATATTATATAGCAGCGAATTATTTCATATATTGACATTTTAAGTCTTGTATGAAAGTATTAAAAAATTAAAAAACAGTATTAGATGGGGGAGTTGGAATATTTCAAGTTCAGTTTCTATTTTGTAACAGCAAGTAGCTGATCAAATTGACCAACTTAACAGCAGACCCAATGACAGGTTTGATTAGTTCATCATACAATTCTGTGGTTACAAGGTTTATGTACATATTTATGTATGTATTTCAAACCAAAGAGTAAGTTATATGTGTGACTGTCTTAAATAGAGGCAGGAAGTTTTAGCCACTGGAAAACACTTGGTATTAGGCTCAGGTTGCCAAAAATTTAGCACATATAAGTGCTGTATATCACCTAAGAGTATTTCTTCATTGATGGATCTCTTCGGCAGTCCCATTTAAAATGAATCTTTGTTAGAAGTGATAGGAAATGTAAAGAGCTATGAACAGTACTTAATCCATTTGTGCCTGAGGGTTTTCTAAAAACCCATCTCCACCTATACAGAGTGAATTTTTGTTTCTAAAGCAAGCTAAATAAACTAGGTCAAAAGCTAGATTCCTTTAATAAACTAGGTCAAAAGCTAGATTCCTTTTGGGCATAGAAAGTAAGAACAAGGAAATTAATTCCTAAAGCAACTGGCAGTCATTGTGGAATCAGATTGCTTTCTTTTCTCGAAGAACAAAATAAAGCAATCAAATAGCCTTTCTAGGCAAGAATATTCAGGTAATTTGCTGGTAAACTGACCTAAACATTGAAAGGTCTAACATGAACCTCTCATATTTATACCTTCTTTCCTCTGAAAATCCTTAGAATTCAACAGGAATATAAACATTTATTTCAAAAATAAACTTTGAAATTTTATAATAAAAGCAGATTATCTATTTCTCAGCATAGAGAAGGCTGTTGGAAAAAATAATTGTATTTTTAAATAACAGTGATAAGTCCTGAAACTTACTCAAAGTCCATAGCTCAAGAAAATTTGTAACCAAGGAAAAGAGCATTTACTTTCATATTAACATGCTTACCTCCATATATCCAAACAGAAAAGAGAGGGGGAAAAAATCATACCCTAGATATCTCAGAACCCTAAACAACTGCAGGGCTGGTCTGATTTAAGGAAAAAAAATAAAAAATAATTAAAAAACAATGTTATTTTGTTACTAAATTGTATGAGCTATTTATAAATTCTAGAAATTAAGCCCTTGCCAGTTGCATCATTTGCAAATATTTTCTCCCATTCCATAGGTTGTCTTTTTGTTTTGCTTATGGTTTCCCTTGCTGTGCAAAACTTGTAAGTTTAATTAGGTCCCATTTGTTTATTTTTGCTTTTATTTCCACTGCCTAGGTAGGCTGCCTAGGAGAATACTGCCAAGATTTATGTCAGAAAATGTTTTAACTATGTTTTCTTCTAGGAGATTTATAGTGTCTTGTATTACGCATAAGTATTTAAGCCATTAATATAGTGGAATACTACTCGGCCATAAAAAAGAATAAAATAATGACATTTGTAGCAACATAAATGGACCTGGAGATTGTCATTCAAAATGAAGTAAGGAAAATACCATAAGATATCACTCATATGTGGAATTAAAAAAAAAAAGACACAGATGAACTTACAAAACAGAAATAGGCTCACAGACAAACTTATGGTTACCGGGGTAAAACGGGTGGGAAGGAATAAATTGGGAGCTTGAGATTTGCAAATAATAACTACTATATGTAAAATAAACAAGTTTCTACTGTATAGCACAGGGGACTAACTGTATTCAGTATCTTGTAGTAACTTACAATGAAAAGTATATGAAAATGAATATATGTATGTGTATGTATGACTGAAACATTATGCTGCACACCAGAAACTGACACAACATTGTAAAATGACTATACTTCAACAACACCAAAAATAATTTAAAAAAAAACCAAAACAATAGTGTTAAATATGCTGATAATAGAGACTAGGGAAGGAAGCATTGTAAAAAGAGACACAGAAAAATATTCTGGTTTTTACCTTTATCTGTGCTTCCTAATGAGTAAGTACTTATTTATATGTGTGTAATATCACTTTCCTTTCTTTGCTTTTCTCTGTCTGCCTTTTTAAAAACCACATGCATTCTAATATTAAAATTAGTAAGTCTAAAACTTATTTCTGCCTCCATTTGTAACAGGTCCTAGCTATAGGCTAAAAAGGAGATAACTATGCGGTAAAAATATTTTTTTTTTACTTTTATTTCTTTAAAATGTAATTATGATAAATATACAAAGGGAAAATATGAAAAGGAAATAGAATATATCAAAAGATAATTTCAAAGATATTGAATCCAAAAGACCAAGTGACTTAAAACTAGCTAGCATTACTACTGGTAGATGACAAATTAATAAAAACAATGAAATAGCTTATCATTATTCAGATTTTTTTCCAAAAGTAAAAGATAATCTAAAGGTAGATTTAAATGAAACAAAGAAACAACAACAAAATCATGATAAATCTATAATTCCAAGTTAGGTTCCCTGTGTAACTTGTTTCCAAGGGTTTTTGTGGTATGTCGTTGTAACTAATTATTCCTGAAGATTAAACTAGATTAAAATGAGAAAGGGAGCAAGGCAGGGGAAGAAAATCTTCAACTTCATTCTAAGAATAATAAAAATAGAAGAGGTGAGAATGAAAAGAAGTCTTCATTTGGTAAAATGGCATATATTTGATTTGTTCTAAACATTCTAACTTTTACCTTGCATAATCCAAATAAACTAAAGTGGTTGAATGTACATAGGCATCTCATTATGTAACCTGTAGTGGTTTAATTTTTAAATCATAAGCATCTAATATTCTCAACCAAAGAAAAGCTTGTTAAAGGGACCTTCTTATTCTAAAGTGGATATTTTCCTCAGAACCACTTAAAACATT
This sequence comes from Camelus ferus, assembly GCF_009834535.1. Lineage (NCBI taxonomy): Eukaryota > Metazoa > Chordata > Mammalia > Artiodactyla > Camelidae > Camelus > Camelus ferus. The sequence continues at coordinate 38,325,952 of NC_045696.1, read as the reverse complement.
CACTTTGAGTCAATATACTGACGTAAACTTAGAAAATTAGTGCCCTGAATTCTGCTGCTAGGCATGTAGTTAATAACATAAATCTGTTTTTGCAGCAGAAAAGTGAAGGCTCTGCATTTAAATAACTAGCTTCGGAGATAAAAACAAGAAGCAAAATGCATCATGTGCAGATACATTTCTGTTTCATTTTGGGCAAACATAAAACATTTTTATTAGCAGTACAAAGACATTTAATAAAAAAAATCAAGAACTCAATGGCATATCTGGAAGACAATTATTGAGACTCAGTAAGTTTTATAAATAAATTTATAACTTTTGTTGCATTTGTCCTATTAACAGGACCAAAATATTATAGCAAGAAGGGTAATTTCCATTAAGAAGGAATGATTCTTCCCATAAAAAAACTGTCACATATTCATGAAGATTGAAAATTCTTAGACAGAATCCATCTTCTGAATGTCTGTAAGCTTTAATTGGCAAAAAAAGTAAAGATTTTCACTCAACCAATAAATAAGGTGCTGCAAACATCATGTTTGAATAGGATTTTTACAATAAAGATATGGAAAATATTCATCTAAATTGTTCTTTATTATGTTCAACAATACATGACTACCATGCTAGTTTCCACAGGACTTCACAAATACAGAAGGCATGTAAAAATAACCTTACAAACCATTTTTAATTTCATTCCTATATGGTAGAAATAATAAAGCATATTATCTGGGTTTTATGGATGAGGAAATTGACTTAGAGAAGGGAACAGATCAGAGTTTTCAAAGAAAACAGAAGAATCACTACCACATGAATCTGGAGAGTCCTACTGACCCATATGGAGGCTCTGAACTAAAATAAATTTAAGTACAATGTAATCTCTATGAGGGCAGAGACTTTGTTTTGCTCATTATAGTATTCCTAGCACCAGGAGAATACAAAGCAAGATCACAGTAGGTTCTTAATATTTGCTAAATATAGAAACAGATGCTAGAAGGCTTGAATTCTAACTAAAACAATTCAGAAAACTTCCACTAATAAGAGACTACTATTTCTTCTATCCAGATTCTAAATATCACACATTATTGAGAGATATAAACTTTCAGCTCCCTCTTAAACTTATCAACCAATTTTAGAGCTTTCATAATGACTTAGCTGCACAGAGAAATACCAGAGGAATTAACTGAAGCCTGCAAACACCAGTTGATTCAGTCAGCATTATGCTAGTGCACAAGATTTTAAGTTAGGATAAAGATTCAGGCTTAGAACTGAAAGGTGGTGTGTGTGTGTGTGTGTGTGTGTGTGTGTGTGTGTGTGTGTGTGTGTGTTTTCAAGATGGAGGGAGGAGAAAGAGGAAAATGCTATTAAGAATACATGTCTGCATCAGGTGAGAGAGAGAATGAATAAGTGACATTACATCCAAGCAGCTTAGAATATTCTTTAATAGAGTACTTCAATATAAAAATGACTATTTATTGATCCAGTTAGATTATCTGTCTTTGCTCTAATTACTAATAAAGTCTACAACCCTGACTCTGATTAACTTTCTATTTTAACTAGAAGTTATAATATTTAAGTATATTATATTATGAATTGGTAATTCTTACAAACATAATGTATGAAATAAATGAATATTCAAACCATACATGTTAATTCAAGTGGGGAGAGGAAATCCCTAGGAGTGTGAGGCTCTGTACACATTGCAGAACAAAATGATTAATGAAGAAGAAAGTATTTAACCATATCAATCATCAAATGCTGCTGAAAGGTCCAGTAAAATAAAGACAATCCAATATTTACTGGTTTGGTAAGAGAAGTTATGGCAACTATGATCAATAAAACAAGGTTTGGTGGAGTGCTAATGTGGACAGAAGCACAATCTTCACAAAGAAATCCGAAAAGATTTGCTTTTTAACTATAAACTTGCAGAGATTCTTTCAAGGTAAGAAGATGATTCTATACATACTTCTCCGTTCATGTTCTGGCCCATTAACGTTGTTTAGCACTTCGAAAGGATACCTACTTTGACTTTGTTTTTCAAAATATATTAGACCTTCACAATTTAATTAAAATTTTAACTCTACCCAGGCCTACAGTTCCATAGGAATGGTCCCTGGTAGGTCAAAGTTTGCTTGACATCCGAATCCTACAAGTGAAACTGTATCTAATGATCACCTGTCACTCCAACAGCTTCAAGCTGAGATTTGTCTACCTTAACTTGATTTAAAGATATAAATTACATGTGCCATAAATGAATGTCTGATTTGCATAAAATCATGATAGGTTATAATAATTTTCTGTGGCATATCTGTATTTAAAGAACCTTAAACACATCATGTAACTGCATATATACAGTGGGAAAACTATAAAAGCATAGGTACTATTCTTTTTAAGTAACTCTGTGGCACTGATTTCCAATTAATTATTTTAGAATATCAAATTGTACTAGAGGGAAGTTTTATACTGCTGACCTAAGTTAGGAATTTTTCCCCTACACCCCATTTTTAATCTCACAAATTATTAATTACCTAGAGTATATTTTAGATGTATTCTTTCTGTAAGACTGTTTAAAAGAACTGCATGGTTTTAAATAGGATTTGACACAATCATCAGTGTGCAATAAGCCAGACAGTGTAATAAACTTACCCTATTTCAAATAATCTTTAGAAAAAGTTTCATTAATTTTTCTTAGGAGAAAAAAAGGGCAAAATTATATTTGCAGCCAGCCAAATAACAATACTTAACACTATTCACCTTGCAAACTTCAAAGAAAATAACCTATCCCTGGATATTACATATTATATTCCATAGAATAATAAACTAAAATTGTTGTTAGCATAGTAATAAAAAAACTTTATTATACATCACAAAGAGTCTTAAGGTTATCTTGGGAACATAATTCTTTTAGCTCTGAAATATATGATATAGAACCAATGATCTTAGGTACTTTTGCACTTAGGTGCTTTGTAGCAGACAAAAATAACTGGGTGGATGTTAAATATAATGCACACTTCTGATTAATTGAATATTAATTAAGAGACGGAAGAAAAAGACAAATGAGCACAGATACAAAACAGAAACAGACTCATAGACATAGAATACAAACTTGTGGTTTCCAGTGGGGAGAAGGGTGGGAAGGGACAGACTGGGGGTTCAAAATTTGTAGGTACTGACAGGTATATATAGAATAGGTCAACAAGATTATACTGTATAGCACAGGGAAATATATATAAGATCTTGTGGTAGCACATGGTGAAAAAGAATGTGACAATGAATATATGTATGTTTATGTGTAACTGAAAAATTGTGCTCTACACTGGAAATTGACACAACAGTGTAAACTGACTATAACTCAATAAAATAAAATTTTTAAAAAAAGAGACAGAAGAACATGAAAGTGTTACCAATACACACTATTAAAATACTTTATATATGATATATTCTCAAAGTACATGAAAAATATCTTACTTCTCTTCACATATATTTTGTTATGGTTACATTACATTTTCTATGAAAATTTACAATTCATAAATCCAATAAGCAAAACATCATACATTTCCTAAGTAGCTCAAAATTAAAAGGACATGGAATTAAGTACTACATATACTCAAAGAGATATGGTTCCCACAGTTAAGTGGCTTATATTCAAAATCAGAATCATCTCTAACGTATACTTAAAAGATCTAACATATACTAAAAATAGTTCATATTTAGAGCAATAATTTAAGCAAAATGCAACTGTTTATAAGTTAATAGAAAAAATCAATGAATATAAATGTCTGAGAAAGTAGAAATACAATAAAGTAATATATAGAAAAAAATTTCAGAAAAAAAAGTCGTAAGGGGAGTGAGAAGACAAATTGTAAACCAGCATATAATTAGGAGGTGTTAAATATCTCTTGACAGAAGTCAAAATATTCATGTCAGTTATCAAACAATAATTGTTAAATATCCACTTTTAAAAGGACTCAAAGATTTTATAATAAACAAAATGCAACTGTACTGCACAATAGAATCCCACACATAGCTGTGGATTCACTCTCCTCATTCCAAATTTTCTTCAAACATATCAGATTCATCTCTTTTACTATTCAGTATTCAGCCCCACTGTCTCCTGTTTCCAAATTAATACAAAAATATATCAAAGTGCTTGGCAAGACAAAGGGTCTTCCAATAATTAACACACACACACACACATACAACCACCACACACAAAAGAACAAGTGTTACACAACTGCATATTGCTAATAAGGGTAACAACTAAAACAGAATAATCCAAAAGAGTAAAGAGTAAAAGGACTTCCTGGAAAAAATACTGGCATCGGATGCGTACCAACCATGAAAAACTTGGCAATATTTTTGAGAATTCTAAGGTATTTAAGCTATGATTTAGTAATTCCACTTCTGGAAATCACAAGTTTTAAATAACAACTGTGGAATAGTTAAATGATAGAATGTCATTCAATCATTAAAATCCATTTTGTAAAGGACATTTAATGACTTAGAATAATGGCTTAATAGTATAGTAAGTGGAAAAATTGAAATATAAAAAATGAGTTAATGATATTTCCATTTTGAAAAACATTATTTAATAATAAAATATGTAATTTATTATCTAATAATTATATGTAATTTATTATATAATATTATATAATATTATATAACCCATGTGTTATAACCATGTTATGTAATAACAATATTCACAGAGAAAGTATAGACACATCCACATAGAGCTGAAGAAAGAACTCTTAAAAAAATGGTTATTTCTCAAAGAAGGGATAATCAGTGAATTTTCTTGAAGATTTTTGAAGATTTCTTAAATAATTCTTTAAGGTTAGTAAAGTTTTCAATTTTCTCTCATTTTATGCTTATACGAGGGATAGAATATATACTCTATGTGTAAGCATAAATTCATTATTAAAAATATAGTTTCCAAGCACAAAAAACTGAAGTCTTTACTAAATAGTTCTAGAAAATTTACATACTTCTGATAATAAAAGTAAAACAACCTTATTTACTACAAAAAATTAATAAATCGCTCCCCCACAAAATGTAATAGCAATAGCACCACCAACAAAAATGTGGCTCACACCAACTTGGGAGCAGAAATGTGGACTTACACAAATTCAACCAAACTTTTAAGAAACAGTTAAAACTTATCTGAGCCATTATTAAATAACTGTCTCTCAGCTTCGTAGGTGTCCGTTATGTACTCTGCTTCGTGGTGCTAGGACTGGACCCTAGAGCCACATTTTTTTTTTTTACATTTTTTTATTGAGTTACAGTCATTTTACAATGTTGTGTCAAATTCCAGTGTAGAGCACAATTTTTCAGTTACACATGAACATACATATATTCATTGTCACATTTTTTTCACTGTGATCTACCATAAAATCTTGTATATATTTCCATGTATACAGTATAATCTTGTTTATCTATTCTGCATATGCCTGTCAGTATCTACAAATTTTGAACTCCCAGTCTGTCCCTTCCCACCCCCTGCCCCCTTGGCAACCACAAGTTTGTATTCTATATCTATGAGTCTGTCTCTGTTTTGTATTTATGTTCTTTTTTTTTTTTTCGTATTTCACGAACTAGAACAAATCATAATAAAATTTATATGGAACCATCAAAGACCTAGAATTGCCAAAGCATTACTGAAGAAAAAGAAAGAGGCTGGAGGAGTAACTCTCCCAGACTTCAGACAATACTATAGAGCTACAGTCATCAAGACAGCATGGTATTGGTACAAAAACAGACATATGGGCCAGTGGAACAGAATAGAGAGCCCAGAAATGAACCCACAAACTTTTGGTCAACTAATCTTCGAAACAGGAGGCAAGAATATACAATGGAATAAAGACAGTCTCTTCAGCAAATGGTGTTGGGAAAACTGGACAGCAGCATGTAAATCAATGAAGCTAGAACACTCCCTTACACCATACACAAAAATCAACTCAAAATGGATCAAAGACTTAAACATAAGACAAAATACAATAAACCTAGAAGAAAATATAGGCAAAATATTATCTCACTTACATCTTAAAAATGTTCTCCTAGGGCAGTCTACCCAAGCAACAGAAATAAAAGCAAGAATAAACAAATGGGACCTAATGAAACTTACTAGCTTCTGCACAGCAAAGGAAACCATAAGTAAAACAAAACGACAACCTACGGAATGAGAGAAAATTTTTGCAAATGATGAAACCGACAAAGGCTTGATCTCCAGAATATATAAGCAGCTCATACGACATAATAAGAAAGAAACAAACAACCTAATCCAAAAATGGGCAGAAGACCTAAACAAGCAATTCTCCAAGGAAGAAATACAAACGTGAGCCACATTTTTGCTTTGCCAGCTGGCTCCCCGTAAGTGTATCAAAAGAAATTCTGAACAACTGGAAGCACATTGTGACACTCTGGATGGGATACTGTAATACTGATGGGATACTTCCTATAAATATGTCCATTTTACCCACATTTATCTATAATTTAAATCAATTCTAATATAAATACCAGCTCAATATTTTTAAGAAACTTAATAAACTTATCCTAAAAAGTATAGGAAAAGATAACATTTCAAGAATAGGTAAATCATTTTTAAAAAGGTCCCAGAATGATGCCCTATTGATATTACAATATACTATAATTCCACAGTAATAAAGTCTTGTACACTAGCACAAAAGAGGCAAATGGATCATAAAACAGAATACAGAGTTCAAAGATAGACCATGTTTATAGGAAAGTAAACATCAAATAATCAGTATATACAAAATCATAGTGCAATTGATGGGCTGTTCAGTAGATAAACTGGCTCACTATATAAACGAAAACAAAACTGTATTTCTATATAATCCCTTATAAGAAGGTTGATCCCCAAAGGCAACTGACCTAAATGTGAAAGGTTAAACTATAAAGTTACTATATAGTGTAAACAAATATCTTTGTGATCTAGGACTGGGGAAAAACTTCTTGAACAATAAGATGAAATACAAAATATAAAGTGAAAAACTGATTAATTTGATAATATAAAAATAAGAATTTCTACTCAACAAAGGAGACCATGAACAAAATTGACAGATGACAGATTTGGATATGGTTTTTACAGTGTTAATCACTATAAAGGAAAAAATATCTAGACTACATGAAGAATTCTTACAAATTAGTAATAAAAAAAAAGCAACTCAAAAAAATACACAAGGATATAGGATAATACCAAGAAGAATATGAAAATACTCACAAACTCATTAAAACTTAAAGAAACTGAAACAGCACTGGAATAAAATTTTAGACTCATTAAGATTGACAAATTGAAAAAACTTTATCTTCAAGTATTGCCAAGATAGAGGTAAGTACAACATTTTATTCATTGTTGATGAGAAAGCAGACACTTGCAGCTTATAGGGAGCAATCTTCTGGTACTTAAGTATGCATACACATTATGACATGCACATTTATACACACACTCACATATATGTAAACCCTAGAGCAATACTCATCAGGCCTATAACTGGAAATGTATAAGTATCTCATCATAGCATGATTTATGGTATCTGGAAGTTGGATGTAATCACTGCAGGTAAGTGAACTGTAGTGAAACCAAACAGCAAAATACTACCTTCTTAGCAGTCAGTACTGAAAGAGTAGATGAACTCTCAACAACAAATAAAGATTTTACAACATAGGGCTGATGAAAAAATAGTAAGGAACAAAATGAAATCTATGGTACAGTATCATTTATGAAAACCAAAAATAACATCTGTAAGACAATTTACATTGTCTAAAAACATATAACAATGAAAGGTTTTCACCTCAAATTCAACAGAATAGTTGTCTATGGAAAAGAAGAGGAATGTGTATAGGGAGTAAGTTTAAATAAATAAAGCAAGAGAGGACCTCTATAGACTAATGATGATAATGTTGCATTGAACTAAGCAGCCAGAATTAAGAGGCAGCCATGATTGGTTCTTCCAGCCTCTAGAGGCACTTCTCTTCCAGAAAATGAAAAGATTAACTAGATTTCACTTCTTATACATGAATAAGCCCTCCTAGGAATTTGGAGACTGGGGAGAGAGCCACATGAAAAGTCTGATTCCTCCTAATCTTGGCAAACTGGGGAACAAGTCTGTAGTATCTTGAGGATATGTTGTTATTTGCCCAAAGCTAGAGGATTTCATATACTGATTACCACAGATGTTTTTCTCTTTATATAAACATGTGTAAGAGAGATCACAGTATAAACCACAGTATTTTTTCCCCACTATTTGATGTTTCGACACATCTCTTCACTTCTGTTTAAAGAAGGGAGACAAGAGAGAGAACACTACTGCATGACAGATGATGAGTTTTCTGGAAATGAACTTAAATTGTCTCCAAGGTGGACACAGAAACACCTAAGCATGTCTGTCAGTCTGCTGCACAATACAGAAGTGTTTTCACTGGATCGCTGCAGTAAGTTGTGAATACTGGTAGAGAATATCTCCGGGGGGAGGAGGAGGAGGAGAAGAAGGAAGAAGGGGGAAGAAGGAAGAAGGAAGAAGGGGAAGGAGGGGAAGGTGGAGAAGGAGGAGAAGAAAGCTAACCTCTAGTGGCCCCAGGAACAAAGTCCTCAAATTTGGAAAATTGGGAAATAGAGAATTATTTAATATGAATCTCAGAAATAGTCCAAGTGGCCAAGGGCTTGTAAGGGATTAAAGTTTGTGTGAATGGGTGAGTTAGCCTAACTTGAATCTGCCTGTTGGTGTTCTACGTGGAGATGACAAATTGATGCAGCTATTACTAGATTAGTGATTAAGGTATGAAGACATTTTCTTAGTTTTTACTCTTCTGTTTCTAAGTGAGTTTCAAATTATTCTGAAAATTCCCCCCCAATGCCTCCTCCTTTATCATTTGTTTTCTTCTTATGTATCTAGTTTCTGCCCTTTGTCTTTGGCAAATCACTACTGGGAATGACAAATTACTAAATGGATTCAAAGGGCACATGTAGGTGAGTGAACAAGTGCAATGGCCTAGGAAACACAGGCATGGACCATGCTGCTCCTCTCTACACACAGCTGCTTCTGCCAGACTGAGGCTGATTTGCTTTAGCTAAAACAAAATATTTCAACTGAAAACTAAGGGGGAAATTTTCTGTGAATCTTCACAATGGAATACAGAAAAGTAATCTCGGGAACAGCTGCCTGCATTCTTACTAAATTCCTAATTCTTTTGAGATTGCGCTCTTTTTGATCTAAAATATTGTTGAAGTACACTTAGACACAGGTAATCCTACTGAAAATGGATTTAGTATTAGGACTGGAAGCAGGTCCTGATCAGAACTGAAAACAGAAGGAAGATCATCATGTTATATTTCCCCTTTCACTGCACTACCCAATTCAGTCTCTGTTCCCCAGTTTACACTATACGCCACTTCAGTGTAACTTTCTTGCTCAAGAGACAATCAATGCTAAATTCTTCCTTGAATGGCATTCAATTTCCTCCATGGTCTGACATTAATTAACTTTCATTTCATTTCTTCCCTGTAGCAGACGTTGTCAGTACGTCTGCCTAATTCATCTGATCTTTGAGGATGATTTAACAACTCTGTGCATGAGGGCTGTCATTTTATTTCACAAAACTGCAGAAGTCTTTGTCTGTGTACACATTGGTTAAAATGCTAAGGAATTATTATTCCTAGAGGAGAAGCCCTTCACAAGTAACTCATGGAATTTAGTATATCAGACATGTGTTTTATACCATTTCCCTGAATGTCCTGGTGGGATTAACCTCCAGTTATGTGCGATATTAACTAGCTTAATAAAGCCCCCTTTATTGCTGCCATCCTTTTTCTGTATCACTTTTCTTCCCTGATCCATGCTGCCTGCAGCTACCAAATAAACTGTAAAAATTCAAATTGTTATCTCAGCATCAGCTCACAGGGGAACTGCAACCAAGTCAGTTGGTACAAAAAATGATTCAAGGAAGCAGGTAGCCTAGTAAGTGGATTACTCACTAGCCAAACAGCAACAAGAATGCCACTGCTGGGAGTGAGTAGTGATACCCTCCGGCATTCTGAAGTATCTCAATTACTGCCATTCTTAACTGAGGTGAACTGGGTTTTCATAAGGTAGAAAGGTTGCATTGGTTTACATAATATCTCTAGAATTTGAAAAAGATGCAAAGCAGAGGTAATTATAAGGACAATGGTTACTGTTAAATGCCATCAATGCATTGAAGGAAGAAAAATGACATACTGAACTCACAAACACCCAACTCCAACAGCCAACATGGTGCGAAATAAAAGGCTTTTTAAAAAAAAATAGCATTTATAGAGACATTAGTCTTCTGCAGCCAAAAGGCATCAGGGATGCAAACCAAGCTCAGGACCTGACTGTGCTAGGAACCAAACTGCAGAGAAGGATGAATTCACAGCCTTGTCATATCTCTTACAAGTCAGGCATGGACAGGGAAGTTTCTATGCCCTAGAACAGAGATGGATGAATGTACTTGAGAACTTGAATCCCCAGATATCCCTAAAATCTATGGGCCTGTAGAAATGGTTCATTCACCCTTTCTAGAAGACAACAGACTCCCTTTGCTTGGGGGACATGCAGTGGCCTACTCTCAAGTAGATATTTGGCAAGACAAAGCCTGCCCTCCTCAAGATCTCTCTCTCCACCTCAGTCAAGCTTCTAGGCTACAGCTATCGTCAATTCTCAGTAAAATCCAACAGTGGCAGTACTCTCCCTTTATTGGGAGGAAAGTGATTATTGATCAAATAAAGGGTAGAGTTAGGGGTCTGCTTATGAAACTGGTTTCCTAGTTTCAGTAAGAATGATGGGATTTCAGAACAGCAGAAGCCAGATGATGACACTTAAATGTAAGAGTGAAGGTGAACGTAACTGTTCTAAATGCAAAAATGGGCAGCCAAGCTTGAATGGCAACCAGGAGGTACTGACACACCAGGATGTGTGGCACTGTCTAACAGACATGACAGTCCCAGAAATAACATGATAAGAAATAAATGAAGGTACTGCTGGACCTACAAAACCAAAGATTTTCAAGACCAGGAGCCATCAGTACTGATAATGAAGTCATTATCCCAGACCTCTATAGAGGTAAAAAGTAGATTAATGCTTGCCTACTGGAGTTTAGTGTAGTTGAGGTGGATGGTGGGGCTCTGGGTAAGGATTGCTAATGAGTACACCACAGCATTGGGGGATACTTTCTAAATTTTATGGTGATGGTTTCACAATTCTAAATACACTAAAGTCACTGAATTATACACTTTAAGTCAATGAATTTTATAATATGCGAATTATATCTATTAATTATATAACATATTAATAAATGTGTCAAATAATAATATTCATTCCTTTCTCTGTTGTGCATCATGGTTGTATTATTTAAGACAGTCCATGTGCAAATTGAACAATCTTAAGTAAAAGGTAGAATTTACTGGTTTCTACTGTACCTCAGAAAAGGAAGGGATGAAGTCAGTCACAGGAAAAAAAAGGATTCCAAAACTCAAACGTTGTTAGAAATTTCAGTCTTATTCTCTAGTGTTTGTTTATTGACTTTTGTCTGCCTTACAGTATATGAAGTTTGTTCATATAAAGGTAAACATGGTGTCAAGCAATTCAGGGCTTAAATCCTTATAACTTTTTCTTAAATTTAGACTTTGGAGCTATGCATGCTTGTCTTCAAATCCATAATTTACAAACTATGTGATCTGGGAGATTTATTTTGATCTTCAATTCATAATCAAAGAAATAAAATTAAAAGTACCTTTCTTTCCATAGACCATTTCAATCATTTTATGAGATAACACATGTACAATGCATAGCATAATATCTAATATGGAGTATATATTGAAAATATTGGTTTGTAATCTAGAGGAAAATCATCTAGGTTAGTGAATGGCAGTAAGCCTCTAACTTAATGGTCAGGAAGTGGGTAAAATCAAATATTCCTTTTCAGAAATGTGAACAAATAAACATGGGATGCAAATGGAGTGGAGGTGGGAGGACCAGTTAGCATTTGGAACTAAACCTGAAAGTTTATTATACAGAGTGATTATAAAAACCATGAAAGCAATGTTGAAATCAAGCTTATGAAGGAAGGATTCTGGGAATAACTAAAACCATGAGTTAGTCCCACTATTTTTTTAAGGCTACATTGTTTTACTAGGTGATCCCAATCAGACTGATGATTTTAAATATCAAACTTTTACCAAAATGTCCAAAATTGTATCTAGAGTCCTGACCTCTTCACTGAACTCCAATCTCATATATACAGCAGTCTTTTTTGAAATATTTACTTAGCTGTTTTATAGGTATCACAAAACATGGTTGAAACAGAACTCTTGATTCTCATCCTCTACCCTTCTGCTCCTCTGCTAGTCTTACCCATCCTAGTAAATGCAACCAACAATCTACCAGATAGTCAAGACAATAGTCTAGGAGTATCCTTCCCTTATTTTTCCATCATATCTAACATATAATTCAACAGCTAGTTGTATAAGCTTTACTTCACAAACATATCAACACACATCAATGTTTTCTCCATCTGTGTTGCTAACAACTTAATTCAAACAATCATCTATTATTAGTACTATTACAACTGCCATCCAACTAGTCTTCTTGTTTTCAGTCCTCCTACTCATGATCCATTTAGTGATCACAGTGGAGCAAAGGTGAACCTTTAAAAATAAAAGTAAGACAATTATTGGGGGAGAGTCACCAAAATGATTATGAAGACTGAGTTTTAGCAACAGAAATAACAAATGTGTACTTCATGATATCTCATTATCAACCATCTCTCCCTCCAACACACATATATAGTAAATATGCCAAGGAAAAAGCCAGTACATGTAAATCTTAATCATTCAAAGAAGTAGCATTACCAATATTACAGTACTGGTCAATATTATTAACAGTATTCATTGAATGAGTATAACCACTGCATTAAGGTTTTACATGTAATATCACTTTTAGCCCTCATAAAAATCCTATTAAGTAGGTAATATTATCCACATCTTACATATAAGGACGACTAAGTCTTATGGAAGCTGGATCACTTCCCAAGTGATTCACTTCCCAAGTCAGAGAATTAGCAAACAGCAAAAGTGAAAATAAAAATCTTCAAGGATTATGCAGAAAGAGCCCAATATTCAATGAGTTGAGTCATGTTACTGAAGAACAATAGAATACAGGCCCATAAGCTCCCCCTGCTGAGATGTGAGAGACTTTTTTGAACCAGCTGCTATGAGGCACAGCTTTACTACATTTTCTCTACTTCTTGTGATCTAATAGTTCAGTTTGGGGGGAGACTGAATGCATTGTACATAATTATAGGTCTCTTGAACTTAAATAAAAATTAACAGAACTAAATTATTACTTTTTTCAGCCTCCTAATTTTATTCAACTAATGAGAATTCTAATATAACTTGGTTATTACTCCCAAAGATTCCGTTATTTTTGTAACACCATTCAGTGCTATATTGATAGGAATTATAAATGACTGAAATTTAGTAACTTCTATTATTCTTTGCAGGTACAAGTTTCTCAAGTCTGAAATATCTTCCCAATTACAGATTCTTTACAGTGAAATAGAAAAGTTTCATTAAAAGTGATTAATTAAAGCATGCTTCTGCATATATGAAAGTATTTCCAGATATTTAGAGGCCCCATTTTATATCTTTATTTGGTTCAAATTTTCTAAATTAAATTGAGGACATCTGTAATATGGCAATGTCCTTAGCCTTCCAATATTGTGAACAGTTATTTCTGCAAACACCCTGCAACTTCACAGATTTCCCTTCATTCTGGGTGCTATGTTTTGACCTACTAGTGCCATCATATTACTTCTACCCAAATCCCTTTCAATGACTTTCTGTTATTTTCCAGATCACTCTGCACATTATTCCTGCTCTGTTCAATATGCTTAAGCTAAGTCCGTAAGTATTTTACTTCATTCAATTGTATTTTTCCCATCACTGTGATTCAGATTTTCTATATCTTTTATCTTCTCTTCTGTACTGGGTTTGTGGTATTATCTGGACAATGTTTTCCTCCCTTTTTGTTAAATTTCATTTTAATGCCTTAATTTTCCTGCCAAATTCACTCATTCATCCATTTGTAAAATGTGTCTTCTGGCTTCCAGGTATCTCTATTTATGGAATTCTAAGCTCTGTAACCAGTGTTTACTTCACATAATTTAATTCCAAAGTTATAACATTCAACTAAAAGGAATGATAATGCCAATAGAGTCCACTAGATTTCCTCCCAGAACCTTAAAAACCTGATAGTTCTTTTCCAGCTTTGGGGTAAGTACATTATCTGTATCCATTTGAATTATGCTAGGTGAGGGAGAGTCTAGTCAGTTCGACGGGTCACAGCTATCTGCATATGCTTAAAGTTTCTGATTCACTCGTCAGAATTAATTCCTATCATCTATGTGCCTCTTATTAGCAATTTCCCAATAAGCTTCTCAGACAGCAGAGAACATAAAGGGAGAACTTTTTTCCAATTACCAATCTCTAAGCCACCTCTATATAAACGGATTAGGAATAAACTTGTAAAGAGATTCATATGTATTGAATAATGTTCTAAGCTTTTTCATGTTCTTTTTACAGCATGGACTTTTTCCATTTAGCAAGTTTTTGACACTGACCTGATGAAACATTTGCCTAGGAATACACTGGGCATGTTTACTACTGAATTTCCTAATGAATACTGATTCACGTAACATGAAAAAGGCATTTGTTTTAAACATTCTTATCCCTCAGAGCTACCAGCAAGTGATTCTTCAGTTGATTTCTTCAAAGCATATTTTATATCACACAAGCCACAGTTTGTATTTGCTTCTATTTGTAACACTTTTTAACTGACTCTTATTTTTTAATTAAAATGCGTTCATCTAAAAAGTCATTAGCATAATGTGTGAGAAGGTGGGAATAAACAGATTCACTGACATGGATAATAAAATGAGTGTTGTTCATTATGTATCTTTTTAAGTCATTGAATTTTGTCTGTGAAGGTTAAAATAAAGATCATTCAATAAAAAGCATCAATGTGAATCTTTACTTTTAAAATCTCTTCTTGTTTCTATAGATGTATTGCCATAATATTTTTTTAGGTCATATATTCTTTTTTTGCCATTAATCTTGGAATTTATCAAAAATGAGCTCAGAAAAGACTGGGAGTACCGATGCAAATTATCAACAGAACTAACTCTAACTTCCACAACTTTAGTGGAAATTCTTCATACCAAAACTGTTTTCCTGCTGGTTTCCTGGAATACTTTAAATACGTCTGGTATAGACATTGAAAAACCATAAACGGTATGAATAAAAATCAAGTCTATTCACATGTATGAATAAAACTCATTAAAATACATGGAAAGCTGAATAAATATAAGATATACAGCATGCCTATGGATAAAATCACTCAGTATTAGAAAGATATATATGATCCATCTTTTTGAAAGGCACCTTGTCAACATACATCAAATTTTAAAATGTATACCCCTTTTACAGTATTTCTACTCAGAAATATGTCTACAGAAATACAGCACAAGAATGTTTACTGAGGAGTTTTTCTAATAGTGAGAATTAGAGACAAATGAAATGCCTACAATAGGTCAATGGATAAATTATAGCTGATCTATATTTTAGAATATGTTATAGATGTTAATATAGCTCATTAATCATTCAAATTATTCAATAATTCATTCAACAAATATTTTTAAGAACCTGTTACGTGCCAGACAGTGTTCTATTTAGGGCAGAAGTCAGTAAAAATATAAGACAAATTCTCTGCTTTCCCAGTTCATTATAGGTTAGCTTGTTTAAAAGAAAATAAATTTTAAAGGAAACACACAAAGTATCAGTGGTAAAAAGTGCCATAGAGAAAAATAAAGTGAGGTAAGGTAAGGGAGCTGTAAGTGAATGAGGGAGTATTCTTTTATGGGAGATAATCAAGTGATATTTGAAACTTAACTGAGGGGGCAAGACAAGAGGAAATCTGGAGAAAGAGCATTAAAAGAAGTGGAAATAGATTAAAGAGCATGAGTTGGAAGTAAGCACAGGTTATATGAGAAACAGCAAGGGGCCAGTGTGACTGGAGTTCAGTGTGCAAGGTTGGGAGTGGTTAAGAATTGAGTTCAAAGAGACAGCTGAGGAGGAAAGATCACTAAGACTCAAGCAGGCTGCAGTGAGGATTTTGGCTTTTACCCTTAATAAGATTTCAAAAGACTGGAAGGTTTTGTCAGAAAGAATGACAAGATCTGGCTTACATTTTAAGTGGGTCATTTTGGTTGCTGTCTGGGATAATAGGCTGCAGAAAGCAAGTGAGGAAGAGACAGCAGTTAAGATGCTATTGAAATAGTCAAGTGAGAGGAGATAAAGTTTGGAACAGGATAGCAGCAGGAAATGCAATCATTCCAGATATATTTTCAGGTTGGCCTGTTAGGCCTTACTAATGATTTGGAATATGAGGTGTAAGAGAAAGAGGGAATGGCAAGTATGAGACAGATCAGCACGTGCTGATATAGAAGGTTGCCCACGACATACAGGTAAGTGAGATAAAAGAAATCTGCATAAAAAGGTATAGAACTGGACCATTTTTACTTAAAAAAAAAAAAAAAGGCCTGGAAAGATAGATATGAGTTTTAATAGCAGGTAACACTAAGAAAGGAAGCAGAGCTAGAAACTCACATTTTGCTCCATGGACTCTGGTATTAATTGAGTATTTTATCACCAGCACATACCATTTCTGTAATTTTTTAAAGCAATTTTAAAATCGCTTCCTCACTGGATGAAAGAAGATACATAAGATGAGTATTTAAATTAGAAGTAAATGTAATTCTAATAATTGATTTGTAATTTTTAATAATATAAATACTAAAATGAATTTCCAAATACAACTTTTCAATAGTGATTTAACAATTAGAAATGTAAATCTTACACTTTATTTTTCAATAATAAAAATACTAAATTGAATTTTCAAACATAATTTCTCATTGAAAAAATAACTATGTGATTAGCATACAACAAAGTGGGGCAAATCTAAGTTACATGGTATGGTGGAAAAACATAAGCTGTAGAAAAATACACAAAATACTGAAATTCAAATACTAACCCTGATACTGGGTAACAGTAAGTTTAGAAAACATTATCTATCTAATGTGCCAGTCACGGTCCTCATGGTGCTTATCAGGCCATTCATCAGAAACCTCAGAGCACAACTAGCTCATCCTCTTGTCTGGATAGGTGTTTTGGGGAATGCTAAATGATGATGGTCTCCTCCTGGCATCATGGACCGATGAGATAAGGGCCCCTCATGGATGATGAGAAAGGATTAAGTTTTCCAAGAGCCCTGGCTGTCAGCATCAGGCCTATGCACCTCCCCTGCCCTTAGCTCAAACCAAGTAAATCACATTTTCTTAGGTCGCTGAGAAACAGTAGGAACTCTTCTCTTTAATTCCTATCTTTCTTCCTCCATAGAGTCCATACTACTTTTCATGACTATCTCAAGTCACAGAGATCTCTTCTATTAATTGCTATAAATGTAAGGACTATAACACCAAATTTGCATTTATAATCTACCCACTGCATTGTTTTCTGTTCTCATAAAGGAACCAATTTATGATATAACCTAGAAATTCCCATCAAAAGATGCGATTTTATTAATCCATAGGTTCAACACTTCAAGTAAACTTAAATTAGTTACTTAAACTTATCTAATCTTCAAATTCTTTATCTGTAAAATAAAGAACACAATATAACTTCACAAAGTTGATAATTTTGAATCTCCATTAGTGAAGCTATTTGATAAACTATAAAATATCATGTAAAACAATTATGATAATGATGATGATTATCTATACAGTGTATACTCTTATTATATCATAATCATCTTGATATCAGAGATTGTCTCTTAATATTTAAGATACTCAAATTCTCTCAGCAAAGAATTGTGTGCCTTTTTATTAGGAGGTATTAATAACTGAGTAGTTAGTAATGAGTACTTTGTAAATACTCTTGAAATCTAGTAAGTTCACCTTTAATAAAATAAAATATAATAAAGCTAAAGAAGCATATTTTGATTTCTTTATATCACAAATATGAGATAAAGTACACTAGAACAAAGAATTAAATCAAGTGATAGGTTAAAAGATATAGTGTGTTCATGTATTGGAAAAACTAATATTGTTAACATGACCATACTACCCAAAGCAAAATATAGGTTCAGTGCAATACCTATCAAAATATCAAGGGCATTTGTCATAGAACTAGAACAAATAATTTTAAACTTTGTATGGAAACACAAAGGATCACAAATAGCCAGAACAATCTTGAGAAAGAAGAACTGAGCTGGAGGAATCACATTCCCTTACTTCAGATAGTAATACAAAGCTACAGTAATCAAAACAGTATGGTACTGGTACAAAACCAGACATATAGATCCATGGAATAGAATAAAGAGCCCAGAAATAAACCCACAGACTTAGAGTCAATTAATCTATGACAAAGGAGGCAAGAATATACAATGGAGAAAAGACAGTCTCTTCAATAAGTGGTTCTGGGAAAACTGAAAAGCTATATGTAAAAGAATTAAATTATTAGAACTTTCTTCATACACCTTATACAAAAATAAACTCAAAATGAATTAATGTCTTAAATTTAAGACCAGACTAACCAAAAAAAATTTAAAACCAGAAAATTTAAAACCATAAAACTTCTAGAGAAAACAAAGGCAGAATACTCTTTGACATAAATCAGAGTAATTTTTTTTGGATCCATCTACTAAAGCAAAGGAAAAAAGGCAAAAATAAACAAATGGGACATAACTAAATTTAAAATGCTTTTGAGATTTGCAAATGTTAATCACTATATATAAAATAGATAAAAGATGAATTTCTTCTGTATAGCACAGGGAACTATGTTCAATATCTTGTAACAACCTTTAATGAAAAAGAATATGAAAATGAACATATGCATGACTGGGACATTATGCGGTACACCAGAAATTGACACATATAAAAAATTCAATAAAAAAGAACCTCCCCCCAAAAAAAGCTTTTGCATAGCAAAGGAAATCATCAGCTAAACAAATAGACAACCTACTGAACAAAATATTTGCAAATGATATGATTGATAAGTGGTTAATAGTTCAAAATATAAACAGTTCATACAACTAAACATCAAAAAAAAAAAACCTAATTAAAAAATGAGCAGAAGACCTGAATACACATTTTTCCAAAGAGGAAATGCAGATGGCCAACAGGCACATGAAAAAGTATACAACTTTAATCATCAGAGAAATGCAAATTAAAACCACAATGAGATATCTGTCAAAAAGGTATCAACAAATAACAAATGTTGAAAAGATGTGGAGAAAAGGGAACCCTGTACACTGTTGTAGGAATATAAATTGGTGCATCCACTGTGGAAAACAGTATGGAGGTTTCTCATAAAACTAAACCTAGAACTACCATGTGACCCAGCAATTCTACTTCTGGATATATATCCAAAGAAAACAAAAACCCTATTTTTTTTTAAAGATACATGCACCCAATGTTCATAGCAGCATTATTTACAACTGCCAAGATATGAAAGGAACCGAAGTGTCCATCAATAGATGAATAGATGAAAAAGGTGTGGTGCATATATACAATAGAACACTACTCAATTACAAAAAAGAATAAACTTTTGCCATCTGCAACAACATGGATGGACTTGGAGTGTATTATGCAAAGTGTAATAAATAAGACAAAGAAAGACAAATACTGTATGATATTATTTACATCTAGAATCTAAAAAAAAAAAAAGTAAATATAACAAAAAGTGAACAGACTCATAGAGAACAAACTAGTGGTTACCAATGGGGAGAGGAAAGGGAGGAGGGGCAAGATAGGGGTAAGGGATTAAGAGATACAAATTATTATGTATAAAGTAAGTAAGTTACAAGGATGTATTGTACAATAGAGGGAATACAGCCAGTATTTTATAGTAACTATAAATGAAGTATAACCTTTAAAATTTGTGAATCACTATGTTTTACATCTGTAACTTATGTAAGAGTGTATATCAACTATATTTCAATTAAAAAAAAAACCAGAAAACTATGCATCAAGCATCCTTTTGGTGCTTAAAAAAAGTAATGCAGGATTGCAGAAGTAGGTATTATGGAACTACAATCTGGATGTAAGAAAAATACTGATCATGCTGGAGAAAATCTTCCTTTTATCAGCTTCTCAGTTAAGTTTTTCTTGAAAATGAGATTTGAAACATTGAAGCATTTAAGGAATAAAAAAACAGATTTTTTTCACTATTATAATGTCACTGCCAAAACACTATCAATTATCAACTAAATTGAAAGAAATGCCAGAAAGTAAACACTAAAATATACTTCATAACTAAGGAAAATTAGAAAACAAAAAATAAATGTGGGTTAAATTATATGAAAATTATAATTAGGCATCACTCCCTCTCTTATATCACTAATGCCATTAGAAAATATTTCAATGTTAATAATGAAAAACTAGCTAGACATCAGAGATAATGGTAGAAAATTAATATTTAAGCATGGAGAATGGCAATTATGATGTGAATAGCACTATAGATAAATAATGAAAAGTAAAGGTAGACTTGGTAAACACACTAAAACATCAATATTCAAAAATGATTTCATAAAATCAGGAGGCTTGAGAGTTAACACATTATTAGTTATTTTGGATTAAGGGTGTCTTTGGAAGATTATCTCTCATGAATAATGATAATTTGTTGTTTCTGTTCAACTTTCATCATTCAGTTGTTTCAATTTTAAGAACCCAATTATCACAGTCATTTCTCTATGAACTAATATATTACAACTGAGAAAAAGACATGTCCCTTGACTTCACAGAGTTTCAATCTAATGAGGGAGAGAGCCACAACTCAGTACACCTCAGAACAGCAAGGGCAATAAGGATCATACCAGCATTGTGCACAGGGTACCATGGGGGCCCAGGGTCAACAGTGACTAACTCTTGTCTAAGAGGTCCTAGACTTCACAGATCAGACAAAGCATCAGCATTTGAATTAGGGAGTGAGCAGTGTTAGCCATACCAAGAACTAGAAAATAAGAGAATCCATAGTAGGTACGGGTTGCTGTATTAACTGGTTTATATTTATTCATTCATTTATTTTCAGTTTAACCCTCAAAAAAAATCTACAAAGTAGGCAATATTATTTTAGTTATTTTATAGAGGAGGAAACCAAATATGAAAATGCTAACTGTTCTGATCAAAGTCATACAGGTGTGCACTTTTATTTGGGGGAGCTAGGAATATATGCTAATTATTAGAATAAGTTGGGAACCTATCATAACTCCAATATCTGGCTTACACAACCTTTATTAGTCTTGGCCATACAAAAGTTAGCTGCTCATTCAATCTACCCAGATGTACAATTCAGACATTACATGGTGAGTGAAGACAACTTCATTTCAAGGAACCCATTGGTCCTGGGGCTCCATACTACACAGCACAGGTCTACAAAGTTAAATAGGCTATTGACGAGATGGTAAGTATGGAATCAGAAAATCTATTTAGGGAGATGAGAGTACAGCTCAATGGCAAAGCACATGCTTATCATGCACAAGGTCCTGGGTTCAATCCCTGGTACCTCCATTTAATGAAAAAGAAATAAAGAAAATCTATTTAGGAGGCTACTATACTAAATCTAGGAGAAAGATGATGGCACCATGGACCAGAGTGGTTGCAATAATGGTGTTAAAAAGCAATCAAATTTTGAATGTATTTTGAAGGTAAAGCCACAAAAATTTGCTGTTAAAATTTTATAAATTTTATAAATTTATAAAGTTATAAATTTTGAGAAAAAGTGAGGTCAAATATAACTCCAAGTTTTTGTCTACAGATACTGGAATACTATAATTTCCCTTTTATGAAATGGTGATGACTATGGGAGAAGCAGGTTAAGGTGGATAGATAAGGAGTTCAGGTTTGTATATAAGATGCCTGACAGACATCTAAGTTGAACAGGTGCAATTCTGGATATACAAGTCTGAGTTCAGAGAAGCCCAGGCTAAAATATAAATTCAGGATTCATTAACATATTTAAAGTCTTAAGACTGAATAAGACCATATGAAGAGTAAATGGCAATATAAGAGTCAAAGCATTGATCCCTAAAGGAGAACCCAGCCAAGGAAATTGAGAAGAAAAAAAGAGAGAGAGAGAGAGAAGAAACAAAGTGATTTTATGGAAGTCAAGTGATACAACTGTTTCAAAAAAAGAGGTAGCTAGTATATGAATAAGTGCCACTCATAAATCAAGGAAGATGAAGACTGAAAACTGACTTCTAAATTTCACAATGTGAGTGTTATACGTGATCTTGAGCTGAGTTGGTTTAGTGAACAGTTGGACAAAAGTCTAACTAGAGAGGTTATCAGAGAAGATGGGGACTATAGAGAGCTCTTTCATGGTAAGGAAAAGGAGACAACATATAGATAATTTTTCAAGGAATTTTATAGAAAAATGTATAATAGTTGACAGGGATAAATATATTGCAGTGTATTAATATGTGCATATATATATAATACAATTGATGATGAATTAGAATACCACTACTAAATCAGAGAATATATATCATGAATTGCATAATTCATCTTTCTTACATTTAAATGATAATTTCCAAAATCTTAAATTCATTTCCTCTGTTTATCTCTGTTTTATTTTAATTTTTACAGTTTCTTCTCTAGGAAAATATAGGCTGCTAGCCCATCTTTCAATTTTTAATATGATTATGTGTGTGTACATATGTGTGCATATATATATACACAAATATATATACACATATCTGTATCTACATACACATATACACACATAAATATAGATAACACGTCTATAGATATAAATAAAGTCTCTATTAGGGGAGAGAATGAAAGGGTTGAACTAAATCATCTTAATTCCCAGACTGTTTCTAAGGGACTATAATCCTTTCTAATAGCCACTTGGGAGATCTGCTTCATTCACTGGGAGCAGATGTTTGTAGAGTTATTGCTTTTTCTCACCTCTCACTATGAACTCCTCAAGCTGATCTATTTATGACCCTTTCTTTTTCACTGAAAAAAAATGTTTTAACACATTAATTCAAATGATTTACCAATTAACAGGTTAATGAAGTTGGTTTTTCTCTATCTCAACCTGTTAGAGAATCTTGTTACTTGGTCCATTTTCTCTTTATGCATTTGCTTTATACATTTCAGTTTTGCTGATCCATATTATATTCTACAGAACTTAGAATAGATAAATTTGTCTCACAAAACCAAAGAACCCTACATTATTATTTATTTTATGTTTAATAAGTCTGATAACCAGAACTTCAGTTTCACTGAGTATTTACCCAGTGCAACACAAGAAAGTTAGAATTTTACAATACAATTTACATCATCATTCTAGTTCTGTCCAAGTCATCACTGTCTTAGGCCATTAAGGAGAGAGAGAAGTCACATACACACATCAAAGTTGCTTTAGAGTTTTCAGGCAGATGGACTCATTAATGCTTCTGAATTGATACCAAATGTTAGGAACTGATAGCCTATTTTTAAACAAGTCAATAAAGCACATTTTTGGGGCTAAGTATTTGTTTTTAATGCCTGACATTATACACTTAGTTCTGTCAACAAACTTTCTAATATGTGAAAATTTATTAGACCTCACAGCAGACAGAAACCTAAATGATATACTGATATATGATCACTTCTCTAAAGGAGTTTACACTTTAGCGTGAGGGAAAGAAAAAGAACAACAAAAAACACTCCCTTGAAACAATAATTATAATACAAAGCAAATGTGATAAAGGTTATAAATCACATATAAATCACTGATTTTTCCTTTACCAAGTTAGCAAGAAAATTATTAACAATTAGAGAGAGATCCTAAACTTTAGAAGTATCATACTTTAGACAGACATGTAACATTAGCTCTTATACACATGCAAAGATAATTCTTACTTTTTGTGTACCTATGAATTCAGAATTTAAAATGTCAGGGATATTACCTATTGTGTTTTTTAGATTTTTTATTCAAAATTTAACTTATGTTTTTAAAATATATGAACTCTGAAAATTAGGTTTTAAGATTAGTCTTAGGAAGAAAAATGCCCTTTTAAGGTTGTTTTGCTAACTCACTGACCTGTAGCTTCAGAGTCTTCCCAGGTATAGATAATTAACAACATTATGTGAAAACTTATTACTTTTAAACTTTCACTTGGAATCAAGAGCGATAATATACATTTCCTTGAGCTTGAGGTACAGAAAAAAGAACACTATAGAAACAACCTACTGCCATTTATGTAGTATGCACATAAGAACTTGAAAAAGTTGATGTAACTTTTTACAATAATTTAACTTCATACTCTATCATTATAATAGATTAGTAACAGCTTGATTTTTTTTAAGTTCATATAAAACAGAACCACAGCGTTTTCTAATTAATTAATTTTGCATACTTTGGAACCATTACATTTCAAAAAAATTTTTAAGAAGCCAGATGCTTATCATCGATATTTTAAAAAAATAACAATTAAGAAATAAATGTTACATTCAAACTAAAAATATGGGCTTTTTAATGTTCTTAACTCTGAGGCCTAGAAAGACAAACTCCCATAGAAAAAGAATCTTTCTACTTAAAAATATATGCCATTAATGAACATGTTTTTTCCTAGAAACTTTTCCAACCTGGCTCCTATGGAGCTGCAGCATGTACATCCAGAGGAGAAGTAACAGCGGGGTCTGGTGAGGTGGTCTCTTCAGTGCCTTCTTGAATTTTCCCCCCTTTTAGCAGTGTTGAAAATAGGTCTGGAAAAGCATAGGAAAGCTATATCAAATTTTCCTTAGGAGGTTTTTTCCATACTGTTTTAGCAACTTTGCATGGTGAAGGTGTTAAACGGTATGACATTACGTATTCATTTTCACTAATGAGTCTTCCTATGTCAAATCAACAATATTCTCAAGATAAATATAATTACATTATATTAACTCAAATCAAGTTATATTTGAAAATGTGCATGTCTGAGTCAGATCTGAAGCATCCTTAGAACTATGCATAAGTAAAAACGATTTCTAAGGAAAGCTGAACTATTTAGCATGATTCCTGTTATACAAAATGAAGTATGTTTCTTCAGGGCAATCTAATTTTGATATGCTATCTTTATAAGCTGGATTTTTAAAAAATATTAAAATATAGCATGTTCTTACACAGATGAGAAAATATTAAATGCATTGTTTATTAAGGATAAGTAAAAATTATTTCCATGTGTACTATATACAATAGTTTCACATATATATGTAATATATATAATAGTTGCATGTGTTTACCAAACTTAAAATATTGTTGATTACATTTCTAACCTTGAATGAAAAAAATAAGATTGTATGTTGGTAGGAATATATCACCCTTAATTTGTTTCAAAGATCAATGTAAATAGTTACAATATGCAAAATATTTTTAATTTGATTTTTCCCCAATACTGACTATCTGACATGTAGTAAAACTACTGATGATTTAGTTAGTTGTTTTCTAAAATGTATAAAAATGTTAATATGAGTACTGTCTTCAGGTTTAGTGAAAACGAACATGGTGAAAAATACTTAAAGGAAGAGAGGTTGCTAAAACAGTAACCACTAATGTAAATGCTCTTAGTGTTCCTGAATCATTTAAGCCTACACAGGGCTTGGGTAGACATTAGAGAATCAATATATTTAATTTCAGTTATTATGACTGAAAGTAGGTATAAACTGTAAATGGCACCACCATTCTTCATGGTTCTAGTACATAAAAAACAGGTAATGAACAAAGTTATGTTTTATAATTCCAAGAACAAAAATAATATTTAAAGCCACCATATTTAAAGGACTTCTTTTCCACCTTATGTTTCCATATTTAGCATTAAAACTTCTTTAGAAAAAGACACTTTTATGGTACTTAATTTGTTAATATTTATTTCAAGCACATTTGCCCTCCTAATTGTACATTTTTAAATTTATAACTTTAAAGTTCACTAATACTTGAAGACTCTGTAAAGTAATATAAATGTTATAAATTAATTTTTACAAATATTTCTATACCCACTTTCCATATGTCCATGACATAGTTACACATATAGTAAAATTATAGTTACTCAACATGTAGCTAGCTTGACAAAACACAAAATCAATAGAAATATCTATTTCCTTGATATTTTTTGTCTGATTATTCTAGAAACATGTATTTGGTTATTTCAAAGCTACAGTTAAAAAATAATGAGGTGTGCTGAAAATAGTTCTAAAAAAACAAATTATCACTTATGAAAATGATAATTTACTACTAAGATTAGAAAACCCAAATGTGTTAACGTAATTCCTTTAATAATGGCAGAGCAAGATAAAATTAAAATTAATCTTTTAGCATAAATTCTAAAAACAGAAACGAAGACTAAAGCTGTAAGGAAGGAAAACCTGATAGAAATTAACACTGACCCCCATGCCTTTAAATTAAAAATCAAAATAGTCTAGTCAGTCAGAGTGAAGTATACAAATAATCTCCTTTGTAGCTTAAATACGAGAGAATTTATTTCCCTCTATGAAAAAAAACCTCAGTAAACCAGAAAATATATTTTACAATTTGAAAGGGAAACTCTACTAGTAACTTACTATAGCATGAACAATAACAACATATTGTGGGGAAGAAATCTACAGTTTAATGACAGAAACATAAGCTGAAGGTGTTCATCAACATAATATTGCGGACATTTAACACTGAACAATCACAAAACCTGTTGAATTAAAAGTGCTCACAGACACAAATGAAATTCCTTCGACTTATCTAAAAGAAAAAAACAGTTTATAAGAGTCCACAAGAGTTCATAAAAGATTCAATGTTAAAATATATCTTTCAAATTTGAAGATGCAAAGTCAAAATACACAGTAATAGTAAAATTAATTTGATTTCCGTAAGTTTCTGGCCAATGGGTTGCTACTTAGTGCAGACAAATAGAATTAAAAGATTCAGATTTGGAGAATAAAATAGAAGCAGATAAAAGTTTGTCACTAAATAGAAGGACAATCCAAAATAGAAACCTTCTCAAAGTCATGATGTATAAACTAGGTATATTATACAGGTGAAATCAGTGAAAACTTTATTTTCCATGATTTAGTAATTAAATATAGGTTTCACAAGCCACAGGTGCTGTAATAGGAGAAAAGTGGCAAATTCCTTTTCTCACTGGAAGATTACAACAACAATTAGGTAGACATGACACACAATACTAGTTGATCTTAGCGACATTTAAATATTGAGTACGAAACTGTTTTAGACAATTTAAGACAGTATCTTATAAGAGATGGAATATAAACTGCAGCTTGAAGGAAAGAAGGTGAAATTTTCTAAGCATAATGAATCCTCAAGGATTAAAATGAGTAAACAAAAAAGACAGGAGAATGATAGCAAGCTCATGAACTCTGTTAATTATAAACATTGTTAGAGAATAAAATAAAGATTAATGCAATTAGCTGGTTATTAAAAGGTAAATTTTATATTACCAGTGTGTGTCTAAGTTAGCTCAGAGGGCAACACAGAACCAGTATAAGACAACTGTTAGGGTTATAAGTAGGAACTGAGACCAAACTGAATTTAAGAGTGCCCCACTGAACAATTCTGCACTGCAGCAGGTAGGACTAACTACAATAACCAAAAAGGATTCCTTGGTACAGTATATTCTGGAAAATCTGAGAATGTCCAATTTAAATGTTTTGTGTGTTTGTACTTGGACTGCTTATTTCTATAATTGAAAAAATATTTCAGTCTTTAAAACCTTATTTTAATTTAGGAATACCTACCAGGAATGGTATGCTATATTCCTTTTTAGTGAAACCATCATGGGACATCTCTCTCCACTGTACACTTTAAATAACATTGGCTGACACTGAAAAATACAGTGTGTGGCAATGGCAGAGGCTTATGGTAGAAAAATGGGTAAATTTTCTTCTGAGCTGCCACTGCAAATACCTGGAATCTCTCAGCAATTTCAAAATCTAAGTGTACATAGTTTAAGTTTAGTAATGAGTAGGAGTAGGAGATGATCAAGCACTTGCTAGTTTTGAAATGCTTTCAGGTATACACGAAGCTAGGACCTTAAGTTTTGGGCATGAAAGGACGCTAATCCATCCTCTCCTCATATCCCCGTTAGGAGACTTCTGATAGGTACAGCAATACTCCTGGCACCCTGGGAGTTTCCTAATCTAAATATTCTATCCTGGAGTGATGACTCCAGTGCATTTTTAGTGAACTACCTTTCTGATCTAAAAATAAAGCAAAAATTTGTGCTAAGATTAAATTTCATTTGATTGTATGGCCTGATATTAAAGATATCCAGAATTGCCCCCCTCAAAGAAATTAAAGTATAAATAATAATATCTACATATGATATTGGCAGAAGGTGAAAGTAACATGAAATCATGATAAGATGGTAACTAAGAAGAGGGGGGACACTTCAAAAACACAAACTTTTAAAGTCACAAAATATATCTTAAAAGATAAAGTCTTATAGCTCTATGGTTTTAAATATTAGCATGAGGTATTAGCTATTTTAAAAGACTGCTGAAAATACTATTCTGGGATATTTTCAATTTCTGATAATGGCAGAATATAGCTTATGTTGGACTGTCTTTTGTTAATAAAAGGAATAAACTCTGGAAATGGCAAAGGATGAGGGAACTGGAAGAGACTTAAGGGAGGCAGAAACTAAAGGAGATAAGATCCTTGAAAAGAAAAGTATCACACATTTTAGACATCCCATCTACATTAAGCGTATTTCTCAGTCTATAATATAAGGGGTGGGGTGGCTGGAAGGGAACAGAAAGAGCTCAAGCTGGAAGCTGCAGGTTTTTTGACCCTGACCCTATTGAGGAATCAGAGGTTGGACTTTTTCGCTTACAGAGCAGCTGGAAATTGGGTGTTGGGGTGCAGCGGTGGAGAGCTGGAGAAGGGGGAGTCCAAAAGGTGCATATACATACCCCGGAAGCCTTAGTTAACTCAAACTGCTCTTGTTCTGGGAAAGACACCCAGAGGAAAAGAGATGAAAGCCTGAAAAAGCTGACTAGAGATTTTAGCAGCTGCCCACCCCAAAGAAGGTAAGGTTGTATTTCAAGTCCTGACAAATTCAGAGGCTTTGTAAACACTCCAGCTTTCCACTGAAGACCAGAAAAGTCATGCCTTAGAAATAAAGACCTTGTCTCAGACTAAGGGATTGTCTCTACAACCAAGTACAAAACCGTAATAGAGCGAAATAACCCTAACAAAGCCTAAAACTAAGCTTCCAAAAAAGTCAAGGTGATTTGTGAGTAACGTAATTGCCTGACAGAAGAAAACTCAAAAGTTTTAGAGGAAAATCACAATATCCAGAGACTCGCGAACAACACAGGTTTGAACTGCACAGGACCACCTACATGCTGATTTTTTCAATAAATATATGTATGCATTTTACAATGCCATTTTATGTAATAGGGACTTGAGCATCTGTGGATACTGGTGTTCTCGGGGACTCCCGGGACTGATCCCCCCAGGTACCAAAGGATGATAACTATGTATCATCCATAATGTCCTGTATAAAATAAGAATTTACTGAACATGTGAAGAAATAGGAAAATAAGACACTGTATCAAGAGAAAAATCTGTCAGTTGAAACAGACAAACCAGTTGCTGAAATTAGTGAAGAGGAGTTTGAAATAGTTATGATAAATCTATGAAAAAATCTACAAGAAAAGATGACTACATTGAGTCAGGAGAGATATAAAAACTGCAGAACAAAACAAAGCAAAGCAAAACAACCAAGAAAAATTCTGGAATTGAACAATGCAATATCTGAAATAAAAGAATCCACTGGATGAGATTTAAAGCATATTGGACAAAATAGAAAAAAGGATCATTGAACCTGACATACAGGTTAATAGAAATCATCCACACTGAGGAATATAAAGAAAAAAAGAGATTTGAAAAAGAGAAAAGGGAATAAAAGCTCAATGACCCGAGGGTCAGCATGAAGTAGTCTTGCATACATGTTTTTGGAGTCCCAGATAGAGACAGAAGAGAGATTGGGGCAGAAATATTATCTGAAAAAGGATAACAAAAAAATTTCTAAATTTCATCATAGAGAAACCCGTAGTTTCAGGAAGCTTAGTAAATTCCAAGAAAGAGAAATATAAAGAAAACTATAGCTTGCTTTTTAAATTATGAACTTGAGAGATTTTAATTACAGATATAATTTGTTCTGAAAATATATGAGTTATTTTATAAATTGTTATAAAAGTAGTAAAGTTGTTGGAAGAACAGTTCATGCTGAATTAACAACAGCATTAAATTCTGGAAGATATTAGATATTTGAGTTATTTGAAAGTCTAGGGCACCAAATTAAAAAAAAAATAATTACGATCTTAAAGTACTTCTTGAAAAGTATAAATATTACAATTTACCAAGTGATGTTCATAAGGTGGCTTCTGTTTCTTTTGTACATTTTATAAATACAATATTACAACATCATTGTTTTCTTTATGCTATTCCTCTTTTAGGATAGGTTGTAGATACTGCATTTTTTTTCTGGATGTGGCAGAGTAGGATGAAGATATGGAATCGGTCTCAAAGGATGAAATACTTAGCTAATGGTCATTAAAATTATATGAAGTACTGAAGTTCAAAGACATAGGAAAGAGCTAAAAAGCAAGGGCCATGGAGAAATTCTGAGAGCTAGTAAAAGGCATGATCACACAATTTATGAAAAAGAAATACCAGTGGTCAATTCCAATAACCAACTAGCAAGCAAAGTACTGCAAATCAAAACAGTTTTAGTCTATTAAATTGGCTAATGTAATAAAACCCAATGTTAATGCTATATGTTCAAAGTTCAGAAAAAACAACTGAAAAAACGTGGGTCTGCAGGACAGGTTTGTAAATTACGAGGGTGAGCTTGGTGCATAAATGGGAACGATTTGCCAAAGGTATGGTATCTAAGTATCCACATTTGCATCATTCCAAGCAATCTTACCAGAGGATTTCACACTATTTTTTTTAAAACTTACTAGCTTTGGTGAAGCATATTCTTACATGGTGCCGATGGAAGTGTAATTATTAATTTCGTGTTCATATTTGCCAAGTAATTTTTGGCACAGCAGTGAGCAAAGCACATAAAAACCTCTGCCTTTGTATGACTTACTTCTAACAGTGATTAGTATCAAAAGTTAACAAGTTTGCAGATTATCCAGATGTAAATAAAATCTACTTTTAAGGCTTACTGAGGAAAATACTTTAAATTATTACTGTTCCTTATGGATTTCATGTGGTTGGCTGTAGATCCTTATTTTGCAAAAGTTCTTTCCTTGGAAAAGTTCACCTGCATAGACTCTGCTAACTGCTTCAAGAAAACCAAACTAGCAGACAATATCGTGTGCTTCTGTGAGTGTGTGTGTTTGTGTGTGCACTCAGGAATGTATGGAAAAGGAAATGCCATAATATTCTGATATTTGTAGAAACAGTAATAAGTAATGTGATTTTTGATATAAGGGATCTTACACTTGTTTGCTACTTTAAAATACTGCGTCACCTCAACTCACCTCACAGCCTTTTCCATCAATTATTATAAAAAATTTTGTCATAAAATAACATAGAAATAAACCTATTTCTTACAAACAATGACAACTGTTGTCTGGTTATTTCCCAATCTATGACAGGATGATAATCACAGTATTATTTATGGTACTCCAAAACAGAAACAAGTATCTATATTCTCCCTTGTCTGACTCCTCAATCTACAACTAGATGATTGTTTCACATACTTAACTTTAACTCCAATTTCAAGTTAAAATGTACAGTCATAAACTTACTCTGTATCCCTATAATTTCACATTAAATTCTTCTTTTCCAAAAAACATTCATATGTCCCACACTGCCTCTGCTTTCAGTGATCTGCAACTTAATCCTGAATCTCTCCTGTTTTCCCATTTCTTGCCAGGTGTTAATGAAACTGTAGAATTACAAGATAATTCTGTAATAATGTGACTAATTTCATTTGGAGAAATAGGAAAACCGAAGTAGAGGCAGACGAATCCTAAAAAGCTAGGTATTTATCTGTCGTAAAGTACGCATTCTAAAAGTAGAAAAAAACCCTGAAGTTTATATAAACATCTTTAGCTAAAGAAATGTAACAATAAGTGAATAGAAAATAAAAGTTTACGACTTTGGAAACCTGGCATTCTAATAATTAAATATTTTATTAGTAGAAAGAAGATGTACTAAGGCAATTTAATTTCTTTCTGAATGTTAGATTAATCCTCTTGAACATTCATCATTTTTTCATTATTTATAATTCATGTGGTTTAAGTAATGTGAAATATGTATGTTAAATACTAGGGGGAAAGTTCTCTCTTTATAGATTTTTGATAAAGAAATAAAATGCAAAAGGTAGGTTGGATAATTAAAGTGTATTCTCTAGCATTTTTTCAGCTATTTGATTTTGAACATTTTCCCCCAAAATAAGAAAGAATACAGGAGGATATAAAGTTGCATGAGCTGCATTATTTACATTTAATTACAAGTATCGTATTTTTTACCACTTTAATTTTTTAAAGTAAATCTCAGCTATAACATTCTACTTAAACACATTCTTTGAAAAATACAGTTTCCTACATAGACATAATACCACTGTCATATCTAATAAAATTGACAGTGATTTTTTAGTGTTATCTAAAAATATAGTCAATTTTCAAGTTTACCTACATAACCAATCAAGGTCTACATCATGCACTTGGCTGTCTCTCTTTTCCAACCTGAAAATTCTTTTCCCCAAATATTTCATCTAGTGACTTTAATATCCCAGACAACCTTTGCTGAATTAATTATTCCATTAGGTTTTGAAAAATGGTGATTTTCTAATTCTATCATTTCTTCTTTATTTAGTAGGAGGAATTATTCTGTAATGAAAAACTGTCTCTCATGAACTGAGGCCATCTGGTAACCCAGAAATAGCGTTCCTACAGGAAAATGAAATTAAATACTTAATTCTTTTCTTTAATTACAAATATTTTGAGTAAGCATTTGGTGTAATAGCTGTCATCAAATGTAAGACTCTTTTTTTTTTCTCCACTTTCTCTCTCTGTCTCTCTCATATCAAGGTAGACTGAAGGAGTTTAATAGACAATTTATTTAAATCAACTTCAGTCATTATTCTTTATGATACTTAAATTTTCACAATCTTGGCCAACAGAAGCTCCATTCAACTGGCTTCTATGTTATCACATATATACACACAATGCATTAAAAGTTAGGAGTTTTCAATGAATTTCAAAATCCTTTCTGAAAATTAATTTATTTAGTATACTTTGGTTATTCTAATCTAAGAGCTATATAAAGGCATTGAGAGATTAGCCATTGCCCAGTCATGACAATCATGAATATTTTAACAACCTACATAAGGAGAAAAACATCATAAAAATGCATGATTTGAAAAATGGTATGTTTTATTTCCCGGATATTTTTTAAATTAAAAAAAAATTAGCCAAACATAATAAATGTATTTGAAAAACAGTATCATAATATACATGAAAAATAAACATGTAAAATGATTTACATAGTTAACTAATATGTTCCTCTATTCATGTACGATCTAGAAAAAAGTGTTTACTAATTTTTCATTATCACATGATTTTATCACCTTTAGAAAGTAACATGTTCTCATTGTAGTGCTAGTCATAAACAAAATTAAAATCACATGTAAAAGTATCACAGTTGAGTTTTTATCATATATATCTCCCTAAATAATCTTCTAGATAAAGTTATATGTATAATTCTCAGTCTTAGAGCAAAACATAATTAGTCTAAACAAAGAAAGTATTGTTGGATATCTGTATTAGAAGTACTTTCTTTTTCTTATATAGGTAATTAATGGCCTTAAAGAATTCTGGGTAGAAGCTGTCTTGAAGTTAATACATGTGGTAATCCATAAAATTTTGGATTAAATAAAACTTTCTTCCTCTTAAAGACTACATAAACCTGTACCTCAAATTCTGTTCAAAACTGAAACAAATTATTTTTATTTCATGATGACTCTAAATTTTAATTATTCCAATTTTTATTACAGAGAACAAAAAAATTTTATTAGTTGAAGCTACTTTATGGAGCTATTTTATTAAATGGGAGGTGCAGGACTTCCTGAAGAAACACAAAAATACATGCATCCTAAAATGTATATACATATTAAGATACAATGTATTAAAGACACACACATACACAATCATAAATAAAACTATACAGGAAGTCCTCAAAGGTTTCTGGAATAATTAAGTCACATAAGAAATGCTGTATATCAACACAAGAACGAAATGAAATATGTTTATAGGTTTGTTTATTTTTGTAAATGGAACTTAATTACCCAAAGGTGTTTGATACTAGCCTTTAAAAACTCCTGAAGAGCAGGTCTTCCGCACTACATAGGCATTCAGTCAACACACTGTGAAATGAGTAAGTGAATAAGCAAAGGTATATTTTCACCGTGCTTAATATTTTCTGCTACTTTCTCTACACTGTAGAGAAGGGAAGGGAATTTTTCTTATTTATCTAATATATAGATGAGAATTATACCCTTAAATTCTTTGCACTCTTCTCATCAGTTAACTTGGTTTTATTTTAAAGTTTAAAGATCTTTTGTTGTAGGAAAATGAATCACTTATAAAGAAAATTCACATGAACACAAAATATTTTGATAAATTTTAGGAATATTTTTTCCACCAGCTATTTATTGTGATGAGAAGCATAAGATAAAATCAACTTCTGTTGTCTTTCCCCTTGTTTCTTAATTTGTAATGCAAGTATTTTGATTAGTGTTTAGGATATCTTTGCTTACTTTAGATAATGTATTCTGTTGATTTTGTTTCCCTATGATTTTAGTTTTGTACATGCTACTAGCAAAAAAAACTTTTTTTGAATGATTATTTGAATCAAATACCAGGGGAACTGGCAAAGCAGAACTTCACAAACTACAGACCTACATTCAGAAATGTACAATGATTTTATGCAGTCCTTTTATTCTTCTATGAAGTAGGATGATACTTGGACAAAATAGCATGGGAAATTTTTTAAAAATCCACACTGTACTTATTAGCAGAAAGAGCTTGAGGCAAAGTGATTTATCAAATGAAAAAATATTAAGAAAATTATTAGTAGAGATGGACACACATTTCTACTTTGGCCAAAGGCATAGGCTTTTAGATCTATGAAACTTTAAATAGTACCCAATACGTAAAAGTTATTACAGTCAATTATAATCCGTGCCTCAGTAGACTGAAGAAAGATAGTTTCTTATTGAAATAGACATAAATATAAAAAAACTCCCTAAAGCTAAATTAAATGAAATGCCTAAATGAATCATTTTTAAGCAAGAGACAACATTCCTTTGTAGATAATCCTAATGTACTTCTACAAATTTCTATGAAATCTATTATCCTGTCATAAACTTTAATTGAATTTTCCCTAAAACTTCTTTGATTATTTATTGTATGTACAGATGTTTAAATTTACTCCTTGCTCTCAAATCTGAATCTAGGGCTATCATCATTCCCAAAAAGATCCTCTAACTTTGAAGTTCATAATACTTTATCATATTTTCCTAGTTTTCAGAATAGTCTTTCAATGTGCTAATTATTTACTGCTTATAGTAGTGTAAAAATTTTAATATACCTTTAAACTTTGCAAACAGTGGTCATTTTTTTCAATTATACACTTATTAAAAATGACTACATACTATTGATGCCCTTATCTTACTTATGAATAATGTACTATAGTGAATGAGGGATAACTTACATTTGGTTTTATGTTAACTATAAAATTTGCCTGCTTACATTAAAAAATTTTGACAGATATTTTATTAAAATAATATTTCCTCATTTATTTAATTTACTTTAAAAATTAATCCAGGAACACATTTAATTCATTATGTAATGTTAAAAAAAAAAAAAGAAACCCTTTTTCCCTCATAGAAACTTGCTTTTTATTCAGAAAATTAAGTAGATAAGAATGTGAAATAATGAATCAAAACTCATACAGTATGCTTTCAAATCACTGCAATTTGTTTTTGGTCATCCCTCACCTAATAAGCTGAAATCTAAACATTTTTAAAAACAAGTAAGAAATATTACTAAGTAACTGACCATATCATTAGAATAAAGACTGGCAAAACAAATTGAGGTAAACCATCTTTGAAAATGCTAAAATAACTCTCAAAGTGCCGTTTCATAAAATCAGGACAATGGTTAACTCTATAAAGTACTCATTTTTAAGAATCCAAAATAGTTAACTAACTTCCTACTTTCCCCTGGTGCAGACAGCATAAAATATTATAGTATCAGTGACATAATGATGAACAATTTAAAAGTTTTATAGCCATAAATTTTTTTTTCAGTAAAGTAGAACTCAAATCACATGGTAGGATTCTCGGGTCATTTGCTTTATAAGCTCAAACATTAACCTTCTTGATGGGAGCCTGTACAAAATGTTCTGCTCCAAAATCTCTTTGACAAGAATTGCTAGAACATGTCTGGACTAAGCTTCTTCTAGGCTCCATAAATATATATTAATCATCTGATTAAAAAACTTTTTTTTCTTCATGCACAGCATAAATTAACTGAGTTGGGTTGTCTGTAACTCCTGTTCTTTTTAAACCACAAACTATAACTTCAAGAGCTGAAATGAATTTCCTGATAAATTTTTCAATGTAATATATCCAGTTTGGAAACCAAAATTCTAAACAGGTCCTTCTGAATTCAGGTATTTTTATCACAACATTTGTGGCTGCTGATCATAAGCAGAATGTCTTTTTAAAAACACAATTATTAACAGATTCTAAAATTGTATTTACTTTTCCAGTCAAAAACGTTTATTTTTACACAACCTAAAACTTTCCTAAACAGAGAATCACTTATCATTGATCGAGAAAATTAAGTCAATTTTTATGAATAGTAAAAGGTAGCTATTTCCAATTCATCAATACCTCCTACTCTTTTTAGGATAATTTCTTAACAACTTACCAACAGCAAGTCTGTAATTATACTTTAAAAGAAGCCCTGCTCTGGCAATTTTTTCCATACTGACATAAAAAAATCACTTAAAAGTTGACATGTAGCTTCAGGAATACAAAAGATTTATAAAACATAAAACCTTTTTTTAAGTTGGAATAGGAGCAATAAATCTATATTTTTAGCTGCATATTTAGTATTGTTGAGTGTACCTCTCCAAAATACCTTGCTTGAACGGTAGCCATTAATTCTAAAAATATTTATTATTCACACTTAATCACTTACTTTCCTTAGTTTGTATCACAATACTTAGTATAGGAAGGCCCTCGATAATTGTTTGTTAAACGCATTGTAAGAATGAGAAAAAAAGTTTAAAATCAATACTAGTTTTTAGTTATCTTTAGCTAAATTGTTAATTAATCTTGAAAACTATTTTATTCTTGATAATTAGGCCTCTATAGATTATTCATTCAATATATATACTTATTGAGCACATACTCTATAAAAGGATTTGAGACAGATGCTGAGGATACAGCAATAAACCAGAGAGTTTGGTGTCCACCATCTCAGAGATTATGATCCAGGAGGAGAATCACACAATTTACTATTTTATCCCACAATTTACTATTTTATTACACTTATACATGCACTCTGATGATGAAGTGCAAAGTGCTAAATGAGGGATATGATCAGGTTTGGGATATTAAGAGAATTCTTCTCTAAAACAAATTTAAAGTGAATAATATACAGTAAGATGGAGCAGGCTTTGCAGCCACAGTAATCTCCCTTAAATGTAAATTGGACTACATCACTCCCTTGGAATAAAATCCACATTTTATCCCTTGAAATAAAATCCATTTTTATTTAATGTGGCACACACAAGGCCTTTGAAAACTCCTCTTGGATACTTTTCCAGTTCCATTTTACACTGCCTTTCCCTCTCTCAAAACCATGCTGCTAGCATGCTTCCATTGTTTAAATAACTGTAATCTCACCTGCTTCAGGATTTGTGATTATTTCTGAAAAAATTTGCCTTTCTACCTCTCATCTGGCAAAATCCTATCCAGGCTTCAGGTCTCCAATTAGATGCTACTTATCCTAAGAAGTTTTCCTTAAACTCCTTAACTGGAGTAGGTGCTTCCTCCATTATTTCACAGTAGCTGGTATTTTCATATCAACACATCTAACCTACAATATTGTAATTTCCTATTCACTGTTCTCCATCTCCTGCCAGTCTATACATTTCATGAGGCTAAATCTATTGTTTTCACTATTGATTGACAATTGGTTCCTGACTTACTCAGAAGGCACATCCCACTAATTTTATTCACTTCAGCATGACAGGACTCTCCTTTAGGGCAAACAAATTTTAGACCAAACCTAAAGCATCATAAAAGGGTTGCATTATGTGTACTTAAGGACTGACTGAATGGGGTCAGAAGTAAAAACTCTAAAAAGAAAGAGAAGATTGATACCACTGACAGTAACGAAATTAAAAAACAAACAAACAAACAAAAAACAACAGGAACTTTTGGAAGATGAATCTTATTTTTTTCCTTTTTAAATGTATTTCATTTATGTATACTCCATCCATGTTTAAATTATTTAAATTTATTTCGGACAACTACTTTCTGTTTTAGATTTCTTGTGTTCCAGTTCTTAGGCATCTAAACTGAGACAGCCTATATTCAGTAGAATAAAGGTAACAGAAGGTAGAAAAACAAAAGACTTTGGAAGGAATAATGTGAAAAAGACATTTAATCTATACAATAAAAGAGGTATTTTAAAACCCTTTAAAAAGTTAAAAAAAATGATAGATTTAACAGCAAATTAACTCAACTTATACAATCATTACCAGGTTACAGATTCATTTAAATGACAAAAGTAAGATAAATTTTTTTATTTTTAATTGTTTGTTTTTTAAATTAGAAGTATTTAAAACATATCAAAAGTTATAAGTAATAATATTAAGCAGACAAGAATTTGCCCAGCACTACATCTGAACAAATGTTAAACTCTGATTTTATTAATTCCATATCTTTTGCTTCAAAAAAATAAATTTTTATAAATACCACTAAAGGTCACATCCTCTGCTCTATTCCATGAGTACGCTCAAAGGAAACTGCTATCTTAAAGTTGATGTGCATTTTACTACATATATCCATAATTTTTCTATTAACATAAGTGTTTTCAAGAAGTTAAAGCTTTCAACATTTAAAAAAAAATGACCATGTGTTTTCATTAAAGTGAGATTAACTTGAAAAAGAATAAGATGGGGCTTTAGTGTCTTTGAATAAAAAATTTAATTTGAATGAACAAAAATAGAATCCACTTTCTGACTTATATTCACAAAGTACAAGTTTTAAATATTTAATTCATTCCTGGTATTTTATTTTTAAATGGTTTTACTGAGGTATAACTGATATACAAAAAATTGCAAATATTTAATGTATACAATATATACATATGTATATACCCATGAAACCATCACCATAATCAAGGTGAGAATAGATAATAATATTTTAATTTTTATGATTATAATATCTACTCTATTATATTTAATCAAAAATTTCAAAAATTGTAACTAAATATTTCTAATTATGTGTGTTGAATATTTATAAAGCTAAAATATTAATATAATAGCAATCAGCATTTCCCCCTAAATACAGCTTTATTTTCAGAAAAAAGTTGAAATGTCATGATCATATTTTAAGCAAATATATCAAAATAAAATGATTCATAAGTCATTTAGAAGCATAAAATATTATAAATGCAATGGAATGATATCTCATTCAAGAGAAAAACAACGGTATTTCAATCAATAATTACTGTGCTCCTTCTACGAGTCAGAAATTCTG
Organism: Camelus ferus; assembly: GCF_009834535.1. Classification (NCBI taxonomy): domain Eukaryota; kingdom Metazoa; phylum Chordata; class Mammalia; order Artiodactyla; family Camelidae; genus Camelus; species Camelus ferus. Next base: position 38,286,026 of record NC_045696.1, on the reverse strand, counting down.
CATGGGTAGGTAAACAAGATAGACTTGGAGTTTACATTGTTATGTGGAAACAGACAATAAACAAGTGTTAGGGAGAACAGAATGGAGTGTAAGAGAATAAAGAGGTATAAATTTGAAAGGCTACTGTGGACAAGTTGGGTGATATTTAGTAGCAAATGGCAAAACGATGTGGGAAGGAGCCATGTGAAAACTTCAGCAAAGGAACATTTAAGATCTAGACAAGAACAAGTTTAAAGGCAAGTTCAAAGATTAGGAAGAAGGCTAGTATAGCTGGAGCAGAAAGAACAACAGAGGGAATGGTAGATGGTGGGGCTGGAGGGGTAGGCTGGCCCTGTTCACATGGAACCCTCAGGAGATATATTAAGTCTTTGAATTTTTCTCATAGAGTGAAAGATGCTATTGAAAGTTTCAAGCAAAACAGTGGTATGATCTAATTTTAAACGATCACTGCAGGTACTGTGGAGAGATTAAGTCAAAAAGTAGAAAGAGAGACCAATTACCAGGCTATTGCTAGGCCGGGACTGAGATGGTAGTGGTGAAGATGTTAGGAAGTGTTCAAATTGAATTTATATTTTAATAGTACAGAGGAGTCACAATTGGGTAGATAATTATGGCTTAAATTTACTCAGACTAGAACAATTCAGGAAGAGGGTTTTGTTTCGTTTTGTTTTTGTTATGTGAGAGGAATCTTGGACAGACCTTTAAGAATTCTCAGTAGACATCTAAGTGGTGATGTCAGAGTTAGATTCAAAAGTCAGGAATTCAGAGGAAACATGAGGAAAAAAAGATGAAACTTTTTAATAACAATGCTAAATTAATGTTATTTAAGCCACCAACTAGATGGGATCACCTGTTATTACTGACTGAGAAAAGAACAATAAAATAAAAGGAAAACACATGGAGTACAAGAAGCTAGAAGTCAAATAAAGATGGCATATATAAACTAAAGGGGAGAGACAGTGACCAATTCTGTTGAACTTTTCTGAGAGGGTGAATAAAATGCAAACTGACCAAAATATTTGGCAACACAAAGTTAACAATTTTAAGAGTTGATAAAAGCAGTTTCAGTGGAGAAAGACTGTAAGAGAAAATTGTGAGAATGTAAGCAAAAAAAAAAAAAAGACACTGACTACAAACCACAGACGAGGTGAAGGAGTGTAACATTAAGAAAGATTGTTTTAAACATGGAAGATATTACAGAACATTTGGGGGAAATGTTTAAGCACGTGGATAAACTGATAGCGTAGAGGAAATGATACTTGTAAAAGCAAAATTCTTGAGTATAAAGAATCTTATGGATTATTATCAAGTCTTAGCTATATAACTTATTCCTTCCTTTTTGCCTTCCTCCCTTCTTCTTTTCCTTCTCTCCCTCCCTACTTTCTCCTGTCCTTATTTGCTAGAAAATGCAGCCATCAAAATGAGTCAGGACTTGGTAAGGCATCTGTCAAATTTCTGTGATATCCTTCTGTGCACAATGGAGACATATTAGCTAAACCACAAGGACAATTAATTGATTACTACGAATTGAATGGCCATGTCCAAAAGATACTGACCAAACAGATTTTTTCTGTTGTTAAAAAGTGTAACCATAACACAATACCCTGTCCAGTCCTGTATACCACTTTCATCAATAATTTCTATGAATGTACCCAAGGGCACACTTACCACAATGAACAATGCAAAACTTAGGAAGTGAGACTTTAGCTCAGGATAAGAAAGACTTTACTGGTATTTAAAATTATCCAAAGATGGATTGGCATCCTCAGTAATTAACAAGCTATTTGTGGGAGTGTGCAAGAACAAATGGGCTACTTACACCACGTGAGAGTGGAAGCTCAGATCATATCTAGAACAACTCCTACATTGTATGATTGAAGATATATATATATATGCCCAGAGACACACAGGACCTTGCTCAAGGTCAAGCACAAATTCAGCAGCAGAATCAACATTCACGACTCGCATCCAGAGTTAACTATTAAGAAAGCTGAGGTTTTAGGCCACAGTGTTACAGTTACTCACATAACATAACTATTGAGTTACACAGTTCACTGAGATTTGTCATGTTGTTCAACTTCATTCATTCATTTATATTAAAAATATATATTGTGTGCCTTTAACATAAAAGGCACTGTGAAGGCTTCTTAAGATGTAATATTTAGAATATATTAAAGTTACTCCATCTTTAGTTTCAATGTTACAAATTAATTTGCATAGAAAGTACAGTGTTATGATCAGTTGCCCCATTCCTGTCTGTAAAGAGGTAAAATATAAATAAACTTACTAAGTGAAACACTAATATATACTGTTATTTTTATGACAAACATGCATATATTGTACAGCCAGTTTAATATCTCATATGTGAATATTAGCCACTTTCAAATGCCAAGAGGGAGATAGCAGAAAATAATAAAAATCAATCAAGTAAGTACTGAAATACATTTATGAAACAAAATTCATATATTTTTCCTCATGCCAGAATTTTTTGCTGGTACTTATTTTTGAGAGCAAAGTCAAAGGTTATAAAACTGGTATACTAGCTTAAGAAATTAAAATAAATTATTGGGGTTTTTTCCCTTAATTATCTGAGTGGTGTACCCACATGATCCTCACCCACATGAACTATATTAGTTTAAAAACTAATTCTTTAAGAATTTAACTTGACACTAAGCTCTGTCCTGAAAAATCTCTCCAATTTACTTTTTTTTTTAAGATAACGACAGGACAAAAACAACCAGTTTAAAGAACATGAAAAAATATATCTGCCATCAAAAGTCTGTCTGTCAACATCTCTCTGTATCTACTGCTGAAACCTTAGACCATACTGCTCACTAATTGAATCCATATCAAGCAAAAGAAACCTTTGATTCCTGTTCTTTATCTTTCCCAGCTGCTTCAATCAGTTTATTAATCTCCAAAAGCTTTATTTCTGGCTCATAGTAGATTAACGTCAACAAAGGCATCTCCTTAAAACCAGATTAAGATGATCCTTTCATCTCACAGTGCCTCCAAATAAATAGCTTTTAGTTTCAAAGAAATCAACAGTTTACAACAATAAGAACATAGAAAAAAATGGTTTTCTTTATTGTAAAATTTTTAAAAGAATTCAAATACTTATTTCGCTCTCTTTACAACAACCCTCTCGTACCCAACCAACCCTCAGACCTAGCTGCCCCCTGATTCCATTGAACTTCATGGACTCTCTCAGTTAATAATAAATATGGTTACTTCAATATATGAAATGAAAATTGCTAAAATATGAATAGAAAAAAATGAAATATAAATTTACCCTACTTACTGACCTCAGTATAGGAACAAGTAATGAGCTATCCAACCATGCAAAATATGACAAATGTGCAATATAAAATTGAATCATATAAAAAAGCCATATAATCAGTGTTTCATTTTGCCATACTCCATCACTGATAATGGGACATAGCCAATCCCTGGTGAAATAACTGAAACATTATGCAAAATTCTGTGGTGATTTAGTTTTATTCCTGTATTGCTAGACAAAAATAGTAACTGTTAAATAAATAAATAAATAAGATGAAGTTGACCTTTGCAATAAAATTATATATAAACATGTAATATAGATTCATAGAAGTGAAAACAAAAAACAACCTATTTGTTTAAATGGTACTGAACTTTGTCATTTTCCCAAGGTTGTATGTTTCTCAGAATATATTATAAATTATTTTGTTAAATCACACCAGATATATGCCTTTGGAGAGAGATGACTGGATATCTTAAAAATCAATAATGAAATAATCACTAATTACAGAAAATCAAAAACATGAAATATCCCTGTATCTTCTCTAGAATCTGACATTTTTTACTGAATATTAAAGATGCTAAAATTAAGAGCATCAATGCAAACACAAGATGCATACAAAGGAAGCAATACCAAGGCAAAGAAAAGAAAAATAAGGCAATTATAAAACAACAATAGGGGAGAAATATCAAAATAATGTTTGCCCCTGTTATCAGCAATAAGTAAATGTTTAGAAATAGCTGCAAGACATCAGAAGCTAATACATCTGATCTGTAACGTTTCCATCATCATAATTTACAACCTCAATAATCAAAAGAAATAAAAATTAAAATTTTTAGTAGGGTATTTAATGAACAACACCATTAACAGTCCCTTGAACGTAACAGACAAACAATATCTATGAATATGGAAATGAGGTAAAATATTTAAATGGCCAATCTTAAAATATTTGCATTCAAAGTATCTATAGTAAAATTTTCCAAACACATCTATAAAAGTGCTAAACACATGTTAATGAATGATATATAACATAAATCACATTATTTATAATTTTCTTTTTTTTAAACATTTCTGCAGATCCTTTAATTATCACCTTCCACGACATTTCATCAAGAGTAGGACAACTGCCAGGAAGTCATCTTTTATAAATCCAACTTAGTGGTCTGCTTTTGTCCATAATATCTCCATTTTCTTAGTACCCAATTATTTCCTCCTTTGCTGCTACCACTTCCACCAGCATTCCAGGAATCATTTATCTGGAACCTCAGTGTCTGGCAAACCTAGACCTAATAATCTTATCCTTTCAGAGCCTGTGTCCTTTCTCATAAACTCTTTTCTTACCTAGTTTCTCCTATTTATTTCCAGTGACCCAAATTCGACACTTTCTATACATACTCTAAACTTTTTAGGAAAAAAAGGTATCTTGAAAACTCTTTACTTCCTAACTCAATGGTTGTCCTAAACCAACTACTGTAGGATTTTGCTGCTGCTATATAGTCTTATGACCACAAGAAGCAACATAGAAAATTAAGACAAAGAACAAATGGTGTAACTGGAAATTGTAGACAAAGCTGCAAAGACACAAGATGTTCTTTAAAAGGGGGTATGACAGGGTACAAGGGCACATGACTTGTCAGGATGTCAGAACTGGAAGAACGAAGACACAAGTTCCCTTGTTGTCAGTGTTTAAGATGCCCAATGGGTAAAGAAGTGAGGAAAGAGGGTCCCAATGTATTGTGGAACAGGTGTAAGAACATGAGGAATAGAGTTCCAAGTGAAAAGAAACTGAGAACCAGGAAAGATAAAAGCCTGGGCTTAAGTCGAACTTACCAAAGATGGCTGACATTTGACCCACTTCACTTACAGAGTTGGTCTCAGAACAACGTAGAAATCTGAGACTGCAGGATCTGCAGAAATAAAAGTAAAAACAAAAAGAGAGGGAGAGGGAGAGGGGGAGAGAAAGTAGGGGAATGGAAGTTATCTTGCCTGCCACCGTTCTCTCCCCCTCTCTCTCTCTCTCTGGTAGCTATGCTTACCAATTTCTTGGTAAACTAATCTGACTAATTCATTATTTTTTTAAACAGTAAAAACAATAACATTTTTGGTATTTCACTGGGTCTCTCTGTGATTTCTTAATATGATCTATACTCAGCAGACCTTTCATATTCAGACTTTATAAAACGTAATTCTGAGTTTTGAACTACTAATCTCTCTACATATTCATATGTACATTAGATATGTACTTAGAAAGTTATTCTAATTTAAAAATCTTAAAAGTATGAGATTCTATGATTTGTAGGTAATCTATGATAAAATTCATTACTCCTGTACCCTAAAAATTTCCTGTATTTAAAAGATCCATATGCAATAAATTAAAATCAATTTCTCTTTTCTGGTATTTGTATAGATTATCACTCTTAGTGAATCCTGTAATAGTAAGAAAAACCTGATGAGCATAATTAATAGTCTTCTTTCTTGCATGCTATAAGTTTTTTATAGAAGCTACAAGTTTTTCTACAAGTGATGAAACATATAAGACATTTCAGTTCGAGTATATTTATCATTCTAGAATCCAGTGCCATAGAATTGTGAAATACATAGTTTGGTTTAGATGACATTATAAGTTTTTTTAATTTTAGTTTTGTAATTATTTTCTTTGCAGAAAGATATAATAATATTCCATATGATTTTTTTTGTCTGAAATTTCACACTTGATTCTATGAATTCAGGATGCTGCGTGACTAAGCCAAGTGCCATGGATTGAGTAACTGCATGCTCAGAAATTCTGAATGTCAAAAGTTATAATTAAAAAAAAAGTCAAACCCAGGAGGAATATTCTATATCACAAGTAAAATAAGTTTCGAAGGATTTTAAAACAAAATATTCCTATAAAATTATTCACAGACCAGGAAAGATCTTAAGACCTTGAAGTTCTTAATAGACCCAAGTCACCATGAAACATCCATGATTTAATGAAATTCTATTTGTTGCACCATAAATATTAATGTACTGTGAATTCTAAAGCCATTTTTCTTTGTTCTCTAAGAAATGTTAGATAACTAGGCAATTAACATCTTCAAGCACATGTCACATGTACTTTTTGCATTCTCTAGGCAAGATTCTCATAAATGGTAATACTAGGAAAGAATATGATTGATTTTATGGTTTACGGTATGTGCTTGTTTTTCAATATACAGTGCTATTCAGCATGAAAAAGAATACTAGTTTTAATGCTCTTTTGTCAGTGTTATTATCTGTTTACAGAGTTAATTTGACAAGTAAAATATTTTCGTTTTCATTTCTATGAGAGTTAATTTTATTTGGCAGGAGTTCCATGCATATCATCATTCTGTACATCAAATTTAGAAGCACTGCCACTGCTGGAGTTCTTACAAAAATCTACAAATTTCTAATGTGCCTTTGAACAGAGTCTCTCAAAGAGGGCTCCACAGAATATCTGAGTCAAATGAGTTAATTGTTATCAATGCAGGGGGGAAGGGGAACAATACTTCTTTGCCCCGAACCCCTACAATTCTTACCCTTGCTTCCTCTGCACCAGCCATGCTGGCTTCCATATTTTTCCTCATATTTGTCAATCATCTAGTACAAGATAATACCTTTCCCAAGAACACTCTTCCCTCTGCTACCCACATGGCTCACCATCCTTTTTAAGTTTTTAGAGTTCTGCTCAAATATTACTTCATCAGTGAGATTTCCCCCAACTCCAGTGCCATTTAACCATCAGTCTGTCACTCTTCTTTCATTCCTTTACTTCTTCTTAGACCTCACCACCACTTAATGTTATAGTAGCATACATGCAATTATATTCTTTTTCTCTCTGCTAAAATGCAAGCACCATGTAAAACAGAAGCTTTGTCAGTTTTGTTTACATTTGAGTCCCCAGTGTTTAAAATATATCTGACATACATAGATGTTTTACATATACTTGTTGAATTAATGAATACAATTAGTATGAGGTAGCAATTTCCTGGAATCCTTTGCTGCCTGACTTGTAGTTAGGTCCTGTCAATGAAGCACTGATGTGAGATTAGAAGCAGGAGGAGAAAGGGCATTACCCCTCCCCACCCCAGCCATTTCTACTTCTGGCTCTGGCAGCTGAGGCAGGGGTAGTTAAGCCAACTAGGCAGCACAGCCTCACTGACTCCTGCTCCAGGCAATGCAGATTCAGCAACTGAGCTGTGGACTCCAGGCACCGCATAGACGAGTCCAAGAGCTTCAGCTGGCTGTGATTCTACAAGATTCCCTGGCAATAGCAGGTGTGTGACTCCTGGCTTGCTGAAAAATGGAGCGTCAGTGGTTTCAACAGCAGAATGGCCTTAGCAGTGCTCCAACAGGAGGCCCTGGATAATCACTTTCTTTTTGCCCCTCCAGCCCAAGGGATAACAGTAGTTCCCTGCAATTACTGATCTTTTCCTATATTTACTTCCCCCTTTTACTCCTCTAGTCCTTCTAACACATCTGTAAACAAATTCCTGTTTTAATTCCTTTGTTAGAATTAACTAAGGAGGTTCTGGTTTTCCTACTAGGCAAGACTGACCAAATTGCTTTAAAAACCTTCTCTGACAAATATCTGTTCAGTCTAACAGCAAGTGTGCCCACCCTTCCCAAAGCAGAAATTTCACACAATGCTAAAGAATACTAAGAGATCTCCACTGCCTGAATGCTCTCAATGGTCTTTTCCCATTGCCTTTCTTGTTGGCGATGTAACACCCTGATATATTAAATTAGCAATGAGTTTTGTGACATTGGCATAATCATCCCACTCTGTAGTAAACCACAGTGATGTCTTTAAGTCCTTGTACTTTACTTACAAATACAATAGAGAAAATAGTACCTTCCAGGACAACATTCAACCTGTCTTTTGGTACTACATAGCCTGCAAAATTAAGAGATGCTTAGCAGAACTGACACATATTAGTGGATATGACTGCATATCCAAATACTTTATAATACCACTACTTTTAAGATTTCTTGGAAATTTATCAGTGGTTGCTTGAAAACTCTTAAAAATCATAATTATACTTGTAGACTCTCGGCCAGAAAATGAATCTGGTGTCCTCCTTTGTTCTCCTTGGCAATATTAATTTTGTCACACATTCTCCTCTACTTTTTTTCCCCTAAGGACCAAGACACCATTCTTATCCATTTGGCAACTCAGGAAGCTGTTGTTGCTCCTTCAATATGAGTTTAAGTTATAAATCATGCAGTTTTATTTTTATTCTATCTGTTATGACAACCAACATTTTAATAATTTTATTCCTTTTTAGAAGTCCAGGCATTTTTCTTGCTTATTATAAAGGCATAAAATGAATGTGAATATCATCTATAATTCTTCTATTTTTTAATAAAAGGATATAAGGTGAAAAAAAAATTAGTTATCTTCTTCCAGAGTCCTCTCAATCCAATCCTGAATCCAACAGGTAATTGAATTATCGCAGTATAACCAACTTGTGTTTATATTTGTAGCCAATAATTTTGTAGGCATCATTTTAAGGTTAAAAATAAGGTTGTGTTATACATGCAGTTCTGAAATAGCTGTTTTCATTTAACCATATATAATAGTCATGGCTACCCTCATAAGCCTGTACATATATATCTACTTATTTTTTTTCCTTTGACAGCCAGTATGTGTGCTATTTCCTCATTGGCATACTCAAATATTTAGACCTGCTGCAAATCCCATAAATATATTTGGTTTAACCTAAGGTGCCCATGGCAGAGAGCTTCAGAATCTCCTGGCTGATGAATTGATAAAAACTGCCTGTCTCACTGACAGTATCATTCTCCACGAGATTTTTTGCCTTTCCTAATGTGCTGCCTCTAGGCATCAAATGTCACTATTATGCAACAGAAATGATATTACTTCTTTTCTACTCTCAGCCAAATGTATAGTTAGAATCAACACTGATCACCACTTGCTATTTAGCCAGGCAGTCTAGTTTATCTTCAGTCTGTGGCCAGTTACATTAATTCATTTTTAGTCAAAGATTCAGAATGTGAAACCCATGGATATTCCAGTTTTTTCATTTTGTTCACAGAAACGCTGTAGGTTTTGCATAATAGCTACAGGACTCCATAATGATACCATTAATCACTTGTTGTTTCAAATGTTTCCTTATGTCCTCCCTCTCACAACAAGTAATTCTTTGAAATCAGTCTTTGAAGGGCCATGACTGACAGAGATGAATGGGATGCTTAATTGCATTGGCACATGCCAGAGCCTATTCCTGTGGCAAAACCACTGTGTAAATCTTCTTATTTAGTTACATTCTGCAGACAATAAAAAATTTTCAAAACCAAACTTCTCTTTCCATGCTTGCTAGCATAGGCTTACTCTCTGTTCCTCAAAAGCCCCCTCTCTTTCCTTCCCCATTTCCTATATTCTTATGTTCATTGTATTCACTATCTTCTTCTTTCTCTCTTTTTATTTCCTTTGCTTTTTCTTAAAACTGAACATTAAAACACATATCCCTGAAACATTTATCTTTCCACATATCATCTATCATAAATGAGACTCAACAGGTGAATTTACATAACTGAATTTGCAATTATTTAAAATGAGGATCCTAAAAAGAAAATTCTGATCCTTCTCCCACAAAAAGGAGTCATCAAGATTAATAGAGCTTAAAAAAATTTAAGTCTCCTTTCAGAATATTTTCAATAATATTCTAATGATATTCAATATGATTTAATTTCATTTGCAAAATCTAAGCATCTGGGATAAAAAGGACATGTGTACAAGTATAATATTTAATTTATTACACGTGAAATTTTAAAGTAAATAGTAGCTTTTACATTTTCTTCCAAATTACGTAAGTACTTTCTCTCCTTCTTGGGATTCTGCAGATAACACCAACTTGCACAGTCATCTCACTGAATTAGTATCTTCCTCCTCTGTAGTTTAACGACTATGAAACATCAACCATGACTAAAATAAGCTATATCTGATCAATACATTTTTCTGTGTTGAGGCATGGGAGAGACACAATTATTCCAATTACCAACAAAAAGATCTGTAAATTAATAAATAGTTAGCAGTATTGAATGCCTTGTTTATACGCATTGTCCCAGAGTAATTATTAATTAATGCCCATTTCATTTTCAAAAGGAACCATCTTGGATAATAATCTACTTTAATTGCCATTGATTCACACTAGACAAGAGACCAAATCCTGACAGTAAGAAACACCCATAAGACCACTAAGAGTCAATAGAAAATGATTATGTTTCCATCATTTCAGAAACTTTTCAAGATCTTTATAAGGGCTGTTGGAGGCCACACTTAAACTGTGAATTAAGATTATATCATAAAATTAGAGAAAATACACAAATTTCCCAAATCCCATTGTTTCCATTAGTCTCTGTGTTGTATTTAATATCATTTTTTCAGATTTTACCAAAGACAGCATCCTCCAGGACAACAGGACTATAGCTTATAATGAAATACTAAAAGACCTAAGAAACAGTAATTATTTTACCAGCAAATAATTATCAAATATTTTTCACTAATGTGTATGTGGTTAACTCCCCTTAGCTTTCCAACTACTCCTTGATGAGTGTACTTGATGAGGTACTCAAACATCAGATGTTAACCCTGAAGAAAGAAACAGACACTGAACAACAGTATTGACCTGTAGTGGGTTGAAAAGTGCCCACACACTCCATGTTCATCTAGAACCTGTAAATGTGAAACCTCATCTGAAACAAATGTAATCAAATTGAGGTAATGTCATAATGAATTAGGGTAGAGCCTAAATTCAATACCTGGTGTCCTTTTAAGAAGATACAGACATATACAGAGGGAGGACAGCCATGTGAAGATGGAGGCATAAAGTGGGGTGATGCAGCCACAAGCCAAGGGATGCCAAGGATTGCTGGCAAACACCAGAAGCTTAGAAGATGCAAGGAAGGACTCTTTCCTAGAGCCTTCAGAGGGAGCTTGACACTGCCACTGCTTTGACTTAACACTTCCGACTTCCAGGACTGTGAGAGAATAAATTGCTATTCTTTGAAGCCACCAGTTTGTGAAAATTTATCACAGCACCCCTAGCAACTAGTATATTATATAATGTACAATATTATATGTAATTCTTGATTACGTTGTACTTTTAACTAGTCATAACTGGTTACTTAAATTATCTACACATTACATTTTTTACATGTATAAATAATCATTGGTCATTTAAATTCTTTAAGTAATTTACAAATGAGAAAACACTGTGAACAGAAGAGTCCGTTGAAACTTTGAATGATTACTCTGACTCCCCTGTGGTAGTGAAAATGAGAAGGCAGGAAGGTACTGCTGAGGCTGTCAAACTATCCATCGCTATTGTTCATGCTATGACAGATTTCTTCCATCAGCTATGTGTATCCCATTTCAGTAAAATTCTATATCTTACCCTTAGCATGGCTCCCAATAACAATATTTAAGTCACATTACAAATATTAAATAATTATACAGGCAGAGTTCATTGTTTTAATATTAAAAAGTTTGGATAACGATCATAAAACAGTAACATACCTAAAAGCTTCACTTTGTTTCTGGGCATTGTCTTAGTTAAGGATTAAATTTCAATTATGTAGCATTAGTTTCAAGAGATGTTTTTTTTCTTTAGCAATATTTACTCCAAAACAGGTAACTGTAACAGTATTTCTTAAAACTGAAGTAATGTAAAACATTACAAAATCAATAGTTTTCCTTTCCACTTATTTTTAGGCTTTGAAGTCTTAAGATTTTGGAATTTAAATATTATGTATTGAGGTATAAAACATTTTGTCTTGAGAATTGTCTGGCACTAAGTGCAGCAATGGCTAGTTCACCAATGTAAACTAGTTCATTCCTTCATACTATACTTTCCAGGGGCAAATGGAGAAACTACCAAATCACATACAATGAGAAGACAAAACTTGCTTTGAAGATTTCTGTAACATCACTCGCATTGTCAATCAGACACTCACAAGATATTTATGAATTCTGGGATCCATTTGGAAAAATTCTTTCATAAAGGAAGTCACTGAACTACACTTTAATTTTAGTTAGCATGCTTCCCTTTATTTTGCTGCTCTCTCTACACATGCAGCTACATTAGAATTTCTGATTATATTTGTTAACATCTGCTCAGGAACAAATGACACATTTAGTTTTATGGAGAAGGAATAGTCTGCAGACGAGCCTATTTTGACGACTGCTTTTCTAAATGGAGAGTGAGCCTCTGAACAGAAAAGTCAATCCAAAAGAGAACAGAAAAGTATCTTTTGACTGAGTAACATCCTCTCAGATTCCCAGGTGTAAATCCGAAAAACCAGAGGAAAAGGATAGCTTGCCCTCTATCTTTAACCAGGGTGGTTTGGTGCTAGCACCTATCAAGATCTGCTTCACAGCAGATTAGATAATGGGTAACTCGCTGCCATAAGAAGAAATTTGGTCTGCTATTACACACATAGCAAAATCACTACTCAGGACTGAGAAACGTAATACACAGAGAGGGCCTCTGTGTGTGTGTGTGTGTGTGTGTGTGTGTGTGTGTGTGTATTTGCCTGAAGCTTAGTACAAAATACATAAAATAGTTAACTGGCATTGGGTAGTAATCAGTGTTTGTAAAAAACTTTGGTATCAATGCATTGCTATTTGTAGAGACCTTATTAACAGGGAATAACAATAAAACGTACTTCTAAAAATCACACTAGTTTTTAAATTACAATAAAACTGCAACAACGAGTTGTACATGACTCTTTTGAAGTATTATCAATGATATTTGGGGAAATAGCTATTTTAATTTTGTGGTAGTTTTTAAATTACTAATAGGATAAAGGACAGAAATGCCATTCACGTTTTTTAAAAAATATAATCTTGAATGCCTTTTTCCGAAGTCTGGTTCTAAAATTTTAAATAGATGACTTGTGCTTAAAAACTATTCAATCTTAATAGGTAAATGAAACATTTATAAAAACTAACAAGTGTATAAAAGGTCCTTTATCCCAACAGGTAAGTGTTTGGATAGTGTCTTAATTTTTGTTATGCTGAATTTCAAGTCAAGGTGATGTTACAATTCCTTGCTTTAGTAACATTTTACTGTTAAACCTAGAGAAGTGATAAACAAAATGGAAAATTAGAAAATAAAAATTAAAAATTACATAGCCAGGATAAAAACAAGAACTCTTGGGAAAAAAACCGATCACAAATGCAAAGCAGTGAGGAGACCTGAAGCCATTGACCCGCTGAGACCTTTGTCTGAAAGCAAGTATTGGTGCTTAGTAGTTTTAACTCTTCAGGCAGGGCAAAGGACAAAAATCTTTCACGTGAGACTGAACACAAGGGCCAGGCTTACCACATGGAGCATGACTTTTTCTCCATCTCACTGCCTACGTCAGCACATGAAAGGAAGCTTAAAACAAACAAATATGGCTGCTGAGCAATTTGTAGGCCTAGTTTAGTAACAAAGAATTGCTCCAAGCTGAAGAAATGAAATGTTATGGAAATGAGCCAATGAAACCAATAATAACACAAAGTACACATGAATGAAAATAATTTCACAATACAATCTGAAAAGATTCATAAATATATTTAAGATGTCAAATATATAAATGCTGGAATAACTTCCACTATAAAAAAGAGTAAAAATAAAGGTGGGGGAGGCAAAAGCAGAGTGAAATGAAGTAAAAGGAGAGAACAGCAAAAAAGAAACAATCAGAAATATGCAGAAACTCACACATATGTATTAACTGGTATGAAATCAGGAGACAGGCCAAACACTAGAATGGACAATAATGATTAATATGTTGGAATATACATTGAAATTTAATAGTAATAACTTACACTGATTAACCTACAAGGAGAGAAAATGATTTTAAATTATGGAAGAACTACTAAGAAATACAGGGAACCAGCTGAAAAGTTCCAATATTTATCTTACGACAAAAGAAAATGGAATACATGAGAAGATAATAGTTGTGAATTTTCTTGAAGAGAAGAATAAAACTAAAAAAACCTCATGAATCCTCAAATTAAAAGTGAATTCTGTGAACGAAAGGATGTTACAGAGACAGTAATGCTCGCCAGTTATTTCTTGAGCTTCCCTACACATCTGACTCCCAATGAAATTAGCCAAGGTCATGTGGTGAGTTCTGGTGAATGCACTGTAAGAATGGATTTGGGCCAAAGCCCAGAGGGGAGTGAGTGTGAGAGAGAGAGAGAGAGAGAGAGAGAGAGAGAGAGAGAGAGAGAGAGTGAATATTCCTCTTTCTGTGATGTGCCATCTATATGAAATCACTGGCAATAGCTACTCAAAGGAGAAAATGACCTAAGCCTACTAAGTGTTTTTAAGAAAACATTTTCAAATAAATGATATACCTGCAGTGAGCAATTCTTTTCAGCTCTTAATGCAATCTCTAGGCCTCCAAATCTGCACCAGTAGACCATGAAACCTGTTCACCTCACAAGAATAATTCCCCTCCTAAGACTCATCTCAGTTGTGGTTATGGATGAGAAAAACTTTCTCAAGGGCAGAACCAGGGGTCACAGAACAAAACAAACAAAGGAGTTTCTTCCAGGGAGCAGAATCAACTATATGACTAAGTGTACAGATCAATGAATTTTTCACAAAGTGAATAGACCCATGTGGCCATCGGTCAACTCAAAAATAGAACAGTTTTGAGCATCTTAAAAGCCCTTCTTCTGCCTTTTCCCCACTCACTACTATCCTGACTTCTGACATTACGGATTAACTTTGCCTGTTTTGAATCCTGCACGCGTTGAATCACATGGCATGTACTCCTTGATTTCTACTTTCTTTTGTTCAACATTGTATTTGTGAGATTCAGCCATACTGCTGCATGAAGACATAGTTTGCTCACTGTCATTGCTTTGTAGTATTGTATTTTGTGACTAGACCACTATTTATCTATTTTCCTCTTGATTGACATTCATGTTCGTCCATGTCTTTGGGTGAACATGTTACACAATTCCACTGCACTCACATCTAGAGGCAGAATTGTTGGGTTGTAGGAAATGCACGTGCTAATAACATTTAGTAAACACCGCTGAACAATTCTCCAAAGAAGTTATACCAATCTGTACAATCACTAGTAGTGTATGAGAGCTCCACTTGCTCCAAATCCTTTCCAAATCCTGATATATCTTTTATTCATTTTAGCCATCCTGTTAGGTGTACATTAAAAACTCATTCTGTTTTTATTCTTACTCCATTTCTATTATAACAATGAACATTTTTAAAAATTCAAGCATTTTATGAGTATCTATATCCATCACTTAGATACTATAATTAACATTCAACTATACTTTTTTGAAAATTGCCTATCAATCCTTCCATCCATCTCAAATTTAATTTTTTAATACACTTCAAAGAAACTGAGCTCTTTTTCATATGTGTATTGAGTATTTGGCCATCTTCTTTCTCTAATGCCCTTTCAATTCTTTTGTCCATTTTTCTACTGTATCATCTGTGTTCTTCTCATTGGTTTTTGGGAGGTGTTTTTTAATATATGCTGGATATATTTCAGTTAGATGACTGTATTGCAAATATCTTCTTCTAATCTGTGAGTTGCCTTTCCCCATCCTTAATGGTTTCTTCCAACAGACAAAAGTTCTTAATATTAATACTGATCAATTTACATGTTTGTTTGTTTATCATATTTTGGGTCATGTTTAATAAATATTTGCCTACTCAAAGCTCATGAAGATTTTCTTTTCAAAGCTTTACAATTTTATCTTTCACATCAAGAGCTCCAAGAATGTAAAATGATTCATCCCCCGTAGAAAACAGTTTGATAGACATAGCATTACCATATGAACCAGAAATTCCACAACTAAGTATATAGCCTAAATAATTAAAAACAGGTACTAAAACAAATACAGCTATAAACATAGTAGCACTATTAATGATAACTAAATGGTGAAGCAGCCCAAGTGTCCACCAATGGATGAATGCATAAACAAAATGTGGCATATACATACAATGGAATATAATTCAGCCATAAAAAGGAATGAAGTATTAGTACATGTTTTGTGGGTGAAACCCATGAATAAAACTCAGAAAATTATGCTAAGTGAAAGAAGCCAGATATAAAAGGTATGATTCCATGTATATAAAATATCCAGAATATGTAAATTCACAGAAACAGAAAGATTGTTCCCTGCCAGGGAATGGGGGAAAGAGAATAGGGAGGAACTGCTTAACAGGTACAGGCTTTCTTTTGGGGCAATGAAAATGTTTTGGAACTAGACAGAAGTGCTGGTTCCAGAATGCTGTGAATATCCTAAATGTCACTGAATCATTCACTTTAAAATGGTTAATTTTATGCTTTGTCAATGTTACCTCAAGTTTTTAAAAGGGGAAAAAAAAACTAAGAAAACTAGATGAGGTATTTATCTGGATTTAATTCATTAAACCTGTAAGGTACTTGGGGAGAATTCACTACAATCTAATAGTGATTTGTCCAATCCATGATATATACTTTCCATTTCTGTAATTCTTTCTCTAAAGACTATCTGCAGTTTCCAATGCAAAGTGTTTTTGCTTATTTCTAAGTGCTTGTGATTTCTGATATGAAAAGTGATACTTCTAATTTTTTTAGTTTTTTGTTTGTTGCTAGTATACAGATATAAAATTGATTTCTGTTTATTGACCTTGTATCAAGTATTAAGTTCACTGATTTTTGTCCTCATTTCTTCTACAAAGGCAAAATGCTGTAAATGGATCTTTAATCAAGTAATTGATTAAAACTGAAATGTAAACAGTATACTTCAAGTGCAATATTCATAGTTTTCATCTGAGAAAAGTATTATCTGCTTTTCTGAATATCAGTTAAATGGTAAAAACATAGTCCTACAAGACCTTAAAACCGAGAATAGAAAATATATAAGAATTAAATTAAGGACAATACTAATAACACATTAGGTGCGCTGTGAGTGAAAATTTATGAAGTATGTTTTTCTACAAAGATACTAGCACTTACTCAAAAATAATGAATCAGTTTATTCAGTTTTTCACTTAATAAACTAATATTTATTGACTGTAATCTGTGGTAGAATTAATGTTAGATACTGAGAATAAACTAGTAATAAGGTAGACAACATCTGTGAATGTTTTCGTCATATGTTTTTCACCATTCAAATTTTACTCCTACTCTGGTAAAAAATTGTAACTCGGTGCTTAGAGATTTTAAACCTTAAAAAGCTACTGGAAACCATCATATAAAACTGTTTTGGAGAGGGGAAACCACGCTGGAATGATACACACTTTTATACGTCTAGAGAGACAAATTAAAACCAGGACATACGTGATAACATTTAATGGCATTAGCTGATGTCAGCTTCTGCTGACACATAACTGCTCTGAAACTAGCCCGTCAAGACTCTGTCCCTGTGTTGAGGCTTTCTAACTATTCTGCCTATATTCAACAAGGATAATCTCAAAATGCAAGTCTGCATACTACCCTCTAATAAATTTAGACTGAGATTGGGATAATAACATACGTTACCATGGTCTGCAAGGCTTTGCTTGTTAATGTGCTGACTTCCTTTCACTTTCTGTCTCTTCTTGCTTGACCTACCTCTTGTCCTTATCTTTTTGTTTGACACCTCTTTCTATCTCCCTCAGTCTCCCTCTCTTTCTCTCTCTCTCTCTGATCTCCAATCATAGGGCCCTCCATTCATTTCATCTCATGCATCTTGCAAATTCTGTTCCCACTTCCTAAGAAGTGATTTCTTTCCTTCTTTGCTGCTCCAAGCACATACTTATTATCTCCCCTGTATACTGACTTAGAGAATTCCTTTTTTAAAATTTTCCTGACCAGATTAAATCCCTTTAAACTCCAGTAGCATCTCTCCTTCATAAAACTTATGCTTACCACATTTGCAATTTTACATTTACTGTATTATAAGATTATTTAATTGTTGTCTATCTGCCACCACTGGTTTTAAGGACAAGGACCACATCTTTGCCAATTATTTCAGTCTTAACAGCCAAGAACATAGGCTTTTAATGAATAGTTGCTGGATGGATGGATAAATAGATGAAAAGACAAATTAATGACTCTATTGAATAAATACTGACAAATTTTTTCTCTCTGAATCACAATTTCTACCATTTGAATTAAGACAGTCTTTCTTAATTTTTATATCAATTTTAGGTGACATCTCAGTATCTAATAAAACCAAATTCAGCTTATTCTTCTTTCTAATTTCAGGAAGCATGTAATAGGCTTTTGAGGTATTTTTCTTACATATATCTAATCTATATTAATTTTATATATAAAACTCTGGATTCCAGAGGCATCTTGAAGTCATTTTCTATTGACATTTGATTGTTGGGAAATAACAACACTAAATCACACTAAATCCTTTCAAAATGACACAGTATTTATAAATTAAGAAAATCTATATTAGAACATAAATAAATAAAATACACATTTAGTAAATGTTTAATTTTAATATTAAGATAAATATATTCCTATTGTAGAGACTTTTTAAAAATAGAAAATATGAACAAAAAACCAAATCACCATATACTCTCATGACCTACAGGAAAACTTCTTAATAAGTGGTTTTATTTCCTTTCATGTTGTTCTAGCATACACATTAAAAAAATAAAGATTAGACATGTTTTGCTCTTTTTTTCACTTAATATTATACAGGGCAATGTTCTAATGTAATTTAAGTCTATAGCACACATATAATTTTAATGGTTGTATAATATGCACTCTACCATCCTAGCATGTGATCTCATCCTCAAATTTAGTTTGGATCCAAGATGTCTGCTGAAGCTCTAGACATCACATCTGCATTCTAGACAACAAAAGGGGAATGTATTAGTCAAAAAGGTTGACCTCTAGTTGAAAGAGCTCATTTTAAGTAGCTTTCCTGGAAATTCCACAAAACACCTCCACTTATATATCACTGGCTAGAATAGTGTTTTGGTCACAACTAGCTCCAAAATGCATGAGAAACTATAGGAGTTTTTAGTTTGACATATCACTTCCTCAAAATCAAAGTTCTATTAATGAGAACAAAAAAAGAGAATGGATATTGGATGACAACTAGTAATTTAGCCCATTCAGCTAAAATCATTTCTTCTTCTTCCCCAGGATAACTTAAATTTTCTGCCTCCCTTGTAATTAGGTGCAGTAATGTGAATGGGTTGTAGCCATTAAAATATAAGTACTGTGTACCACTTACACATTTTTAAGAAGGAGGATTATCCTTTCCATGGAAGGAAGAGGAGGAATTTCTGACAACTGGGAAAACTCACTTTAAACTATTACAAAAGTGAGAATAATATTCTCTTCTGTTTGAATTATCACATATTTGGGGTTTACTGGTAATCCAGTTAACATTACCTGAACTGACATCATAGTGACTATACAATTTCTCACCCAAACAAGGACACTTAAAAATAAATGGGATACAATTAATAATTATTCTAGGACAACAAAAATAAACGA
Organism: Camelus ferus; assembly: GCF_009834535.1. NCBI lineage: Eukaryota > Metazoa > Chordata > Mammalia > Artiodactyla > Camelidae > Camelus > Camelus ferus. The sequence goes on along the minus strand of NC_045696.1, from coordinate 38,266,267 downwards.
GGACTATTCCAGGCAAACCAGGACTTATGGTCATCCAGATAATTAACATAGTATTTAAAATAGAAAGAATAAAAAACATAATATGTTAGCTGTATCTACTTCTTTATTTTAAGATTTATAATGTGGGTATTTCTTAGAGCAATTTTTAACAGGAACCATGAAAAAATACTTCTAGTGTGCATCAGAAAACACTACATTTAAGGTAAGCAGATAATTTGATTAAATGAATATCATTGTTAAATTGAGCTATCTAAATCAACATTACAGATCTAATTTTACCTCTTCAAATGTGGTCTCCAGAATGCATATATGTGTTTGTGTGTGTCTATATAATGTATTTTAAATCATCGATATACATAATTATTTGAAAAACTTTTAAAATTTCACTGAAGTATTTTGGTATACACTACTACCTACCTAATTATGGGAGAGATAAAGACTAAGTTAGGCATTACATTTATGAGCACAACAGGGTTTTTTTTTGCTAAAATAAAACAAAGTCAAGCCATTTTAAGAAACTATTTTGCTTACTATGGTACATTAGTTCAAAATACTAATTGCATGGAATACAGAGTACAAAACCTATTTAACATTTAATGCTGACCTATGCTTTTTGAAAGCTTGACTGGTTAGTATAAATTCTCTAAAATTTGCAGTCCATCTATCAACCATTAAAAATCCATATGCTCTATTTTTCATTTTCATCCTAATAATAAGGTGCAGTACTAATAACCATCTGCAGTTAATATTTCCCAGATGTGATTCAGATCATCAACTGCTCTAAACTGGTCATTAATTCTTTTAAAGTATATTATGTCTTGATTGGTGTTGCTTAGATAGCTTATAAGCTCTTTTATAGTCTTTTTATTTCTTAGGTAAGTATCTTTCCCACCCACCTTTCAACTTCAAATTGAATGAGAAAACTGGTAAGAAGAAAATGAATGCTCTGTCTAAAATACAAAATTGAGAGTAAATATATAAACTTTTCTACCTGTTCTCAGAACCAATGCTGAGTAAGAACAGGGTTCAGTTTTCACAACTGTTAAGTCTTTTTGTCACAGCTGATTCGGCTCAAAGGTAGTAACTTTCTCAGCTCCAATGAGAGTTGCAAAATATAGTCTTTAACCAATATGTATGTAAAATAATTTTTAACTTGTACATATACTTAGCTATTCAACCAACTATTACTGCACATCTGTCATATGACAGTCACTAACTCGGATATAGTGACACACCCAATCCATACCTCCAACAGTTTATAATCTTGTAAGAGACAGACATTGTAAATATTGTGAGACATTTAAACACTGTGATATACACTGAGGTTCCTGGTGTTCCCAAAGAGTTTCCTAATTCAACCTTTGACAGTATGTCTTCTCAGAAAAGATGGAAAATGTTGGCCTTAAAAAAAAAAAAGATAGGAGAAAGCCAGAGAAGGTAGGGGTTGGAAAGAGAACCTTCCAGATAAACTCAACAGCAGAGACAAGAGAAAGCAAATTACAGGGAAGAAACTACAAGTCTCTTCAGAAAAAGCTGGAAGATAGACTGGCTGAAGATAAAAATGAAGAGGCAGCTCTGGGCCACAGGTTAAACGGTAGGTAAGGGAAGCAGGGGTCAAGCAGAGTAGGGACATGATTAGGTCTTCAGTATGGAAGTTAAGTTCTGGCAACTAGATGAAGGATGGATTAGAAAGTTTGGTGGAAGGGGCCAGAGAAGGACCCAAAGGAAGTGGATAATTTAAAACATAACCATGGTAATTTGGAGAAGAATGATGAGGAGCCAAATTGATGTCATGATGATAAAGACCGATTTTAAAGAGCTTTAAGTGATAGAGTCAACAGGACTTGCTGACTGGTTGTGGGGATAAGAGTGAGTCAATCCCTTAAAATACAAAAAAATTTATAAAAGTATTTGGCCTACTATATAGTTCATCTAGTTGTTAATTATTTCACAAATAATCTTTTATGGTGTCATGAGAGAATATAACATTTGTATGTGTCTGCTCTGGATTTAGATACAGACTTTCTCATTTATAAATGAAATGGCTTATACATATTTTGAATGACTCTGGTTACAATAAGAATTTTCTGATAAAACCAAATTTTAGCTTAGATTATACAGTATGGGAGTTCATTTTAAAAGGACAACTGGAAACTTCTCTTGGAAGAAGGAGACCAAAAGTTAACATTTTATAAATAACAATGTAAAAAAAGAGAGAGAGAGAATAAAGAAAAGACTATATCATGTGTATCAAGGGTAATTGGCTTAAAGTGATCTATATCTTTAAAAATAGATCTTAGAGAAGACACCATCAAGATTAACATTAAAGAACAGCAGACAATGAAAAATGATTTGCAAACATACTTATTTTTCAGTTGTCCACAGAATATGAAGTTAATTACATACTCACCGATGTCAGTAAATACTTCACATCTGATTTCCTAAATCATAGTTACCTGCTTTCTTCTTACTCCTCTTCCTTATGTCAGAAATAATTTCATCAATATCCAAAACATGTTCTTTCAACCGGTGAAAAATAAGGCAGAAACCCATTTACTTACTTATTTGCACAGGTTGCTATACAGGAAGGAATATTTTGAGACAGTGTAGAGAGACGTGCCACATATCATAGCTGTTCAGGTATTAATATTTAAACATTTATGGACTCTACTAAACTATGCATATTCATTCACCTGTTTCCCGTTTCCCCGACTGCCTGCATGCAGGGGAGGTCATTTACCCATGCAAGAGATGAGAAAAGAAGGCCTACAGCTCTGGGTGATTCATGTTCCTGCATTCTCCTTCTCAAGGAATTCTACTTTCCACAGCTTTTCACATTTCCTGGTCGAACTCAATATAGTGCCGTCTCTTTTTTCTGCCATCACCATTGTAGTCTTCATCATCATCATCATCATCATCATCAGGTTTACAATCTGCTTTTACAGTTTGGTAGTTTACACAAAGGGAATTCATTTTAGGAATATTAAAGAGCTGGAGCTTGAGATTTAACAGCAACCTGGTCAACTTCAGAAGTGCCCAATACCCTGCTCTTTATTTTCTCATGGCCTTTTCTCTGCATGTGCTATTCTCCATTCTCCTCTACTTACTGGCTGGTTGTCCTTCACCTGCTGTTTGTTGTTTGTTTTCCTGTTCTCTTAAAACTTTTACTTGCACATGATTTTTTTTTTTTAATCACGGTCCCTCTGCTCTCCTTTTCCATGTATCCTTTAGTCTGTCTTTATGGCAGAAGTTTCTGACAGCTGTTTCCTTTTGTCTCTGAACTTAGAAATCCTAAAGCCCTAAAAAGGAATCTGACTGATTTGGCCATTTATGGAAATCACACGTGACAGGTGCCAGGTAGCTGACTAGCCAATTAATTGGATATATTTCAAATGCCCACTTTTGTCTCAATAAACTATGGTTGAGGAAGTACGGCATCCTAGCACTAACCATATTAGAAATCCCTCAATAAGCCTCTTGGTCAATCTGCTTAGAAGATTGTGTGGAAATGACAAGCTCTAACATTACTCTTAATTTTGTTCTCTAATTTTTCTAACATTTCTAATATACTCATTTCTAAAGGGTTTTTTTTTTCAGTTTTGGATTGAACTATTTCATGTTTTACCCTTATTTAGCTGACAGTGAATAACAGACGTGCATAAGGACCTAGTTATTTAAAATGAGACACAAAAGAATAAACTCAGAAGAAAAACACCAAAGAATATTTCATTAGTTCTTTCCTAAGTAGAAAAAAAATCGAAACAATCTAAACGTGCATCAAATACTTTTATGCCACTAACTAAACAACTGTACTTAATAATTATTAACCGTCCTTAGCTTTGGGATAGCCTTTCGTCATCAAAGACACATTAATCTTTTTTTTTAGCACTTTTCAATAACCTCATACCTTTTGACACAAAATCTGTTCATTGTAACAACATTGTAACTAGATTAAGACTGCACTTGAGCAACCTTATAGATTATTCTATACTCTCCACAACATCAGTCACAGTGTTGAAAATCAATTCATGGTACATTGAGTGGTTAACTATCCTGGCTTTGGGAATGAGATGACCTTGGTTTTAGTACCAGATAAATGTCACCACAGACTTGGGCAGGTGATGTAATTTTTCTCAGGTTCAGCTTTTTCATCTATAAAATGGTGCTAATAATATTTATTTCACATCGATATTATTAGGGTTCAATGAAAAAATATATTAAATGCTTAAGCACAGTTCTTACTGCAGACCCATCACATTAATAATTTGAATATTTGGGGGCAGAAATTTACATTAGGTTTCCTATGAAGCCAAGGTATGTGGAACCCAATTTCTACAAGCTCCTGGGAGTGTCATGGCCTACCACTGAGCCTGCACACCAAGGGAAACTCTGAAGTCTCCCCTTATTGATTCATAAAGAATAACAGCAGTAATGTCATATAATCAAAGGCATAAAAGCTTGATTTATTTTTTAGATTAAATGGATTTGAAAATAAAGCCAACTGCTACCAACAGTGATTGAAGTGAAGAGAAACTGAAAAATTCGGACAGCTCATGCATTAAAAACAGAAGGCAGAGAAAATTAAGGGAAAATCATAATTTGTGAAACTCTTTAAGCAAATGTTTCAACCAATTATATAATGTTGATGACATGTGAAAATGAAAGGAACTACTGTGAAATGTGCCAGAGCATCTGATTCTTCTTAACAAGGCCTGCCTTCAGGGAAAAGTATTTTAGCAGAACCTCACCTTCTGGGGGTTTTACCAGAGCCTAACCTACTTGAGGGAAGGAAAATTCCCAGCTCCAGCCAGCTCTAGTCTTCCATGTAGGGGGACAACCTACTTCAACTCCCCCTAGCCATCCTGTCCCATCTAACAGGGGAAAAGAAAACTGAGAAGTCTGGGTGAAGCTGACAGTCCAGGAGCACAGACCCACTAAAAGACTGAGGCTTAATTATGAGCCTATAGACTACTTTCCCTGCCCCCAATATCTTACCACATTACTACAGGCCTATATACCTCAGTTCTTATTACCCATACATTACATCTACTTTTCAATAAAAAAAAATTACAAGATGTACTAAAAGGCAAAAAAAAAACACTGTTTGAAGAGGCTGAAGAGCATCAGAACCAGAGTCCAATATGGCAGGAATGTTGGGATTACCAGAGCAGGAATTTTTTAAAACCATGGATAATATGCTAGGGGCTTTAATGGATAATGTACACAACATGTAAGAATAGATGGATAACGTAAGCAGAGAGATGGAAATTCTAAGAATGGATCAAGAAGAAATGCTAGAGATCAAAACGGTGTGAGGGAAATGAAGAGTGGCTTTGATGGGCTCCTTCTGAGGAAAGAATCTCTGAGTTGAGGGATATGACTGAAAGAAATTTCTTTTAAATGTGAAATAATATGACTGAAACTAATATGATGGATATTTAGAAAACTACTACATATGTTGTGAAGTTTCTCAGAAAAAAAACTGTGTAGGTATCAGTTTTGGAAAGAATAACTGACACATTCATTTCAAACTGAAACTGTCTTAAAAATTTATATTTTCAGAATTCAAATAGATATCTATAGTTTTGGATAATTTCAATGTACTATAAAATGAACAAAAATGTGGTACTAGAATCTGCTACAATGATAAATTGGTTCTTACCGTAAAATACAGATATTAACTATTTGTAGGTATTCCATTCTCTATCATAAACACACTCTATCTTTGATTTTTCAACTTTGGAACAATATTAGGAACTGATGAACTCTTGCTAATGGAATAAAGGTAACTTTCTACACAGTTGAATTGTAATACAACCCTGTTTTATTATAAAAATCATTTTTTTTCATTGTAAGAATAATTAGTAACTGAACTGCTAGGTTCACTCATAGCTTTTATTTAGGCATGAATGACTTGAATCTCTATTTTCCTAACTATCTCAGGGTAAACGTCCTAATACCAATTCACTATGCTTAAGAGATAAGATCACATATCTTAAATTATCCTGCATTATTGAAAACCAGATAAGATTACATATCTTATCTTATGTTGTTCAAACTCTAATGATCACTAAGTTACAACATTTGCAAAATACATATAATATATATTTGAAACCAATATTTGGCATCTAAGAAACACAAAGTTTTCCAATCTCTAGTAAGATGTAACTCATTATACAATAGCACTTCTTTTCCCACTAACATTCAGTTTTCTCTTAATTTTTTTTGTTAAAGCATACTTCACTGTTGAAAGTTTGATTTTGAATACTGGAGTGCTTATATCTGAGTCCACTACAACTTTGTAACATAGACTGATCTACTATGTATACAGTAGCAGCCAAAAGAGAAGCGTGGGGGAAAAATATCCAGAACAAGCAAATCTTTCATTTTCTTGTTAAACATACTACTGTGAATAAAAATAAATGGTGAAACTATTTCAGGTGAGTTGATGGAGTACTTAAAAATCAAGTTATTTCCATCAATATTAATTATGTACAATTTTAGGTATATATTAAATAATATGGAATTACTATTATTATGAAAAGCTATGTTTTAACTATCAGGTTTTGTGGCCACTCAAATAAGTCACTTACTTTTTCAATTATAGTACCAAAATCTTAAAAAAAATGTGATTATTACATTTTAAGAAGTATAGTAGTATACATTTTAAGTATAAGTATTTTAAGTAGTTACATTTTAAGAAGTAGTATAAGTACTAAATCTCAAAGTAAAACAATGTAAGTTTTTCTCTTTCTTCTTTTTGTTCTCTTTTCTTATAATTCGATGACTAGAGAAGGTCCTTTAAAATTTATTGTAAAGCTGGTTTGGTGGTGCTGAACTCTTTCAGCTTTTGTTTATCCGTGAAGCTTTTGATTTCTCCATCAAATATGAACAAGAGCCCTTGCTGGATAGAGTATTCTTGGTTGTTAAGTTTTTCCCTTTCATCACTTTAAATATATCGTGCCACTCCCTTCTGGCCTGTAGAGTTTCTGCTGAAAAATCAGCTGATAACCTTATGGGAGTTCCCTCGTATGTTATTTGTTGCTTTTCTCTTGCTAACTTTAATATTTTCTCCTTATCCTTAATTTTTGTCAATTTCATTACTATGTGCCTTGGTGTGTTCCTCTTTGGGTTGATCCTGTGTGGAACTCTGTGCTTCCTGGACTTGGGTGACTGAAATAATGTAAGTTTTTAATCATGAAGTCCACTTTTTATATTCTAAAAAGCTTTTCATTTTTCTGTTTAGTAGCAGTTACTTTTTATTAGTTAACATTGAGCCAAGATGCCCCAGTATGACAAACCCCGACTGCTGTTTGGCACTGAATGAGAGGGACCCCTTCTGTAATGAGTATTGAGGATTTTGAATATAAAATTTAATTTACAGGCCCTTTTATTGTATTCTCTTTCATCTAAAATGTTATAAATAGGCTAAAACCAACCTGAGTAAATAAAATATGAAAGGAAAGGAGTAAACATGAGAGTTAATGTGGCAAGAAAATTTATATGATTTTTCTTTCATACATTTTCAGATTAAGAGAACAAACTCAGGAGATATACATATATTTTTTAATTGCTACTTTTGTACAAAGTTATTGCATGAGCAGTGTCTTTTGTGTTTCTGTGTTTTTCTCATTAGCATTACAATGGCACGACTTCTTAAAGACTAGCTGCCTTCTTCCCTGGAGATTTTCAAAACTCAAATAGGTCCTTCAGGTTTACATAGTAAGATTCAGTACTTAGCAAACAGAAAATCCAGGGCACATGCCTATACTTAAATGTTTCTGAAAACACTTCTTCAGTATTCACTTAACTTCTATAGTGCTATGCACAAGTTTTTATTCATGAAGCACTCTTTCATTGATTATCATGGCACTGTGTTAGCTACTCTACCAGGTCATCATAATTTTATGACTTTAGTGTAGTATGTTTGACAGATAAAGGATGGAAGGGACACACACAGGATAAAGTTCTTAAGAGCTTTGAATTATGTAGACATAAAATTCTTGGCATTAGACAGTGAGAGCACAGAATTAAGAATTACAACTATGGGTTCCCAAATTCTCTGAGGTATTCATTCTTTCATAAAACCAAGCTCCAACTTCTATACACATATAGTTATTCAATTTCACTGTGTTTTCCACATACCAGTAATAACACCTACATTTTGAACATTTTTTTCCTAATAATTTTCTAAGGTGTCTTTCATTACCAAGGATTTATATTATTGCCTTAAATAAAAGAAATCTTCAATAATTTTTTTTTATTGTGTGTTTAAGTAAATCTGGAAAGTTTTTAACTTTACTTCTACTTACTGGGGCTGAGCTATACACTATCTAAATCAACTAAGACATTGAAATTCTAAGTCTTCTACAATACAGCTTAGTCTATGGTCATAGCCTTATTTCCCACCACCGCCCTTCACTCTAGCCACACAAATGATTCTCAACATTCCTAAAACTTAATGCACACATTTAAAAATTCTGTGCCTGTCCTCAAGCCATTCTCTTTGCCTAACAGGTGCTTTCTATCCTCTCTTCCAGCCCATATGTGATTCCTTCAGTTTACAAGAAAGAGCTGATGTATCACATCCTACTACCACTTTTCCTTGAACAGAACTGACCCCTCTCATTATTATTCTTTCACAAAACATTACTCAAAATTTCCTGAAGACATTCTCTTTGGTCTGATGATTGTGTAGAATTATCTCTAAACTGCAAGACTCCTTGTGGGTAGGAAAAAACTCTTAGAACACTTTCACAGAGTACTTGGCACAAAGAACGTAAAATTAAAGTTTACTGAATTGAATTCTGGACATGACTTAAAAAAAACAAAGTGTATTTTCTGCATTGGCAAAAATGAGTTAACAAGAAAGCATTTCAGAAAATAAATATATTTTCCTTTCATTTCTACAAAACTAAAACATCATTTGCTCAAAACTACTCATATTTGCTAACCATAGGTACTTATGTTACACTTAAATAACCAGTAATGGTTTTGTTTACAGGCACATCATGAATGCCTACTCCTGTAACTACATCAGTGTGATATTACTGGTGGAATGGGTATTTTAAGTTTAAAAAAAAATAAAAAAAAAATAAACCCACTATGAAATAATTTATTAAATCATATATTTTATATAGTAGATGGATTCAAAAATATCTATTAGTTCAATTCTTTACATAAAGAAAATTTATCAATTTTAAAGTTATTCATAGAAACTACTTTAGTCAGAGAAATATCAAATATACTTTAAATCATAAGATTGCCAAATATATCACCTAGTTGTCTTTTCTCTCCATGACATATTTGTAAAACCAACTGAAGTAGTGTCTCTGAGAAAAGGCAACTTTAGTTAAAACTCAAATTAGCATGGCTCAAAAAACCTGAGACCCTCAAAAAGCTAGAAAATTTCAAATAGATATAATTTTAATATGCAGACATAAATGGTAGTTTAAATGTTATAAACTGATTTACAGCTTCTATAGATTTCAAATTATTTAACCAATTATGATGTCTGGATGCTTTTCAGTCTTGCCATTTTTAGTAGATTTCTTTCAAAGCTTTTCATCCTTACCATTTCCTTACTTGTTTTATCTATAAATAGCATTAAGTAAAGCTCTATTCTTGTCAGTAATCTATCCTCTGCATTCAAAGAGAAAATTTAAGTTGTATGTTTTCTTTAAAATTTACTCATGTCATCTATCCATTTTATTATTTCCCTTGATTCACCTTTGTTTTATCTAATTCATAAAGCTTAGTCCATATCTATTACAAAGTATGTCCATGTACTCCAATTTTCAAGTATCCCTACTGGCGACACGTGCCATATATACATTATTATTTGGGGAATAATCTAAAAGTAATATAGCCTATTCTATCAGTGATATTCCAAGGTAACTGAGTATTCAATTTACTCTTTAATTTCTGAATCCATGTGCTATTTTTCTCTCTGTAGTCTATATTATTGGTCATTGCCCTTTATCTTTACATGGCAGAATCTTAAAAGAAATAAAAAGTGCACAGCTGTGAAATAACCACCCCTACCTGTGAAGATTAGTCTATATATGGCTCAGAGGTTTTGTTGCATCACTTCCTAGTTCTGCGACTATACTGAAGTTATTTAACATACTCAGGTCTCAATTTTCACATCTTTCAATAGGGAAAAATTATACTTGATTTCTAGGACTCACGTGAGTAAAGTGCTTTGAACAAAGCCTAGCATATGGTAAACGCTCAATGAATTTTAACTGTCTTTTCATTTTCTACCTTATTCTATTGTATTTATTTTCTACTGTACTCTCCTTCCCATCTTCTTTCTCTTTCCTCTTGCTCATTTTTGGGCTGGTGCCCAACATGTACATCTCAGTTCAGCAGTACGTTTAACAAGGGAGAAAAAAAATCTGAATCAATTATGCAAATATCACACATAAGTAATTGACCTTTCAGGAAGTTTTCAATGCTTCTCTCTGTTTGCAGTTCCATCGTAAGTATCCGGGCTTTAGAGTCAGAAATAATTTAGTTTGAATTGGAGGCCATCACTCACTATTTGGCCTATAACTTCTTGGCATTTTTTGTTCCTTGCCATCTTTAAGACTGGGCTTCTCCAACAGGGAAAAAGAATTAAGACGTACTTCATAGAGCCATCTTGAAAATAAAGTATAAAATTCTTAGTGCAGTGTCTGGCAAACGGAAAACTATGAGGTAAGTAAGCATCACTTTTCAGACAATTCTTCCCTCTCTCTATAGTAAACCACAAGTAGAAAAATGCCCTGTTTCATAACACCAATGACAAAGTCATTATAAGTATGATAGCAATGAAGTTTATTTGTAACTCTCTAAGTCTCTGTGTCTCCAGTTACCAGTTTGCTTTAGGAAATGCAGTCTGATCAAACCAAACACAATCACTAGAGCAGGGGTGCAACTCCTGTTCCTCACATGATTCTTTGGCTATGACTACATAAGGTCAGTGATAGTATGATCACTAATATTTTTTGTCATTTTTTTCAGAAGATGAAAAAGTGAGGCTTATAAACTACCTAACTAGTTGTAAGTTACTTAGTATATCGAGAAAAGGACATGTGTATTTATCTCGGAAGGGCATTCCAAAAAAGAAGTTTCACTCACTTTTTGAAAATAATTGTGATAAATGTGACATTCTCAATACGCTCAACAGATACTGATATTTACTCATTTTAATGAAAATAAGATAATGAAGAAAAGCATAATCTTAGTTTAAAAGGTATATTTTCAGAAATGGTTTGAGGAGAGCTCTATTAGAATAAAACAAAAATTTCAGAAAAAATAAAACCATAGTCTATAAAACAAACAAATCTAAAGAAACAAATGGCCTGTTAAACAAAGACATAAGAACTGAACTCTTCATAGGAACTTTCAGTTGAAAATATACATGTTTAATGATAACTATTGAATAATTTCTGATATAAAGTTCTGATTTCTGTTTCAAATTAAAACAGCAATATTTGAATGATTCTAAAAAATAAAAAAATTTTGGGTCAACTTCTCCATTGAGATTTAAATTTGTAGAGATAATGAAAAAAGCAATGTAAAACAATATCAAGTAAGAATGTGATGAATAAGAAAAACACAGTTTCTAAGAAAAGGAAGGAAAGCTAACCCAAGTATATCTGGAAAAGGTTGACTACTCCATTACTGAAGATTCTGTTTAAACAGAGAAAAGCAAACTAAAAAGCTTCACAACCCACCCTTTTAAGTTTAGCTTGAAATGAGAAAAAAAAAAAAAAGATGTAGAAATACACTGTAATGTGAAAATGACACAAAATATATCAAAACATATAAAAAGTCAAGTATAACCATAGGTAAAATGATGTTAATACCTGAAATGGTGTACTTTGGAAATTACACATCTTTATAATCTTTTCAAAAGCAACTACATTCTGCTAACAAAATGCTAATCATAATGTATCTTTTTGCCAAGTTCAAAAAACACAAACTGCTTTGGTAGATTCATACTTTCTAATAAATACCAAATTGTTAGTATCTGTAAAATCTATTTACAACAATCTATAGTTTTTTTATGCACAAATTGAGGTTACCAAATTTAATAAATATATACAAAGAAAAGTATCTTGAGCGTAAAATTTTATTTCTAAAGAAAATATTCATATGGGAGCTATTCTAATACTACTATGTATAAACAATATATTAAGGAAGAATTATTAATTTAGAAGAAAGCAAAGAATTTTTATACCATTGATTATCAGTTCTAATTATATTTTAGTATTTCCTGTGGGATTTAAGTAATATGCTAAAATTCATACTAAATACAGCTAAAAATGCACTGTTCCTTTAACTATTATAATAGATGCTAAAATTAACCTACAACTATGACAATTTTAAAAAGATATTTAAACTTACCCCATTTAATGGATATGTTTTCCATCCCAGCTCTCCCAGCACAGTTGTTGTATCAAGCAACACAACTGGAATTAAATAAATTAAAAAAATTGCATGAACTTCTCAATTAATGTAAAAATGTATCAGTAATTTAAATCATTAATGTTAACTCCCTTATTATTATTCATTGCATTAGCTTTAATAAGTTGCATTACTAACTTTAAAATTTGACTACATGAAATATTAGCATATAATGATATTAAGTAATTCTAAAATGTATGAGGTGCTTATAAATTAAGTTTAAAATATGAAATTTGTGTTTAGCAATGTTAAATAAAATGGATAATTGAATAATAAAACTTAATAAAGTCATTTTTAACAGCTGACTTTTAAAACTGATGAATGTTAGAGAAGGTAATGAGGAGGATGTAACCACCAGTTGACCCACGAACGGACCTAAGCAATGAATGGGAGGCTCTCCAGCTCCTCCCCTGTCCTTAGAATGTATGCTCTGCCCACCATTCCCACAGCGGGAGCTGTTCCAAGGAGAGAGCCTTGAGAGAGGAACGCACTGTTGAGACCACCTGGACATACATATGAATGAACCCAGATTCAGTTGAGGCTATATAAACTCTATATAAACTTCAAGATTCTAAAGGGCAAGTGCAGAGATCTATTCGTCTTACAGCTGCCCAAGACCAGCTTGGTAAGTAAGTTCCCGTACCTACCAACCTCCAATCTGGAGTTATCTGCCTCTTTGTTCAGACTCTCCTTGCCTTCCAGGAGTACAGGGCCAGTTTGCAAACCAACCATGAAATAACCATCATGGCTTTCTCTGCCATTTTCATATATAGTCTTTTTATATCACATTAAAGGAAGAGAAACTATTAAAGCAGGCTTCTTTATTTTCTTTCTGTGTTATTAAATACCCTTATACATGCTTGGAAAAGAATTTAAAAAAAAAACACATTTTGAATAAACCTACTATCTTTAAAGCATAGATTACATTATCATTGTATGCACTAGTATACTTACTGCTAAGGGAGGCAAAAGCAAAAATAAAAACCATGCATCTTTTTTCCTAACCAAAAGTAATTCATAAACTGGTTGAAGAGACATATAAACAAATGATCAGAACATTTCTCTTAAATTCTAAAAGACTATATATAATAGCTCAGCAATTAAGTTAGGCTAAGGCTGATAGGGCAAGTCTGGGAATATTTCACAAAGGAAATGCAATTTGGGCTGGCCTAAGATGAGGAGGTCTTCAAAAAGATGTGATAAGAAAAAACTTATTTTAAAATACTTTCTATAACTTAACTGAGCTATGACTAAGCCAGTCCTCAGTTGCTGGAGTAGGGAGCAGGAGTGGAGATTATTTGGAGGAACTAGGAGGACATCAATGAGACTATAGAGCTAAATGGTGATCAACTTGAGGTGTAGTGCTTCTGGCAGGTTAATATGTAGTGCCCATGATTCAGAAGATCTTTATTTTAACTACTACCTCCACGTCTCCCAGATGCCAGTAAGGTCATGGACCTCTGAGAAACAATGCTTTGATATCTTACCATGAGTTTTAGTCCTTCATTTGGTTAAGGAAGTGCAGGTTTTTTTTTTTTTTTAATAGTTTTTTAAAAATGCCATTGGGAGTATGTTATTTGCCATCTGCCATTTAGCATCTATTGTAAGGATTCTGTGTTTTCTTCTTATTGGAATCCCTGTGATACATTTTATTGATTTTTAATCATTAAACCATGCTTAAATTTCTGCAATAAATTCTTACTCATTGTAGAATATTCCTTCAATACTGTTAAAATCTATTCACCAAGCATATATTTGTAAAACTGAGCCATAATTATTTAATTTTTATTATGGAAAATTCTCTCTCAAAAATATTTTAAAATGTGGAGATAACAGTACAATGAAACCTCATATACTAATCACCCTGCTTTAGTAATTACCAACTATAGCCAATCTTATTTCATCTATACATGTTACTCTTTCACTGTGAGATTTCTTTGAAGTAAATTCTAGTAATCATATCATTTGATATGTAAAAGTTTTAGCATGTATATCTAACATACTCTTTTTAAATATAATTAAAATATCTTAATTCATTACTATAAATAGTATGTATTATTTAATGTAATCAAATACCCATCAGTGCTTAATATTCCCATGATCTCAACTTATTTTAACAGAAAATCAAGATCCAAATAAATCCCACACATTATAGTGAGGTCTTGTTTTTAAGTATTTTTTTCAATCTATAGGTTCCCCTTTTATATTTCTTAAGTTAGATTTATTGAGGTATAATTTAAAATTCAGCCTTTTTAAATGCACATTTCTAGGAATTGTGGTCAGCTCCTACATCCATGTAACAGCCATTACAGTCAAGCTACAGAATACATCTATCACCACCAAAATTTCCTTTGTGATTCTTTATGGCGAATTCCTTCTCTGTCCCAACAACTGGCAACTACTAATGTGAATTCTGTCTCTATGGTTTTGCCGTTCCCCAAATGTTACATGAATGAAATTATACAACATGAAGTCTTGTGAGCCTAGTTTCTCTTACATAGCATAATCCATTTGAGATTCATATATGTTACTGTATATATCAATACACACAACAGAATACTCAGTTCCTTTTTATTGCTGAAAAGTGTTATATTGCATGGAATTCTCTACTTGATAAACTTTCACATATAATTTTTTTAACATTTTTTATTGAGTTATAGTCATTTTACAATGTTGTGTCAAATTCCAGTGTAGAGTACAATTTTTCAGTTATACGTGAACATACATATATTCATTGTCACATTTTTTTCTCTGTGAGCTACCATAAGATCTTGTATATATTTCCCTGTGCTATATAGTATAATCTTGTTTATCTATTCTGCATTTTAAAACCTTAGTCTGTCCCTTCCCACTCCCCGCCCCCTTGGCAACCACAAGTTTGTATTCTATGTTTATGAGTCTGTTTCTGTTTTGTATTTATGTTTTGTTTTGGTTTAGCTTTTTTTTAGATTCCTCATATAAGTGATCTCATATGGTATTTTTCTTTCTCTTTCTGGCTTACTTCACTTAGAATGACATTCTCCAGGAACATCCATGTTGTTGCAAATGGTGTTAGGTTGTCGGGTTTTGTGGCTGAATAGTATTCCATTGTATAAATATACCACATCTTCTTTATCCAGTCAGCTGTTGATGGACATCTTAGGCTGCTTCCATGTCTTGGCTATGGTAAATAGTGCTGCTATGAACATTGGGGTGCAGGTGTCATTTTGAAGTAGGGTTCCTTCTGGATATATGCCCAGGAGTAGCATTCCTGGGTCATATGGTAAGTCTATTCCTAGTCTTTTGAGGAATCTCCATACTGTTTTCCACAGTGGCTTTCCTTGCTTCCCTCTCCCACTCTTAATAATTTAGATGTCTTCTTTTACAATTTTGTGTTTATTCTTTTTGCAATTCATGACAGTTATCTCCTTTCCAGTTATGAGTTTCTCATTTTTGTAGTATCCTGCTTCTTTTCTATTTAGAGTAGACCTGTTAATATTTCTTTTAGCATGGGTTTAGTGTTGCTAAACTCTTATTCTTTTTGCTTATCTGTGAAGTTCTTTATCTCTCCTTCTATTTTAAAGGATAGCCTTGCTGGATAGAGTATCCTAAGCTGCATCTTTTTTTCATTCAGGACTTTGAATTTATCTTGTCAGTCCCTTCTGGCCTGTAGTATTTGTAGAGAAAACAGCTGAGAGCCTTATGGGGGGGGGGGGGTCCCTTGTAACTCACTCTTTGTTTTTCCCTTTCTGCCTTTAGGATCATTTCTTTATCCTTGACTCTGGCCATCTTGATTATGATATGTCTTGGTGTGGGTCTGTTTGGGTTCTTCCTGTTTGGGACCCTCTGAGCCTCCTGTACTTGTATATCTGATTCCTTCTTTAGGTTTGGGAACTTTTCAGTCATAATTTCTTCCAATACCTTTTCAATCCCCTTTGTTCTTTCTTCTCATTCTGGAACCCCTATTATGTGTAGATTGGCATGCTTTTTATTATCCCATAGGTCCCTTACATTGTTTTCATTGTTTTTCATTTGTTTTTCATTGTTGTTCTGATTGGGTGCTCTCTGTTGTCCTGTCTTCTAGGTCACTTATTCGTTCCTCTGCATTATCTAGTCTGCTCTGCACAGCTTTTAGGTCAGCTCTCATCTCAGCAAATGAGTTTACTAATTTTACTTGGTTCTTCTTTATAGCTTCTATTTCATTTTTGACATATTTTATATCTCTAAACATTATCTCTTTTAGTTCCTTCAGTACTTTGATCAGTCTTTTGAAATCTTGATCTAGTAGGCCATCAATGTCTATTTCCTTGATTGTGCTTTCAGGGGATTTCTCTTGATCTTTTAATTGGGAGTGGTTCCTCTGCTTCTTCATATTGCTTATATCTCTCTGGCACTGTGGCTTATCAGTTATCTAGTTCTCCTGGAGATGGTGTGCCCTTAACGCTCTTATTGAGAGGTCTTTGTGTCTTTGCCCTGTTTCACGAACTCAGCTTGCTGTTTCCAGAGGCCCTCTGTTGGCGCCCTCGTCTGTGCTGCTCCCAGTGGCTATTGGCTAGCAAGTCACGCCCCCTCCTAATACTGGGTCTGGAGCTGAGCTCTTACCCGGTGGGCAGGCGGGTCACTCCCCCTCCTACTGCTGCAGTCAGATGCTGCACTCTGGGGGGGTGGGGAGGCAGGTGGGCGGATCCTGCCCCTTCCCAGCACGGTGGTCAGGTGCTGCGTTCCTGCCACAAGGCGGGTGTCTACCCGCCCTCTCCTGGAGCCCGTAGTTCCGCTGCTCTGTGCAGCTGCCTGCTCTGCCTCCAGTCAGCGCTCCAAAGGCGGGCTCAGGGAAGACCACAGAACGGCCCCGCCCCTGCTTCATGCCAACTCTCAGCTCCTTGTTTGTCTTGGCAGCACAAGTTCTCTGAGGTACCAGGGCAGAAAGATCCTATCTGCCTCAGGCTGTAAACAAGTCTCAGTCCTGACTAGGAGGTTCCAGAGCCTCAGGGTTCGGGTTCAGGTCTCGGCCCTGCCCCCGCCTGGGCGCTGCGCACTGGAGGAGATGGCAGCTGTGGCTGCGCCCCGCCTCTCTTCTCAGGAGAAGAGCCAGTAATGGCGGCGCAGGCCTGAGGAGACAAAGGCTATGGCACCCCTCCCCACAGGGCACACCAGCCATGTTTCTTTGCTTTTTTTGCAATTTATGGGGGACCAAGGTTGTTCCAGTCCGTATCCCCTCCCAGCCACGGCGTGCAGCACCTTGCAGTCCCCCGGGGCTGCCTCAGTACAGCCCCCCTAGTCCTCCGCCTAGCTCAGGCAGCCTGGCCCAGCCCCCAGCTGCTGGCTCGAGTCTTGCGCTGGGTGTCACGGGGACCCTTTGTGCCCATTTAACTCAGTTCTGTCGGTCAAGGGGTGCTCGGGGCAGATCTGAGCCTCAGAGGCTCCCCCTCTGTCCCACTGGCCTCTCCATTGGAGGGGGGAGACCCAGTGAATGAGCTCCAGTCCTCCTCTGCTGCTCTCTCCCCACAGGGACCGGTCCCGCACCGTTTTGCTTTTTCTTCTTTCTTTTTCCCTTTTCTCCTACCAGATATTTGGCGTCTTTGTCTTTCAAAGAGGGCGATGTTCTGTCGGAGTTTGGCAGGTGCTCTGGTTGGTTGAGTAGGTCCGTAGATGTGAGTTTTGGTGTATTTGTGGGAGAGGGTGAGCTACAAGTGTCCTTCTAATCCGCCATCTTGCTTCTCTCATAAATTTTTATATGAACCTATGTTTTCATTTCTGCATGGTAAATAATGATTACTGGGTTATACAAAGAAGGCTTATGTTTTAAGAAAAAGTCAAACTGTATTTCAAAATGGCTATGAAGTTTTACATTTCCTTTAGCAGAATGTACGGCTTTCCAGTTGCTCCACATCCTCACCAGTACTTGGTACTGTCCAGCTTTTTTTTTTTTAAGACATTGTAACAGGTGTGCAATAGTATCTCATAGTTATTTTAATTTGTTTCCTAATGAAGAGCCAGTCATCTTTTTCACTACATGAAATCAAATTTGATAAGAAATATTTGTCCCATAAAAGTTGTTTTATCCCACATTCTAGATTTTCCTTACCATGAGATATCACTGAACGTATTCCTCCATTCCCTGTATTTTCTTTAAATTGGTAGATATATTCAGTGGCTTGACCAGATAGATCTAGGTTCCGCTTATTTTTATTTTTTGTAAGATTATTTCATTGGTGGTGTTTTATAAATTTAATACCAGAAATCAGGGAAGATATCAATGTTTACCAGTGTCATGTCAAAAGGATTCAGGAGCCAACTGGCACAGGCTTCCAAATGGCCAAAAATGGATAATTTGACCATACACAAGGTTAATGACTCTAAGGGATTGAAACCCTTCAAATATGCTTAAGTCTACGCATTCATAATGATAAAATATATCCACTGATAACTTGCAGTACAGTAGGAAACCATATTTTAAAAACTGGTAAATAATCTGAAAAGAATAAAACATTTATTTTGCTTTTTCTCTAAGAACTACTCGTAAATAAAGAAATAGTTAATGATGGGATATTTCTCTTACTGAAATATTTCAGTTAATAAATGAAGACAAAATGACTGAATTAGGCTACATCATTTTCTACTCTTAAAGAATTAACATATCTAGGTAATGGCTCTCAATGTTGCTAATGTCACATAAAGATATAAAGACACATAAAAGGCTAGAGCCTTTCAGAAGGCTTTCTTTATAGTTTCATTTACTCCATATTAACACACAATGCTAACAAACCTAAACGTAACAGAAAGAACAAATGGATTATATACCTATATATGAATATATATACAGACTTAACATATATATGTACACACAAAAACACACACATGCAAATACACAAAATAAACACCTGATGACATTTGGGTTCATTCAGTTTAACAAAAATAATCTCACATATTAGAGAAAAAAGCTGAAGATATCATTGTAATAAATATTCAAAACCATAAGTTTATCTTATTGTCAAATAAATGTTATTTTATTTTGTGTATATACTATTGAAAAGAATTCAGAGGTATGCAATCCCGATATCTACTTTGGGGTACTGAAAAGTTTAATGTTACTCATTTAGCACATTTACATTTTTGGAATATATCATTATTTCCCTAGTAAGTTGATAAAGTAATGACACAAATTCACAGTCACTGTAGAAAGGACATTCTATATATTTTCTTCTTCAAGGAATCTCCATGTTGTCCTATAAGTTGTTTCTTTTTTAAAATGCTCAATTTACAGCAGAGAAAACTGAGGCTGAGAGAGGTTACATAATTTTCCTTAAGATCACAAAGTGAGTCCCACCAAGGAGACTGATGCTAGAATGTCCATTAAAAAAATTTTTTTAAACCTTTCCAATTTTTAAGTGTTTTCTTATTACTTTTTAAATTTAAATATAAAACTTCATTGTTTTATCATTTTATTTTTGTAGAAGCAGAGAAAAATCACTATTTCTTTTGCTGATTCCAAACCTTCGTAAGTTTTTATCCTAGTTTTCTCACCAGTGGTTTCAACAGAAACTTTACTGGCACTACCTACAAATCATGCTATTTAAATCAAGAGGTTTATTGAAGTAGAGTGTTCAAAGATGCCTAATACAAAGATGCCTAGCGACACAGATTTCTTTTTCATAGGTTGACAAATTAATAAATTGATTAATTGATGTAATATTTTTCTAAAACATATTGGGGCTGCTTGGTTGTTAGTATTTATAATTTATAAACTATGAAATACACTCATTTCAAAATAAAAAAGGAAAATGTGTATATACTTAAACAACAGTGTAGACCCTTAGGAAAAGGGTTTTTTTTGTTTATTAGTAGCTTCAAGAAACAATATTTATATAATTGCTTTATTTTCCTCATTAAACTACAAGCATACTTTGAAAAAAATTCTTAAGGACAGTAAAATTTCAATTTTGCATTCTTGACAAGTGAATGATGCACTGATATCAAAATAAAACTGAGGATTTTTTAGATTTTTAATACCATTACATGTGATAAGTGTTTAAATTTTATCATCTGTTTCATATACAAAACCCCCACAAAATCAGGTTTTTCAGGCACACTAATTACATTGAACCCAGCAAGGTGAGAGCTCCTCCTGCTGGCTTTAAGTAAAAGTTATCTAGTCCCTACCAGAGTGGAGGAAAAAAAAACATGTCAACATTAACTTCAATAAAATGTGAACATTTTTTAGATTTTTAATTTAACGGCGAGGTTTTAAACACAGCAAGATTAACATCTCTTATTTATCTAAGGAGTACACATCAAAATATATTTATTCATGTCATAATAAATAAGAAATTGGTTAAACCAGAAAATAAATTGCAGGTGGTATCAAAACAAAGTTTTATAATACTTAATAACCAATATAATGCATAGAATATGTTAAACTATATATAATTTTCCTATTAACTTTAGAAGTAAATTTCCAGCATATTATATGTTTCTCTGGAAATGTCTCTTAATTTATTAGTGCTTCCTTTACTCATTCTTTTGGAAGTTATAAGAAAATGTTATTGTGTTCTAAAAGAAGATATTAGATATTAAAGACAAGGTTGATAGCACTGAATTAAAAGTCAGAGTAATGAGTACAAAGATTAAAAAGCTCAATGTTACTTTTTTGCCCTTGAATAATTTATCCTTATAACCCTTTTAGCAAATTTAAGATATATTAGTTTTAAAACAATTAGCATATAGGTTTTACAGTGTATAATAGATCATCTTTATTCCAACTGCACAATAAAAGGTGTAAGATTTCATTTATATATCACTTCGAAAAATTAAACAAGGAAGAGATCAATCAACCTACTAAGAAAGTAGCTATTCTTTTAGGATAATTTCTCTGTAAAAATTCAAGTTAATGGCATGTGAACTGAGTCCAGAGATTTACCAATATTTTTAAAAGTTCAGACAGCAGTAAATACAGGCTTGGGATTTTCTCCAATAGTTTTCATGCAAAGAAGGGAAAGCCATTTCTTCTTAGAATCATTCCATTTAGAACTTTTATTTTATAAATAAGATCCAGAAAGGTAAAGTAAGTTACTAAGTCACTTAGTAACAACCTAGTAGAGGTTTTTAATAGTTACTTCCATGTTCCACTGACTGTAACACACCCTACCACCTCCCATAGATCTAAACAAACAGGTAAAATAACTTCCAACATCATGGTCAGATTAAATGTAATCAGAATACTTCAAGCTATAGATCTAGATACATAAACAAACATCTAACTATCTACCTATCTATCTATCTATCTATCTATCTATCTATCTATCTATCTATCTACCTACCTACCTACCTACCTACCTATACAGCAACTGTCTATTTCAATGCCAGGTTACCACAGTAACTAATGTTTTGACATAACTGCATTTTTTTGATTGAAAAAAAAGCACAATTATAACTTCCAGATACTATGAGTCTGTAACCTCACAAAGAGTCAGAATCAATATTTAATTCCTAACAAAATCAAAAAGAGATTGCTTTAGGTAAGCATAGGATTATTACATTAACCCCTGGTATGTCCCTCTGTGTATTGGCATTATTTTTAAGGCAACATTTTCCAAAGAGAATCACCCTTTCTTAAAAATAACAAAAATACTTTTATCTGGAAACTGAGATCGATACTTATTCATTAAGTATACATATAGCATTTTGTTTTGTCATAGCTTTCTTATTTCCATTGTTGCCTATTGGTTTTTAATATAGATATTTTTATTATTATTTTTTCTACCCCATGTGAGTTTAGAACTCCTATTTGAAAGATAAGGCAATAGGAACATAGAGACGTTAAACAGTTTTCTCAAAAGTAGACAATAAAATCAAGTCTAGAACAATTGAACTCATAACATTCACTTTCTACTCTCCTAGAAAAAAATCTTTTTCAGAAAGTATGTTCAAAAGTGTGTTTCTGTCCCTTCTAGAAAACAGATCATTCTTTCTTTCTGTTCTGATGGAAAAATAAGCTATAATAATCAGAAATTATTTTACTTGATTATCACCTTACCTGGAGAAAATGGGTAAACAATTCAATCTAGCTTGCTTATTTAGAAGAAAAGCTATACTATTCAGGAAGAACTGCCACCGAAAATCTTATCCAAATAATGAATGGTTAGTAGTTGATTAAAAATATAACTAGTAATGTTCATCCTCATTTCCACACCTTCCTATTTGACTCAAAAGAACTCTATACCGTTATCCTGCTTGACACAGCTCTATTTGCTTCAGCCTCATGATCATTTCTAAAGCCTGCCTTTAGACAGGAGGGCTTACCACAGATACCCAAGGAGAACCCAGGTGTGGATTTAATCCATCATAAGGTCACTAAATGATAGGCTCACTCTGGGCTCCCAAACAAGGCCATTAAGATTATCAACAAGTCACTTCAAAGTCGTGCTTTTCCCATCAAAGTGTTCAGTTATCTTTATGGTTAAAAAAGGAAAGGAAAGTAAATTTGGCACGTTCTAAATTAATGACAATACACAATTCTTCCATTTTGACATCTTCAGCACTTCAGTCTATAAAGAAGCTAAGTAGCTTCATTTAGGACAAGTACTATTTCCATTTCCTTCAATTACACAGTTTTAATAGGTAGAAAAGACTATTGCGCTTTAGTCTTTGATTGTTAGTCTTGTATTTATCAAATGTTGTGATTTTCTCATCTCTCACAGAAACTTACAACATTTATTACATATACTCCACTTAGCCCAAACCACTGAACCTCCTCCCCATCACTTAAACAGCATCAAGGATGCTTCTTGCCTTTCTAGTTCTTTCTTGTCTTACATTTCTCATTTGTCTTCCGTGGGCTTTGGACACTTGCCCTTTTTAATGAAAATCAAGGTCTGAAATGTGTCTAAATCATTTTTTATAGCATTGGTAAAAGAGATTATGACTAATTACTTGAAAGAATTATCTACAATATAATGGGCATCCCAATGCAAAACCATTTCTATATAATGGAAGACAACCGTATCAAAACCCTTACTTTAAAAACAAAAAATAGTGGCTTTCTATTGAGGAGGAAAAAATTACTTTTACTAGGAATCTAAGAAAAAATTATATGAGTAAAGAAGAGTCTGTCTCTTTTCTTGAAAACGGAAGAAAAGAAGTTCTCCTGCAATGTTGTTTTTTCCCTCCATTACACTCACATGGTTGTAATGGAAATACTTTTAGTACTTTTCGACTTCCTTCTTAAGGATATGCAGAGTTACAAAAATGTTACTTGATTTTACATGAAGACATTTCAACATTATTTCAACAAGCATTTACTGAGTCTGTTATATTTAAGTCTCTATATTAACTATTTCAGGGTATAGAAAGTTTATAAGACGTAATATCTACCCTCAAGGAGTATCTGGTGTTATTTTTTCACTCCTATTGTTAGGATTTTTGTGTCAACCGACATAGTTTATTTAAACATGTAAATAGCAAAACAGATTAAAATGCCCTATTCAGAAGATGCAGAAGAGGAAAGGCTGTAGCTATTTAGTAGAATGTGTAGAAATAAATTGCTATTCCAAAAGGGCAGACATCCAACAGCACATCAATATCACCATCAAAACTGTTGGTAATTGGACCACTTATCTCAGTTCCTATAGAAAAGTGCCAAGGAATGAATAGATTGTAGAAATATGTCAGCAGTAGACAACAGGAAGGGAAACAATTTTTTACCTGAAGGATACTCATCTCTAAAATAATAGCAAAGACAAGAAATATCTGCTAAATTTTAAAGGAGAGACATAGGTTTTAGTTAGAGTGGGAGATAAATTAAGAAGTGTTATAAGGATATTTTTCTAATCTAAGTTTTAATCATCAGAAATAAAAAATTATCAGGTAAAAATAGTAATTGTCAAATTTTTGAAAAACATGTATTAAAAAACTTTGAAAGGAGAATATTCTCATTTTTGTCCACTGAAATTATACCAGATAAAGACACAATCATCAGTATTAATTTACAAATTAGTTCTGCCAATGCAATATGAGCTCCTCAAAGGCAGGGTCTGTGTATGTATGTGTATATATTTGTTGAATAAAATGAATAAATGAATGAATGAACAAGTGAATGAACTGAATGGAAGGGAGTATGAGCAAGAAACTCATGTCTTGGGTAAAAACATTCTTAACCACATATTGAAAAAGCAGTGCAGGATTAGAGGGGAGGCAGGCACTGCACAAAATTTAAATGGCTATTGTGCTTTTGTCTGTAATGGAGAAGGTCAAAGGTTATCACATATGATCGCTCTAAGATGTGGTTAAGAGACAAAGTGGTCTTCGGAAAAATAAAATCAAAGTAGGCATTTGTGTTAAGCACAGAATGGATTATGAGAGACAAACATTTTCTGTACCCTTTGGTGTACTCTTCTCTGCTCTATCCAAGGCCCTACCCTTTTAACACAGAGTGCCTTCAGGCTTGCTCACTCTCAGTCCAAACCCTGTGTGTCTATCCCCGTCTCTGAGAGTGTGGTGTCCAAATCATCCCCCTCGTGTCTGCTGCCCCACTAAAAGCAATCATCATACCAATAAAACATCTTAACTAAAGCAGCACACAAATGTGCTTATGAATACTCATTTCCCCTTATGCTTTCTACACTATTTATTTATTTATTCAAGCTAAATTTGATTACAGCACCATTCAGGTGATAGTGACTTGAGAGTCTTTCATGTCATGACCAAAATCACACCACAGAAGTAATTCCTCATAGAAATATATTGAAAGAGAAAACCTAAAACTCCAGTTCCTACCATGTCCAAAGATATTACCCTCTGTTTAGATAATATCTTCTATCTACTTCCTGGGTTCTGTACTTGACTCTAGTATTGTGTGCTTATATAAACTTAGCCAACTCAAAATTCTTATTCTTCTAATTGTTAGGAGTTGTTCTGCCTTAAACCAGGTAATTCTCTAAGCCATATTATCTAGCTCTCAACAGACTCTGATCTTGTTAGCCACTCTACCAGGACAGCATGGCTTAGTACATAATAACAAAACAAAACTTTGCTTATTGTTTCATGGGTCATGGTTATCTCCCCTTTGCCCTTTGAATTTCTCTTATTAATTCATCCACTTAAAGCGTCTTCAACAGAGATCTAAGATAGTGATTTTTTTTTCCTTAGATTTCCCAACCGCCTCCTCTGCAGCTGACTACAGAAATACTATCCATACTGTAGTTTCTTTAGTCTCTAAAAAAAAGTAAAGCTAAATTGCCAATGTGGAAGACTCTTCTCTACATCAGCTAACTAAACTCCTTATGAACATGTATATTTCACAGTCAGCTGCTTATAAAACATGGTTGTCAGGTCATGAAACTTGATAATCTGTTCACATAATAATATACATTCTGGGGATATGCTGTAAAATAATAATTTAAATAAAAATGTAATTTTTTAACTCTTTTACCACGATTTCAACATCCTTGACTGCCTGAAGAAGGTGTATTATCTTCTGAATCGGTAAATTGAATTGTACTGAGGATTTTGCTAAGTAATATTGCCTGTGGAACAGAATAGTCTATAATGAGAGAATGTCATATCATTTAGACATTAAATAGCTTTTTAGCATAATTATTTGATAAATAAAGTCACGAAAATTATGTAGGACAACTTCTTACTGGAAACTATTGAGGAAATGACAGAGTGAATGTGATGCCAGATTTAGCGGCACATGAACTGCAAGACAGCTGATCTTTTGTGGCATATTTCTGTACTGCTGAGGAGTCAGGAGAAGGAATGTTTCATAAATGAAACATTTACAAAGGTGACCCATGCCAAGAGCAGCATGGCTTCAGTATACAGAAAAGAACGACAGATGGAAGCTTTATTGTTGGCAGAAAAAATAAAAGAAAATAGCATTAAAAAAAAAAAAACAGGAATTATCACCATTACCCTGTAGGGAATGCAGATCATTAAGTGCTATTGTCATAGGGTTTATCCATAGGATCTTGTGCAATAAAGTAAATACAATAGAAATGATAGTGGCATTTTAACATTTAGGCAAATGGAGAATATTTTATCCAACATGGGCTTCTCAGGTATAATTAAGCATAAGAAAGCAGATGCAGGCTTTCATAGGATCTTGATCAGTTTTAATTTATTGATTACCCAAGACATGAATTACGATCAGAAACGTAAAATGTTGAGAAATTCTTTTGGTGAAGTTGTCAGGACCCAAATTCCATCCTCAGCTTTCATGGTTAAGAAGCTCAATTTTTATTCCTCCAACAAGGAGTGATCGTATTTCAGGAGACTACACCTTGCTAATCAGGCATATAGGAGACTAACTTTAAAATGAGAAGGATGATTTATTAACTGATGATTTGTCTCCCCAGGGAGTCTCCTTTCTTGCAGGTAAACACACCAAGAGACAAAATTACCTATCAAAGATTTCTTGGAAAGTACTAAATGACTGGAAAGTAGTAACCCTGTTTTATTTTTTCTTAATCCTCTAGGTTTATTTCTATTTATAGAATTAAGAGTTTTATCTACCCATTTTAAAGCTCTTAACATTAAATAGTGCTGAAAAAAACATTGAAAGTTTCTATTTAAATTGTTTTTCAAACATATGTACTGCCAACTACAACTCTGGCATTTCAAACACTATTTACAAGGCATATTATAGTTTCCACTATTATAGCCTTTCTGATATTGGCTAAATTTTAGAAGGCTTAATTTTTATTTTTTGTAAAGAAAATTGGTTCTATCTACAGACTCTCTTTAATTGCAAAGTAGTTTGTATTTCTTCCAAAAAAGATTTTTACATGTGAGTAAAATAAATTCCAATTACTGAGTTGATTGTATCCGGTTTCAAATAAGGACAGAGAATAATATTTCCTAATGATGTGGGGAAGAATCTAAACTTTCAGGCATGGTATCTGCTATTAGCTGCCAGATTGTTTCGGTCTTAGATTGCTCTTTACAAAGGGAAACACACTGTGGTCCTTATTTTTATTGACAAAGAATGAAGAGTTTAAAAGACTAAAAGCCAGTTGATTTCTTAATGCAAATAGTTTCTGAGCAATTTATCTTAATATTAATAGTCTTCTCCTTTCTCTATGACTTTATTTCATTATATAATCAAAACCCTCCATATTCTGAGTAATGCATAGTTGTACATTATTCAGGAATCTGTTCTCTTGTTTTCCCTGTCTTTGCACTTTTCAGAGAAAACTTATCCATTTGGGGATTTCAACTATTATTTCAGTGGTGTCAATCTCCAAAACAGTATCTCCAGCATAACTCTCTCTCTTATGCTTTAGACACAATTAAGAGGCCCCTTGTTGGTTTGCAAACTGGCGCCTATACACAGGGGGTGAGGAGAGACCAAGGAAGAGTCAGACCATTACAGACTGGTGGGTGGTAGCACTTAATACATAAAGGAACTAAAATACAAGGTTTGTCTTGGGCAGCTGTAAGATGAAAAATCTCCACACCCACTGGACAGAATCTTAAATTTTTATACAGAGTTCTCAACTGGGTTCAGTCCTGCATACCGTCCAGATGGTCTCTACAATACCTTACTCTCTCAAGACTCTGTCCCTCGATCTGCTCCCACTGCAGAAATGGTGGGCAGAACTGTACATTCCAAGGACAGGGAGGGGGTAAGGAGCCTCCCATTGTCTGAGTACAAATCACAGGTCAACTAGTATTCACATCTTCTCAATTACCTCCTCAAACACTCCTCAAACTTAACATGTCTGCACCTGAGCTCATTATTTTCACATGAACAGGTACCACCTCCTGATTTCCCTATTTCAGCTACTATTTCAGATACCCAGGATCTGCACAAGTGAAGAAAATTGAGAACCCATATCTAATTCTTGATTTACCTGTCCCAACTCCCCAGCTATCGTTTGCAAATTGGATGTTACAAGCAGAATAAGAGTCCCCCGAAGTTGTCCATGCTCTAATCCCAGGAACCTGTGGGTGTATGCTTTGTTACATGGCAAAAGGAAATTGAGTTTGCAGATAGAATTAAGGTTGCTGATCATCTGACATTAAAGTAAGGGACTATCCTATTCTAGATTATCTGGTGGGCCCACTGGAGTAACAAGGGTACCTAAGAGCAGAAGAGAGTCAAAGAAATATGTGACTACAGAAGAAAGGACCAGGGAGATGTAACACTGCTGGCTTAAAGACGGAGGAAGGCAGCCATGAGCCAAACAATGTGAACAGCCTCCAGAAGCTGGAAAGCGTGAGGAAACAGATTCTCCTCTAGAGCCTCCATACAGGAACACAGTCCCACTGACACTTTGATTTTAGCCTAGGGAGATCATATCAGATTCCTAACCTACAAAACTGTAAGGATAAATTTGTGTTGTTTAAGCTGCTAAATCTAAGGTAATTTGTTACAACGGCAATAGAGAACTAATACTGAGCTTTCTAGACCATCTTCAAATCTATCAGTTTTTCTATTCCTTACTTACTTTCTTTTTCAACTGGACAGTATCCTTTGGTCTTGTTCCTTTCATTTAACTTCCACAATGTAGCATCAGTGATCTACCTAAAATTCAAATCTGATTTCTCCATTCTCTATTCAAAATTCCTCAGTGGTTCCCTTATCACTTTAAAAAAAATTCTCCCAAAATAATTGCTTTAAATGTGCACTTATTTCTTCACACTGACCATCCGACCAGGTTCTGAGTATAAAAGTGAATCAAAATAAACATAAACTCTGTCTTCAGGGTGATTATAATATAATGTGATAAAGAGAAAATAAACTATAAAATAAATATATAACTGTGCATTTCATAAGTGCTATGAATCTAATTTGGATTTCTGGTTCACATAAAACCTGTAGTAAGGAAGACATGATTAGACAGAGTTGAGCTATTCTCTATATTCCCTTTAGATTCATGATATAATTACATAACAATGATCAGAGAAGACATAAGATAACTGCTTAACTAGTTTTAACCCAGTATTCTCCTCACTAAAGTTAGAGATGGGCACTAAAAACCTCGTTCCCAATGAATATGTACTAACATTCTATGGCAAATTTTTCAAGACAACATGGAATGACAACTGTTGCCTTACAAAGTTTACTTTGAATTCCTTTACACTGCATGCAAGATCCTTCTTGGCTTGATCCCATCTACCAGTCCTACTTCTTCCTGTTCCTCTGTAGCACTTCATCCCCACCCAACATTACTATGATGCACTGGTAATCCTGAAACTTACCTTGCCCTTTCACCTCTCCACATTTCATGCTATTCCTTTCTGCTTGGAATATTCTTGCTCTTTTGGTCCCAACAAGAAGACTCCTAGTCATCACTTAAAGCTTAACCTGAATTTGATTTCTTCCATAATTTACCCCCATAAGATGGAAATGCTCTTATTCTTATGCCCTATTGAAATTTGCACATACTTCACTAACAGTAATTATCTTACTTTATTTTACCACAAAGTGTATATTTCTTTGTATAACTGTTCTTCCTTAGATTAAATTCCTTGAAGACCAAAACTGTGTATTTTAATCCCCACACTCTTCCTCAAGATTATTTTTTTAAAAATGAATAAAGGAATAGAAGAAGAAAATGAAAATACACAGATGAGGAATTTAGAATATATATAACTTCAGTTAGTAAAGGCTCAAAATTCGATAAAAATGGATAAGTTAGAACACACAAACAAAAATTATAGTATCCTTTCAGTAGCTGCAAACTACTGAGACAAGTACACTGGGGAAGGAGTAAAGTCTGTGATTATAAATCCAGTGTTCCAAAAGCAATAAATAATAAAGGAACTTTCTGCTTTTCTATCAGATTGTATCAAAAGAAATTACTAGAGCAGAGTCAAAGCAGTGGAAAAGTCATAGTAAAAATCCTGCAATCCTGATCATATGGAAAAGAAAATTAAAAAAATAAAAACTACTGAAGTGAAATCACTACTTAAGCAAAAATTTCAATGGAAACCCTAGTAGGAGAGATTCTGTGTGTGTGTGTGTGTGTGTACATGATAAAGTATATCTGAAGTAGTTTTAGGCGTTTTCAGATTAGAAAATATATATATATATATATATATATATATATATATATATATATATATATGATCTGAAAGAATACACTCAAATATAAGGAAAAAAACATACCTATGAACAGAAAGAACCATCTACCCAAAATAAAATAAATCAGCTGGTGCTCTGGACAAAGAAAAGAATCAATGTATTATGGCCACTGATGTTGGAGAATGGCTAGGGAAAGGAACATCAGATGGTATTAAAAAGCATTTAAAAAGAGCTACAGAAGCATCTACAACAGCTTTGAAGTTAAATGTAGGGACCCTACCGATCTGACACTTTAATCTTGAAGTGGCCAGAATGGTACTTTTATAGAGTCCCTACATGGTTGGGTTTTCATATAAATTTAAACTTTTAGCGAATTATTTTTATTAGACACTAGATATACTGAAATGTCAGAAAATAAAACAGAGTATTAACAAATCCTCATGCCTACTATTGCTCGAGGACATAGTTATAAATTTTAATCACGTGCCTTTGTGCCTTAGAGAAGCAAATTGTGAATATAAGGAAGCATGGAAGCCCTGAAATAATCAAGATTTCATACTGTTACTGGGGAAAGGGGACCCAAACTGACAGTAACCAGCAACATGTAAGTTACTCTGACAATGGGTCAGTGGCAATTATCCCACATACCCCCTATTAGAAGGGCAATGATACCCTGGTCATTCTGCTTACAGAGAAATGGGTGACATTAAAATAATTTTAACTCAAAGGAATTCCACAATGCAACTATTAAATAGTTCTGCTAAAGCCCCAATCCCAGATAAGGAAGCTACTGATGTCAGAAACACTGACAGATACAGTCATTTGCCTCCTCCTCACCTCTGTCAACCATCTATTGAGTACTTAGTAAATCCAAGAGCTGTGTGAGGCACTCAAGTAAATATAGAACAGAAGGGAATGGGATGATGGACAGCAAACCATTTTGCATTAGAAAGTATATTCTGAGATAAACAAATTACTTCAAAATCTAAGTATTATACTATACCATATAAATCCCTTAAATATAGGGTAGCTGAGAATATTTGGGAATCTGACCCAAACTTGTGAAACTGAGTGACTTAAGGAGAGAACTCTGAATTTATTTTGTCCAGAAGATTAAATTTCAATGAGCATCCTCCTGATACAGAATTGAACTCGTGTTGATAAGAAATTGAAGTTCTGGTTTTTCTAGAAGATTAATACTCCAGTTGCTTCAGGCCAACTTGAAAATGACACACATTATAATGAAATAGTCCTACCATGACACCATAAATAATGATGAAACTAAGCTAAGTATTATGTCAATTTAAAAACAAAACACAACTTGCAGGTATGCATTTACTCACTAAGCTTTTCTTTACTTAGATTCCTGTTGAAGATGGTATTTGCTCTAGTATCACCTACATTCAACAAAAATTCTCCCTTTTGTACAGTTGAATCAACCTAAAAACATGACTCAATTCTCAATGATGGCTCATGTATAATGAGAACACAGTGAAAAAGTATTTATTACATTGCTTTTATTCCATAAATTGATTTTAGTCTCAATTAATAATTGTGTTATCTTTATGATTCTTAAAAAATAAAAGAAATGTATATTCTGAGAGATTAATTTGAGAATTGAGATAATAGTAAAAAATAACCATAGTCAGTGTTCTAGTAGCTACAATAAGCAGAACCTTTTAAAGTATTTTAGACTAATATTTACTTTTTCCCCATGTGTACTGTACACTACATATTCACACCCTTCAGTTTATAGTAAAACAATAATAAGACAATTTTTAAATCACTATTATAACCAAATCAAATTTGGATTTTTTCAAAAAGTTTTTGGACTAGCAATGATTAGCTGTCTTAAAAATTCTCAGCAATTCTCAAGTGACCAACATTATGCTTCCGTGTCCCTCCAGAATCTGTCACATTCACCTCTCAAGCCTTTTTTCTCAGCACTACATCCCTCAAATTCAGTGCTCCAGGCCTTACTAAATTAATTCAAGTGTTCTCTCTGATATCAAACTCTTTGGGCCTTCTCACAAACTAATATTCTCTCATCTTGGTGACTACCTCTCCTGGGTCTCAATTTACATGATAGCTCTTGTTGGAAGTCTCTTCTGATTTCTTTTACCTAATGGTAAGGAAATGTCATGTTTAATGAGTCTCCATAGATTAATGCATGTACCACACCAAAAAAGCATGACTTTACTATAACTATTCAGTCATTTATCTCCCAGAAGAGACTAGGTTTCCTACGTTTATGGACCTCAGTCACCTTGTTCACCAACTTTTTCCTAGGACCTAGCACCATGACCCTTCAAAAGGCTACTGAAGTATCCAGATGAGAAATGATGGTAGAGTTGGCATAACAAAATTCTCCCAACTGATCAAGGCCACAGTGAACTCTCCCTCCCCTAAATATGCTTAGTATGTGTCCAGCTAATTTTTGCTTCTCACTGGAAACTTATGATATGTCAGTTTATGTTATTTATAGATAATGTCATGTTACAGATGAGGAGGAATATGGGACCCAGAAATATTATAAGACTTATTAAATATCACACAGGTAGTTAGTGCTACTACTAGATTAAAATCCATATCTCTCACCAAGAATACTGATTTTCCTGCTATACCATAAAATTTCATTTCCATAACTAGCATTCATGCTTCTAGAGGGTGGCAAAACATGTATCTCCTGTAACTAGGTCACGTAGTAGTTAAAGAAGTATTTGATTATATTATGATTTTATTGAAATAATTAGAATTTAATTTTATTTATATTTTAGTTTATACATTCATTTTATTAATTATACGTAGTTTTTACTTTGTTTTTATTTTCTGTCACCCTCGTTCAAAAAAATCTCTGTCATCTACTTTTATCCCATCCTCCAATGAAATCTCAGGCAGGTATATTATTCTGCTATGCCTTCTTAGTCAAAATATGTTGTATTTCAAAAATTTTTAATATTAAACAGCCAAAATTCAAAATTCATATGACTTTGCACTTCTCCGTCAATTTGATTTTGCTTAAGGCCTGTGTACAGTGTGGAAGTAGTTTGTGTTTAGATTCTCTTCACAAGCCACCACTCATTGACTGCTATTTCCGACTCACCGGGGTCAAAGTAGAGAAGGGTAAGCTTTTCACGACTGGTTCAGTTGATCTGACTTTGGGGCTCTCTGAGACTGGAAGATGGTCAAAGATGGCTTTACCTTATGTGACCATTTTAAGGAAATTTTCCTGCTGGGAAACTAACTCTGAAGAAAACAGTGTCTCTTCCAGTTAATTATAAACCATTTGAACATATGAGGCAGTACCTTTCTAATGTGTATTCCAGGACAGTTCCTTTCTAAATGGTCCACATTTAGGATATAGAAATGCACAGATTTGACCCGTGCACCCTAGTTTATGGAGTTCCCTCCTGGTGCAGCCCTGTATCTGCTCTGCTCTCCCGTCTCTGGCCACCACGTCATAGACTCCCCTACCATTCTTAGGCTCCCAAAATTATAGCTAACACATATTAACCTTTGAGTTGTCCCTTTAATATTTCCTCCACTAAAGCATTACTTCTCCACCCCGAATTGCAATTCCTTTCAATGTTCCCAAATGTAATCACTTATAATAGTTGAAATTGGCCATCTTTAATGCTAGAAAGATTGTTTTTAAAAACTTTTAACTATGAGCTGCAGAGGGGATGCTCTATCCCATACTTCACCTTAGTATGAACCTATATACGGTTCTTGGCTTTGAAATTCCAGCTGAATTCATGAGTCTCATTTTAAAATCCTATATTGTAATATAATAATTTTATCTAACATTAATTGAATTAATCCTATGAGTCAAACACTTAGCTAAGCATGTTCTACATGGAGTATCTTACTTGCTATTTATTTCACACTTTTTTTAAAGTTCTTATTACTACCTTCACTTTACCAGTTAAGAAAGCAAAGTCCTGAAGAGGTAAAGAAATGTAATTCAGGAAAGAAATCTAGTAAGAGGCAGAAGCATTTGAATTTGATGCCAG
This sequence comes from Camelus ferus, assembly GCF_009834535.1. Classification (NCBI taxonomy): domain Eukaryota; kingdom Metazoa; phylum Chordata; class Mammalia; order Artiodactyla; family Camelidae; genus Camelus; species Camelus ferus. The sequence goes on along the minus strand of NC_045696.1, from coordinate 38,231,791 downwards.
TTGGTCTTATATTAAAGCCCAAGTACCTCACCACTATGCTAACATCTCTCTGATCTTGTGAAGGATGAGAAACCAGGACAGTTGAAGAGAGAGGAAAAATAGAGCAGCCAGTATTACAAGAAGAGTGAAAGGGAGGAAGGATTTTTAACACATGAGATTTGAGAGGTATCCTGTACTCAATTGGTTTTCTGATTAAAGGATTCTAATAAGCAGCTATAAAAAACACAGCATGACATAAAAGTTTACATTATTTTATATGGAAATTTTCCTAACATAAAACCAACAAAATAATTACCTTAATATTTATTTAGAATTTTAGAAATAAAATATCGTAAAACTTGATTTTAAATTTAATTGATTTTACAAGAGTCTTGTTTACTGCCTAATCTCCCACAGTGTGAAATGAATTAATACTGAGCTGGAGTCATCCACATTTCTATTGAACAATAAAATATGTAAGCTGGCACTTTTTAAAGCATTTACCTTTGAATTTTATAATATTTCACACCTAATCTGAGCAACTGGACCAAGGTAATGAACAATCTCATGACAGAAGGCTATGGGCATTTGTATTTGGTCAGCAATTTCTGAATTAAAGCCCGCTTGGAAGCTAAACTTCATGTCTTATTTACTTCAGCTTTGAAGGCTGATCAAGAAGACAGCTCTAACTCTTGATAAGCATATATTTCCCCTCAGGAAATTTCCATTTTTTTCAAATTGTTCTGGGAAAAGCAGTTACTGTCTGCTGTGTATCCAGAAAGCAGAATTACAGTTATGTCACTTAAGTATGTCTGGACACCAATGTTTTCATGTGTCTAAACAGAATTACTAACCTTGGACATTTTTATAAGAAATATAAGCACAAAGATATTCAGATAACCTAAGAATAGAGAAAACAAATGCAATCTAGTCTGGCTTAAAATACATCTTATTTTTTTAAGGATATAAACATTACCAGTTTATCCCCTCTCAAGAAATTCTTGAACATGTATTTCAAAACCATTAAGTATTATATAGAATGGTAAAGTGTATTAATCAAATTTTCATATAAAACTTAAAATATGGAGGTTTAAATATTTTTTAATGATTAATATAGTCACTAGTAGTTTTCACAAAACTTTATTTTAACATATTCTTGGGTATTCTTAAAAAAGATTTGGACTTGACCAAATTTTTATTAAGGTAGAAATATTAGAAATAACTTAAAACTCAATGTAGGATCATTATTATCTGTTTAGAAGCTTAATACACATTAGCAAAATTTCATTAGGGGAAAGAGCATATTAAAAATTTATCATAAAATCTGACTTGCAACACACATTTAATGAAATATACGTATACACGAGAATTTTCAGCTTGAAACATGTTTTTTAAATTGTAAGTCCATGTGAAATTAATGAATATATTTCCTACTGCTAACAAGACTCCAAATGACTTTTTTTTTTGCAAAGTCCAAGAAAACTGTGAGCATTACAAAACATATCTCAACAAAATTTCCCATTTTCTTAACACTGGCATTTGGTAGAGTTACTATCTAATATCAATAGCATGTACTGAATGAATACATATGACTCTTTTCACTAATTTTTTTTACTCTTTTTTTCTTTGACCCTGTATTACCCCTGACCAAATCAAATTGTGAGTTATTTACAATGACTCTGTTGTATATCTTTTGGGGCAAAACTGTATTTTGTCCTCCTCTGATATATAGTTCCTAGATGTCCAAAAATAAATAAATACTTCATTTTTCACACAGTTTATCCCCTCATCCACTTAGCAAAAATTATTTCTTGTATAATTCTCTTCTTAAAGACCATAATCCTAAGAATCTTAAGAATCACCTGTCAAATATTTTATCTCATGGATTATAATTCATACTCATATATTTACTTATTTAAGCATGACACGTTCACTCAGTTCTAAAAAAGCATGTTTCTTTCTTCTTAAAAGAAGCATTACTCTATAATGAAAATAATAAAATAATTAGAATAATGCCTTGATTTTAGAGGATTCCTAAGAGCTTTATTTTTGCCACCTCACCATCTTAGAAAAGAAAAACTGAAGTGTCAATCTATGTTTTGATAAATGTCCAAACTTATAATTATCACCGTTCAGGAGTAGGGGTAAGAGAGGTCAGTAAATATAAGAAATTACTGACTATTTAGGATTAGTTCCTGAGAATATTTTAGTTAATAATTTATCAAGAATCAGATATAAGTTTTATTCATTAATGGGACCTAACTAGAATTATGGTTTTTTTTTTTTTATTTAGAGGCAGTATTACTGTTAACTTATACAAGATAAAATAGTTGAGGCAAAAATAAATAGACCCTCTCTCTACCAGTTGAGATTTTGGAAAAAAATGAGAGGTAAACTAGGATTCTGAGATATACCAGTTAGCATGCTCTGATGGACAAGAGGGTCCACCCTAAGAGAGCTGCACCAGAATCAAGGAAGAGTGACTGCTAAAGTACAGGTGAAACATAATACCCAACACTCCCACAGACAATCCATAATACAAGCCAAACACCAAACATACGGCCTCAGGAACAGTCTGGACACAGTTTAATAATAGTCATTAAGATTGTGTCCTTTCCCAGCTACAGCTATGGTAAATAACAATAACTGCCTTGCAAAAATTTGAGATATGGGATAGGGTAATGGGTGACTGAAACAAGCTTAAAGAAATTTAGTTTCTTGCTTGGTATGTCACATCCAGTAAAACAGTACTCTCTTAGTTTACTCTAAGTTCATCTTTTGGTTGAACCAACTAGGAAATCTAGTTGGATTATTAAACAATGTCTCAAGCTACTAAAGGAGCTATTGTACATCAATTCCACATATCAAATGCATAAAATTATTCAATGACTTAAGACTATTTTCATTTTTTCCAATTATCTTTGGCCAAGTATAAAAATTAGAATAGAGAATAGTTTCCTTCAACTCCACAGAAAAAAGATAGAGGCTCACAGTCTCTTCCTCTATTAGATTTCACAAAGGCATCAATTTTCAAAATGTGACATAAAGACCATGTATATAGTCATCCGGGATGTTTTAATAAAGCATATTCCTGGGCCACACCTCAGATCTACTGGGTCAGAATCTTATAGGGTAGAAACAGGCAATTAGTATTTTTCCCTACTTTTCTCTCTTTTTATTTTTAAATTTATTTTTAAACAAGTCTCACTCAAAATTCTGTGCACTATAATTTGAGAATCTCTGCTATGAGCCAGTGACTTTCAATCTTATTGGCTACCCACAGTCAAAACACAGTTTACACTAGGAACCAGTAAACAGACATAAAGCAAAGTTTCATAAAACAACCCTTGGCTCTGGTATAATTTTATATTTTCTATTCTCTTTTGTTTTTAAATTTATTTTATTTAGTAACCTACTGGGTCACAACACACAGTTTAAAAAACACTGTTTAATAATGTAAGCTTTGTGATTTTATCTTCTTCAAGTACCCATTGAGCTGTAACTTTCTAACTCTATAATATTACCCTCAAATATTAGAAAACATTGTGGATTCATTCCTCACATTTCAAACAGACATGTGAATACATCATCACTGCTTATGACAAGTTTAGCTAACCATCCTTGGAATTCATAATATATCTTGGAACTAGAACTGCTAAGTAGAGCCAGTTCTGAATCCGGAGAACACAAGAGATAGTAAAGATTTCAGTGTGTCCCTCAGAACCTTGCCCTTTATACCAACGAATTCCTTAGTCTATGACCTATTAAGGATATACAGAAATGTGCTGGGTTCCCCTTTCCTAGTAACTCAAACCAAGTAAAACCTGATTAAGTGATGAGATAAATGAGATAATTAATAAATTAGCTTCCATTGTGGGTAAAATTAGAAATTCACTATTAGAATTCATTGATGGCAGTCAGGAAGTTAGGGCAGGAAAAATATCTTTAGTAATATATTGGGAGCAATCACCAGGACATTTGGACTGACATCAGCAGAGGCATCATCATAGTTACTTACATGAAGAGTTTATTTTCATTTCCAATTAGATACTAAGTCTTTGTATTGTAACACATGAGCTACAATGCTGAATGGAAATGAATTGAGCACAGTCTGAGAGTAACCCTAACACAACTGCTCAACAACTTAATAAGTTACCTTTAAGACCCAATCTTGAATTCTTACCGACTTATTTTATTTGGAGAAATATAACTTACATTTTTTACATGCTGCCATTTAATTATACTATCCAAAGAGGAGAAATCCATTAAGATCTGGAAATTAATTTTCTTCTTTGATCATAAAAGCTTTTCTCAAAGTCATTCTTTCCTCATTTAAAAATTTCACTCATTATTTCAAAATATTTGTCATATTAATTCATTTGTTTTAATGTTTCAGATTCCAAATATAAGTGAAAACAAATAGTATTTGTCTCATCTGACTTACCTCCCTAAGCATAATACCTTACAGGGCCATCTAAAAAATTAAAACAAGTGACTATAACAAAACAGAAACAGACTCACAGATACAGAAAACAAACTAGTGGTTACTAGTAGGGAGAGGGTCAGGGTAAGGGAAAGGCAGAGGAAGAAGATTAAGAGGTACTTTAAGTGGAATATAATCTATAAAAATATTAAATCACTATGTTATACACCTAAAACTAATATTGCAAATCAACTGTACTTCAATTTTAAAAAAAGAAAATAAAAATATATTTGTCCTATCTTGTAGTGTCTGTGCTAAGTTCTGGGGAGACAGTAGAGCATATAACAAATAAATTCAACTTCATCGAATGTACAGTATACTTTATTTTTCTACACATGTTCAAAGACGGCTTCAATTACCATATGATTTATACATCATTTAATTATGTGGCCTCACATGGACTGGATAAACTGGAGATCAGTACCCTTTAGAATATAATTATGCCTATCATCATTTTGCCTGAATTTTATTTCAGCTGGTGTTCCCCTTTCTTACCCACCGTGTTCATGTTTCTCATGCTCACCTCTTCCCTTCAAGTACTATCTAATATTTGTCTCTCACTCTTTCATAGGTCAAGTTCTGTTGGAATTATTGTAAACTGTATCCCTCAATTGCTTACAGAAATCATTCATTTTTCATGGTATAATTTGGTACTCTTATATTTCATCAAAATTTTATTCTCTGGTAAGAATTGTGCCATAATTATGAACTGGCTAATCACAACTCAGATATTACATAAATTTAACCTAAAAAAGGAAACAAATCAATTACAGAAAATGGTTTTTAGTATAGAAATAATTCTGGATTCACATATAAAGATACTTTAGGAACACTCAGAATCAGTACATATTTTTTAAATTTTTAATCCTTTAAGTAAAAGTTATTTTCCAAATATCTCAATCTTTTTCTATTCACATTTTAACTATATTTAAATACACTTAGCTTATACATTCCCATAAATCCTTCATCATATTTGGCATCTCTGTAAGATAAACCAGAAACAGCAAGACCAAATCTTTGGGAAGTAGAAACAGTGAATGTCAGAGCATAATTAGACAGAGTAGATATATCCATATTCTAGTCTCAATTTACGTATGAATAACTGAGAAGGCCAAAGAAGTAATGTATGACATTCATTTTTGTATCCATCCAGTCACAGGTCCCTCAGGTTAAGTTTAACTATAGGAATTCAGGGCAGACTACAAACACTGTTTCAGGATCAAGTTTGTACATACATGTAAGGAATTAAGCAGAAAGCTTCCACCACTAAACTAAATCAGATTTGGTCTTAGGGAAAAAACAGAGAAGCCCAATGATTAGAACTGAATATACAGGATTAACCCAACACGAGAATCTTTGTACAGTGTTAAAGAATGCTGAAACTTTTCAATTAAGTCACAGCTACCCTCCAGCCTGGATGGGAAGTATGCCTACATGTGGGACTCAAATGGGTCCAGGCTCGAGCAAAGAAGAATTTATTAGGAAAGAATGATATGGTTCCAATATACTTTGTGCATTTTACATAACTATAAATATATTCAAATAAAATAACATCTATTAAGCAACACTGGTTTCTTCTTTAAAAATAAGGGAAAGTATAAATTATTAAAGAGGACAATAAAAGAAAGAAAATTTCTTTTTATTTTAAGTATTGTTAGAATAGACCTTTTTATCAAGATGTCACATAAATAAAGGCTGCTCCAGGATATATTCAAAGTGATAATTCACATGCCCTCAAGACAGCCTATTTTTGGCTGGCTGTCAATCCAGGTAATAAGCATCCATTGTTCCTCACTCCACTACAATCACTTTACTCTGAACACTCACACTCAAATTTCCCTTGCTAGAAAAAGGAGTTCATGATTTCTGCAGGCTAAAACCCAACTTCATTACTACCCTTTCTACCTGCTTACTGCCACCTCATTGATAGAGTTGCCTCACATAATTGACAAACATCCATCTCTTCACAACTAACCTAAACTAAACTTGACTTTGTTAAAGAAAGAGTTCAATAAATATTTCTCATCTATAATTTAAGACTATTTAAATGAACATGTGTTTCAAATAACATACATCATACAGATACTCATGTCTTTACATGCTCTCTCACCTATTAAACCCCAATTTTCATTATTGCTCATTTATAGATGAAAACTAAGCTCTGAATCTTTATTCTTAAAGATTTTTTTTTAAAACCCTAAAGTTTATAGGTAAAATAATGGTAACAGCTGGACCAAAAATATTCTGTCTAACCTCTCCACACTACATTTTCATTAACAAAAATATGAGATCAGTGCCAACCCCAGGTGCTGCTCTAACAAGCAGACAGCTCTGCTCTAACAAGCTGAAAATGAGAGGATGTGTATCAACTTGCACAAAGGAAATCCAACTCATAGACAGACGCTTAGTGGAAGCTAAGTATGAATCCTGCTATGATGAAAGCACTTTCGTCTTTTTTTTTAATTGAGGTTCTAATGGAGACTAAATTCTAAATTTTCTGATTGCATCAAATATTAAAGACAGTGAGTTGAAAACTGTAGCTGTGAAAAAAGCTGACATAAATATTCTAAAATATTTATCAAGAGTAAACAGCTATCATACGCAAACCGAACCAACCTCAACTCAAGATTTTAAATAGATAAAAATGTATGAGCTGTAACATTCTAATCTGGATAAGGTGATGCTGCTGGTTTTAAGTTCTGTGATTCTCTCTGCTTACACTGAAAGAGGATAAGATATTAGGAAATCAAAGATGTCCTAAGAGAAAAAGAAAACAGTTAAGGTGCAATAAATCCTTAAAGGTCTTAACACTCATCACCATATATAACCGAGAGAATGGTAGCATAAAGTTGAAATTTATGATGTGTTTTAAAGGGATAAGATAATCATCTAAGCCTGTTTATAAGATTAGAGTTAAAATGTAGTGCTAAAGAAAACAGAGGCTAGGGAGAGGAGCATACTTTGCAGGAAGCCTAACCTCACATACAATGTGGAAAGCAGCTACATCACCTTGGATTTCTTCTCCCTTACCCTGGTCCTCCCATACCAATTACCAGAATATAAAAGACAAGGAAATGGGGCTGCTAACACCTATTCCTGGTTTAGTAGACATAATCTCAGACTTCTTGCTAGTGTAAACTTTATTAATTCATGCTGATACCTGAGATGAGGCTCCCTGCGTTCCTGTATGAAATTGATGGCACCTCTGGTTCTCTCATGCTTTAAGATTTTCAGAGATGACATTTTCCTGCCTACAACCTCAGCTCTGGAGTAGTAGCCTTGCCTGAATCGCATCTTCATTTTAAAAGAAATCTCAGGCTAAATGGGAGGCTGCCTCTCACCAGAGAATCTAAAGGAAGGCAGATATTTGGCTCCGTGGCAGCTATATCACAGGTGCCACAACGTAAGAGTATTCAATAGAATGTTTCAGAATAGGACCTTCAACCTGAGTGAGAAATGGTAACAGGCATGGACAGAATTAATTATGGGGGTGGTGGCAAAAGCAGCAGACTTAGTGTTCTCATGGCGCTGCTGCCAGTGTTTGACATTAAACCTTCCTTATAAAGAAATACAAATTAATACAGTCATGCTTTTACCTCACATATTAGAAAGATCAAAATGTTGCCGATACATACTGCTGCTAGTAATATCAAACAGGTATGTTGCAGAAAGAAAATTTCAGAAGCTCAATGGACTGCATGGTGGTCGTAGGCTCTGCTCATGGTGGTTACTTGGAAATAAACACTGAATGAGAAGCCACCAACCTCATCAATGCATGTCACCTCACAATAGGAAAAAAATGAGCCTCTCTCTGAAAGTGTTACACAGGCACTTAATATAACATGCATATCAGTTGTGATCCAAACTCATTAGACACACTATCCAGGTGACCTCACCTAACACAAAGGTAGCTAGGAAATACAATCTTCCTAACATGCTTAAAAAAACAGAGAACTAGAAATACTGTACGAATATTATTAATTACTACCATCTGTTTTTTTACCTTTATAACTCTGACAGATTTGCTCCAGACTTTGAAACAAAAAATTGATTTTTTTAAAAAATTCAATCTTGTTGACTCACTTGATTGCCACATTGAGGCCAAGGGAAATAGATCTCCTTTCTCCTCAAAATAGTCACTCTAAGGATTAAAGTTTAACAAATTATGATTTTTGTCCCATCCCAAGCCACTATTCAGTAGCCAGGGATCAGTATCTCCTTTGCTTTGAATCAGTACTTTTCCTGCCCTTCCCAGCATTCCACCTTCACCCATAAGAATGGGTCAAGTCTGAGTTAAGAGAGAAAGAATACCGCCATCCCATATTCTAGCAGCAGTCAACCAGCAAGCAATTCATTCCCCTTGTCCTTCCTCTACCACCAATCCTAGTCTCCTCTTCTGCTCAGATCTGTGAAACTGTTACTATCACTACTGCTCACACCAATGGGCCCAATGTCCATTAAAAAAAAAGGCATTTTAAATTACCTGCAAGAGTGATTTAGACCACTGACACACTTGTTAATAAAGATGAAAATAACAGCAAGTTTGTGGAGTCCCTTGCTTGTACAGCTCAAGAGAAAATGAATAATCCTGAATGGATCAAGAGTAGAGAATAATAGAGTCCCCCACCACAAGGTGAATGTGCATTTTGACAACAAGATGAGGCAGAATGATTTGGGTATTTGGTTACCAGAAAGGTAAAATAAGAAATAAGAAATAAGAAAAGGCATTATTGCTCCTGACAAAATATACAGGGAGCTCCCAATTCGAGGCACATGGTATGATTGCACTTCTTGTCCCCTTGTTGTTGGTCTCAGACATGTGATTAACTCCCCAGGAGTTATAAGCTAAGTCACACATTACTTCTCACCTGGAGAACTCAATGGCTGGTTTAAGATCCTCTCAAAAGCATTCACTCTTTCAGCATTCATTGCCACTGCTCTAGTCTAAGTCACAGAAATTTTTTCCATGAATAATGATAATAGTGTTCTAGTTGGACTCCCATGATCAACTCTTATTGTCTCCAACCACTGTTCATTCTGGGATCAGAAAAACATTTTTTTAAAGAAATTGGATTATTTAATGCTCCTCTCCCTTAACACCTGCCAACAGTTTCACTGCTATGCAAACAAATGCCTAGTAAATTCCTACAACATCAACAACTTACCCAACATTTAGGACCAAGATACCAAAATCTAAAGCTTACAAAATTCTTAGAAACCAGTTTTCTCTTTCCTAATCTACTGCAGTTATTTTTTAACTGACACCACTGACTCCAGTCTTCACAATGTTTTAGTCACTACCAGAGAGAGCATTCTAAAATATTAATTACATCATATATTTCTTATTTCTTAAAACTCATTAATAATTTCTAATCAATTACGCTTCCTAATCAAGTATCTTCTAAAATCCCTGGGTTTCTGATACTAAGCATTAAATGTACAAATGAAAACTTTTAATTTTGGCTTTGCAGTTTTTTTTAAAAATCAACAGATAAAAATAGTCTAATTGTTCCCCTTTAAAATAAAAGCCATAGGGATATGAACTAATGGCAGTTTATGGAGATAAAGCAAGTCCTTCTCTCAGTCAGCTCCATTAGCTGTGTGAAACTGCTCATTCTCAGTCACATTGCATTTAATATCTACCCATATCTACCCATAAATGACCACCAATTAAAGTAGAAACAATGAAAAATATTGATGAAGAGTTACATTAAAAAGATAAAACATGATAAAGACTGTATGTAGTTAACTATTTATTCTGGGGAAGCTTTCATCATGTAAAACGTGTTATGTACAGATAAGTACTTGAAACTGCAATTTGACCTCATTTATTTCATCATGATGCACTAGAATATTAACATTATTAAACTGAACCACTGAGCATTTCAGTGCAAATTTGATAAACTTCAAATATCGAGATATTAAGAGATTTTTATACCATATCAAGTAGACATACTTTAATTGGTATACTAAAATATACTTTTGAATTATATAAAAATCATAATTATTCCTTAAATAATTGATGTTAAATTATGTATTAATAATCAAATAAAAAGTAAAATTCTGCCTTATATTTTGACTTAAATTTAAATTTACTTTAATTTTCATTAAAATATAATAAAATAAAATGCCTTTACCCAAAGTTGCAATATTACACCAAAAATGATTAAATGAGCTTTAAAGGTATTAAAGACATATCATAGTAAAAAGGATATAGAAGTAAAATATAAAAGTAAAAGTAAAATATTGAAGCATGCTGACTTGATAAACAGTTTGGGATCACCTCATTTTTCGATTTCTCCTCTATTTCCAATCCCTTCTGGCTACCTCCACCTCAAAAAAAAGAAAACTATACTGAATCAGTTATTCTTTCACAGAAATGCCAAGCTCTTTAATTCTCTATCTGGAATAGCCTCTTCAATCTTGTGGAAAAGCCCTTTGCTATTGACTCTCCTTCATCATAAACAATGTCATTCAAGACTGCACGTAAATAGAGACACGTAGATCAATGGAACAAACAGAGGGCCTGCATATAAACCCACATATGTACAGTCAACTGATTTTTCCCAAAGGCGCTATGAATACACAATGGGGAAAGGATAATCTCTTTAGTAAATGATCTTAGAAAAACTGGATATCCACGTGCAGAAGAATAAAATTAGACCCTTATCTTGAACCATAGATAAAAGTCAACTCAAAGATGAAAGACTTAAAAGTAAGACTTGAAATTGTAAAATTCCTAGAAGAAAACATAGGTGAAATGCTCCTTAAAACTGGTCTCAGCAATGATTTTTTGGATATGACACCCAAAGCACAGGCAACAAAAGCAAAAATAAACAAGTGGGACTATATCAAAGGTTTCCAGAAAGCAAAGGAGACCAACAAAATGAAATGGCAACCTATGGAATGGGAGAAAATATTTGCAAGTCATATATCCAATGGGGTTAATATCTAAAATATATAAGGAACTCTTAGAACTCAAAAGCAAAAAAAATCAAATTATACAATTAAAAAATAGGCAGAGAATATGAATAAATATTTTTCCAGAGAAGACATATAAATGGCCAGCAGACATTAAAAGATGCTCAAAATCACATTAGCAGGAAATGCACATCAAAACCCCAATGAAATATCACTTCACACCTATTAGGATGACTATTACCAGAAAGTCAAAAGATAGTAAGTATTGACAAGGATGCTTATAAAGGGAAACTTTGTAAATTGTTAGTGGGAATGCAAATCAGTACGGAAAATAGTATGGAAATTTCTCAAAAAATTGAAAACAGAACTATCATACTACACAGCTATCACACTTCTGGGTACACATCCCAAGGAAATAAACCACTATCTCTAATAGATATCAACCTTCCCTTTTTCACTGCAGCATTATATACAATGGCCAAGATATGGAAATAGCCTAAATGTCAGTTGATGGATAAATGGATAAAGATACTGATATATACATACACAATGGAATATTATTCAGCCTTTAAAAAGAAGGAAATCCTGCAGTTTACAACAACATGGATAAACTTGGAGGTCATTATGCTAAGTGAAATAAATCATACAGAGAGAGGCAAATAGTGTATGATTTCACTTGTATATATCGGGAAAAAAGCTGAATTCATAGTAACAAAAGAGTAAAACAGTGGTTACCTAAGGCTGGGGCATGGAGGGAAAGGAGAGATTTGATAAAAGAAAGATAGTATTACAGTGGCTTTCAGGGGTTGCTGGGAAGGGATCATGGGGAATTATTTTTTAATGGGTAAAGAGTTTCAGTTCTGCAAGATGAAAAGTTCTAGAAATAAATGATGGTGATAGTTGCACTACAGTATGAATGCACTTAATACCACTGGATGATACACTTAAAATGGCTAATATAGTAAGTTTTATGCTATTCATATTTTACCTCATATGGAAAAAAAAAGACTGCACAAGCATTATCAACTGTGAAAAGCCTTTGTTGATTCCTTTATAAGTAAGTCACACCAACCTTCCTTATCCTCCAATAACTCCTGTGCATATTCCTACTAGAGGATATTTACCACATTGAAATATAATTACTAGTTGAGTATTTCTCCATTCTGTGCTCAAGAATTCTGAGCTTCTTAATTAGAGGTTATTTCCATCTGTTTCAGAAATACAACTTGAGGATGCTGGGCACACCTCTATTTGCTGTATAATAGCTGATATGTGAAGTCACCACCATCTCGTAATCTTCATCTCAAGGAACTCCACTTTGCCTCACCTTGTACTGCCCAATCTAGATGCCTCACCCATTGCCTTCTTATGAGTGGTCCTAGGTAAACTACTTAACCTCTCTGTACCTCAGCTTCCTCATTCATAAAAAAGGGCATAATAGTACTACCGACCTCCCAGGACTGTTAGGAAATTAAGTGTGTATATTCTATACAAAATAGTAGACTTCTTTCCCTTTTTTGCTCTATTTCAATTAGATAACCTAGGATCAGACTATTTAACTTGGCAGACCGAGGCACACTGTGATATGCTGCAGCTAGGCTTACGTGTGCACAGGCACAATCACAGTGATACCTGGACACAACTGGCTCACCTGCCCTTCTTTTCTCTCACCTCCCTCTTCCATTCTTTTTTCTCCTTCTTGACTTGAGAGGGAGGCAGAATGGTTCATCTTTTTAATGCCAACATGAGTCACAGCTTCTGGAATTCAATTAAAGTTTGTTCAGTAAATCTAGAATGAATGATTAAACGACTTGATACCAATGTTTAAAGGTGTTCCAGCATTGCTGAGAAATAGTAATGAAATAATGCAGTTGCATAAGCATGTCACAATTTTCAGAACATTTTGACAAACAATATTATATTGCAATAAACCTGTTATCAAAACTTCACCAAGAAGAAAACTGTGGCTCAGTGAGAGTGAAGTATTTTCCGAAGGCCACAAAAAGACCAATGTCAGTCAGCCCAACTAGTTAGTCTGTGTGGTGCCTGGGAAAAGTGTTTTTAACTTTCTTAACCTTCTTCATATCATTTTCCAATGACTTCCAAAAAATTAGCAAAATTTGGGTTAAATATTAATTACCTAAATGTTTTTGCCCGATAGCTATTCATGCACCAGAACCATGACTGAATAAAAGTGATTTTGGATTTTGAGAAAATGAGAGAGAAGATATATGACTATGCTGTTTATGGAAAAAGTCAGAGATTAAAGCAACTTTCAGGTAATGCATCATTTACATAGTACAATGTTTCTAATTATATAGTCTCCAGATTATATTTGAGTTTCTTCATATAGAATTTAGCTCCACTGTATAGAACATGAGATAGATTTTACGCAAGCAGCGTGAGAAATAATCATCATTGACACTTATTTCCCCTTAATACTGTGAAATTCTTAGCAATATTTTTATAAAATTTTCATTGCCAAAGTTGTGTACCTCCATTTAGAAGTGATGTTCAAAGACTTAAGCATAAGACAAGATACAAAAAAACTCCTAGAAGAAAATACAGGCAAAACATTCTCTCACATACAGCTCAAAAATGCTCTCCTAGGGCAGTCTACCCAAGCAATAGAAATAAAAGCAAGAATAAACAAATGGAACGTAATTAAACTTACAAGCTTCTGCACAGCAAAGGAAACCATATGTAAAACAAAACAACAACCTATGGAATGGGAGAAAACTTTTGCAAATGATGAAACTGACAAAGGCTTGATCTCTAGAATATATAAGCAGCTCATACGACTTAATAAGAAAAAAACAAACAATCCAATCCAAAAATGGGCAGAAGACCTAAACAAGCAATTCTCCAAGGAAGAAATACAAAGGATAAATAGGTACATGAAAAAATGCTCAGTATCACTAATTATCAGAGAAATGCAAATCAAAACTACAATGTTCAGAGCAGCACGATTTACAATAGCCAAGACATGGAAACAGCCTAAGTGTCCATCAACAGATGACTGGATAAAGAAGAATTAGTACATTTATACAATGGAATACTATTCAGCCATAAAAACTGACAACATAATGCCATTTGCAGCAACATGGATGTTCCTGGAGAATGTCATTCTAAGTGAAGTAAGCCAGAAAGAGAAAGAAAAACACCATATGAGATTGCTCATATGTGGAATATAAATACATAATACATACATACATACATACGAAACAGAAACAGACTCATAGAATACAAACTTGTGATTGCCAAGGGGCTAGGGGTGGGAAGGGACAGACTGGGAGTTCAAAATTTGTAGATACTGACAAGCATATGCAGAATAGTTAAACAAGATTATACTGTATAGCACAGGGAAATAAATACAAGATCTTGCGGTAGCTCACAGTGAAAAAAATGTGACAATGAATATATGTATGTTCATGTATAACTGAAAAATTGTGCTCTACACTGGAATTTGACACAACATTGTAAAATGAATATAACTCAATAAAACATGTTAAAAAAAAAGAATGCACCTACATATAAAAAAAAAGAAGTGATATTCATGCCAATTGATAGGAAAATCACACTTGTTAGGAAAAAATCAATGAAAATCCACTTTATATCTTGTATGGAAGTGTCAGTGTGTTTTAGAGTTTCTAGTATTCATTTTGCCAAAAACTGGTAAGTGACTGTGGACAATTCATTTAATATTTTAAATCTCATTTCACTCAAATCAAAATTACAGAATTTTGCTAGCAATCTCTGGCTTTCCATTTACCTCTGATTTCCTATTTTATACACCCAAGTGTCCAAATAAATCAATACAAATGTAAAGCACAGAATTACATTAAGAAATCAAAACATCAGATATTGCTATCTTCCCATAATTAATCAAAAAAGTCCAATATTTTAAAAAATTATCACTTTGAAGTAAATAGATTAAAATTTTATTACATTTCAGTATTAAAATTGAAAACTAAATAAAAAGACTTTCACTAAGAAAAACTTTGTAATAAAAATACAAACTTTTTCCCACTTAGTATTTTTATATAAGACAATAAAACACATCCTAGAAATAATATATAAATACGGCACATATTTGGGGATATAGAGACAGAGTTACAAAAATTTACAATACCTGAATGAAAGTAGTTTGTCACTAGGTCTATGTAAAGGGCAACACACAGTTATGACACAGGTCGATTACATTGCCTGCAGTATCTTTCCTTTTTTTTCTCTTTAGTTTTATTTACCTCTCAGCTTTATTGGGGTGTAATAGACGAAACTATAAGTAATTTAAAATGTACGCCATAATGATTTGATGTACATGTACAACTTCACATATTTTTGTGATGATATCTAAGTTCTACTCTCTTAGCAAACTTCAATTACACAATTCACTGTCATCTACTACAGTCACTATGTTATACATCAGAAACTTAGGCATAATTCATGTTATAGCTAAATGTTTATATTTCCTCCACCTTTCCGCCTCCAGCAACCATTTTTCTTCACTCTGTTCAAGTTTGGCTTTTATTTAGATTCCACATATAAGTGATACCATGAAGTATTTGTCTTTCTCTGTCTGGTTTATTTCACTTAACATCATGCCCACAAGATCCATCCATGTTGTCATAAGTGGCAGGATTTCCTTCTTTCTCGTGGCTAAATAATATTCCATTATGTATATATACACCACATCTTCTTTATCTATTCATCAGTGATGGACACTAGCATTGTTTCCATATCTTGCTATTGTAAATAATGCTGAAATGAACAGGGAGCATTTCTTTCAGGATGAAAGAAAAGAAGTGAGAATGATGGATCATACAAAAGTTTTATTTTCAGTTTTTTGAGGAATCTCCAGAATGTGATTGGTGGCTATGGCTGCCCCAATGTGCATTCCTACCAATAGTGTATAAGAGTCCCCTTTTACCCACATCCTTGTCAACATTTGTTATCTCATCTTTTTGATGATAGCCATTCTAACAAGTATGATCTGACAGTTCATTGCGTTTTTGATTTACAATACCTTGATAATTAGTGATATAGAGTACCTCTTCATTATTGGTCATTTCCACATCTTCTTCAGAAAATGTCTATTCAGTTCTTCTGCTTGTTTTTCAGTTAGTTTTTGTGTTTTGTTGGGTTTTTTTGCTATTGAGTTATGTGAGTTTTCTATTTTTGATATTAACCCATATTAGATATATTTACAAATATTTTCTCCCATTCCATAGGTTGCCTTTCCATCTGGTTGATAGTTTCCTTTGCTGGGCAGATTTTTAGTTTTATGTAGTCTTACTTGTTTGTGCCTTTGTTGCCTTTGCTTTTGGTGTCAAATCAAAAACAAACTACTGCCAATACTGACATCAGGGTTCTCTTCCCTTATGTTATCGTCTAGAAGTTTTGTTACAGGTCTTATTTTAATATAATTTGAAATCAAGAAGTGTGATGCCTCTGGACATGTCTTTTTTCTCAAGATTGCTTTGGCTATTCAGGGTCTTTTGTGGTTCCACAGAAATTTTAGGATTTTTTTTCTATTTCTGCGAAAAATGTCATTGGAATTTTCATAGGGATTACACAGAACCTGTAGATTGCTTTGGGTAGTATGGACATTTTAACAATATTAATTTTTCAAATCCATAAGCATGGAATATCCTTCCATTTATTTGTATCTTCTTCAATTTCATACATCAGTGTCTTACAGTGTTCAGTGTACAGATCTTTAACCTCCTTGGTTACATTTATTCTTAGGTATTTTATTCTTTTTGATGCAATTGTAAATTAGATTGTTTTCTTAATTTCTGTTTCTGATGGTTTGATGTTATTTCATAGAAATGAAGCTGGTTTTTATATATTGATTTTGTATCCTGCAACTTTACTGAATTAATTATTAGTTCTAGTAGTTTTTTGGTGGTCTTTAGGGTTTTCTATATATAATATCATGTTATCTGTAAATAAAGATAATTTTACTTCTCCCATTCTGATTTGGATGTCTTTGCTTTCTTTTTCTTGCTAATTGCTCTGGCCTAGAATTTCAGTACTATGTTGAGTAAAAGCGGCAAGAGTGGGCATCCTTGTCTTGTTTCTGATCTCAGAGGAAAGGCTTTCAGCTTCTCTCCATTGAGTATGATGTTAGCTATGAGCTTGTTAACATGGTCTTTACTATGCTGAGGTACATTCCCTCTACCCCCAGTCTTTTCATCATGAATGGTTGAATTCTGTCAAAAACTTTTTCTGCATCTATTGAAATAATATGATTTTTATCTTTCATCTGTTAATGTGATGTATCACACTGACTGATTTCCAAATGTTGAACCATTCTTACACCCCTGGAGTAACGACCACTTGATCATGGTGTACGATCCTTTTAATACACTGCTGAATTTGGTTTGCTAATACTTTGTTGAGGATTTTTGCATCTATGCTCATCAAAGATATTGGCCTGTAATTTTCTTTTCTTGTAGTATCCTAGTCTAATTTTGGTATCAGGGTAATGCTGGCCTCATAAAAAGAATTAGG
Source organism: Camelus ferus (assembly GCF_009834535.1). Taxonomy (NCBI): domain Eukaryota; kingdom Metazoa; phylum Chordata; class Mammalia; order Artiodactyla; family Camelidae; genus Camelus; species Camelus ferus. The sequence continues at coordinate 38,213,892 of NC_045696.1, read as the reverse complement.
AAGTGTTCTCTCCTCTTATTTTTCAGAAGGATTTGAGAAGGATTAGTACTATCATTCTTCAAATGTTTGGTAGAATTCATTAAGTGAAGCCATCTGGCCCTGGACTTTTCTGTGGGATGGAGTGGTGGAATGTTGATTACTGATTTAATCTTCTTAGTAGGACTGGTCAGTTTAGAGTTTCTATTTCTTCATGATTCAGTCTTGGTAGTTAGTGTGTTGGTTATATCCATGTATTTTGGTATTTTCCAGTTATCTTTCTACTACTGATTTGCATTGTGTCCTTAGCTGACACAATGGATTATTTTTATCCTTTAAATTTGGTAAGTTTTTGGTTTTTTTTTTTTTTAAGCTCAACAGTCATGTATATCTTGGTGAATGTTCCATATGAGCTTGAGAAGAATGTGTATCGGATGCTATTCTTGGATGAAGTAGTCTATAGATGAAAATTATATCCAGTTGACTGATAGTTTTATTGAGTTCAACTATGTGCTTATTGATTTTCTGCCTGTTGGATATGTCTGTTTCTGATAGAGGGGTTGAAGTCTCCAAATATAGTAGTGTATCAACTATTCTATGGAACTCCTGGCAGTTCTATCAGTCTCTGCCTAAACAAGTTTGATGTTCTGTTGTTAGGCACATACACATGGGAGACTGCTATGTCTCTTGGAAAACCGACCCTTTCATCATTTTGTAATGTCCTTCTTTATCCCTAATAACTTGTCTTGCTGTGAAGCCTGTTGTCTGAAATTAATATAGCTACTCATGTGTTTTCTTGATTCCTGTTAGGATGGTATATTTTTCTCCATCTATTTACATTTAATCCATATGTTTCTTTATATTTAAAGTGGGTTTCTTTTAGAGAACATATTACTGGGCCTTGTTTTTTTGATTGACTCTAACAATCTCTGCATTTTATTTCACCCATTTAGATCATTGACATTGAGAGTGATTAATGGTATAGCTGGTACAATATTCATTACTGTCTTCTACTTGTTGCCCTTGTTCTTTGTTCTCATTTTTTTCTTTTTCTCTTTTTTTCTTTTTCTGCCTTTTGTGGTTTTAGCTAGCTTTTATATCATTCCATTTTCGCTGTCTTACCAGTATATCAGTTATACTTCTTTTTTCACCTTTTTTTAGTGGTTGCTCTTGAGTTTGCAATATACATTTACAACTAATGCATGTCTACTTGCAAATAATGCTATACAGCTTTGTAGGTACTGTACCTTATAGTAACAAAATAATCCTACTTCCTTCCCACCTCATGTATCATTGCTGTCATTCATTACAATTATACACAAGCATACACACATACATACATATGCATTTATTTTCATTATCAAGATTTCCATCTCTCTACTTACATTGCCCATCTGCTCTTGCTTGCTGTCTAATTAATCCATTAGAGACCTTAGCATAGTAATTATAGCTGTTTTAAATCCCCAATCTGATAATTCGAGCGTCCCTGCCATATCTGGTTCTGATGTTTGATATGTCTCTTAAAATTGTGGGTTTTGCCTTCTGGTACACCTTACAATTTTTTTTCTTGATTGCTGGACATGATGCAACAGGCACTGGTTCCTGTGGCTGTTTCTGCTTAAAAGTCTCTACTCTGGGAAGCAGTAACTCCTTATATTTGCCTGTCTGTCTCTCTAATCTTGGAAGCAAGCACTTTGCTCCATGTCCTCCCCTATCTTATGGACCCAAGAAGAGCTGATTTTTCAGTCTTTTCAGGTTTTTGCTTATTGTTAGAACCGAGTGATGATTTATAAGCTCTTTATATGTGAAATCAAATGTCTTTTTCTTTTTATACCCAGGTAGATTTTTTTAGATTAGTTTCCTTCTTTTCTGCCTTTGAAGCACTAACAAAAATCTTTAAATCTGCATGTAGCATTATCATACACACACACATACACACACACATACACACACACACACAAAACCCACAGGTAATATTCTATATTAGAAGCTGAAATAGGGAAATTACTAGACTATCAGTTTCAAGATCACGGGGAAAAATGCAGTCAGTGTGCCTGCACCAAGACAGCGCAAACAGGGGAGGGATATGGAAATGTGCTGCTCACCAAAAATGCACCCTTTGACTGTTTATTAGTAAATCATCAATAAATATGTCAGAATATCACAGTGATATTCTGGGTTATCATTAACTTCATGTTTTTTTTTTAATTCCAGAGTACCTTATAAAAATGTTAACTTTTTATGTTAATAAAAAAAAAATCCTATCACATAACTCACCAAAATAACTAAAAATAATTCTGAAGTGGCTGTATTAGCTAACAGAAGCTAACTACTAAGATCAACCAACCTACATTTATTGAGGGCCTACTACACACTTAATAGAGTTAACAAGAGTAGGAAGAAAGATGTTCAAAATTCATCACAAAAAAAGTATGTTTATAAAGGTAGACGTGGGTTGAACTTATGTATGGGTATTTTTTCAAAAGGCCCCAATATGATTTTGATGTACAGCCAGGGTTAAGAATCTCTGGTCTTTAATGATAAAACGCACACCACTTAGCACAGCATTCAAAGCTCTTCATGGCTTGACCCCTGTCTATTTTCCATCCTTCATCTTCTGCCTCTCTCCTCTTTGTAGTCTCTACCTAATCCTATTTACCAGTGTCTCACAAAATGCTATCCTATGTTTTCATCATGTTATTGCACTTGTTACTCCCCTTCTCTGGAATGATTTGTTATCACTAGTCACCTGATAAATAGTGACTAACATTTCATCACTTAGTTCAAGCTCTGCTTCCTATAGAAAGTCTTTCTTGATACCTGAAAATGGATATGACAATATCTTCCTCCAAAGCCATTAGTAACTTGTGCATATTACTATCACCACACCTGCAAGAAGGTGTCTCCACCCACTTGACTTTCTCTATTACACAATAAATTCATAAAGAACTAAGTTTACTCTTATTTGTATCCTTGATAAGGGTCATTGGTAATATATTTAATTGTGTTATTTCAAAGATAATGATCTAAGCTTGATTCCAAAATCTATACTGAACTTACTAGTTCATGACCTTGAGCAAATTCCCCAAAACTCTATGACTCAGCGCCTTCAATGTTGAATTGGAATGAATAATATGACCTACTTCCTAGTTCAGATGAATGACACAATGCACTGAAGCCCTTAAAGCATAGTAATCACTAGATTAATGTTAACTATTATTTTATTGTGACTGTCGTTGTGTGGTCAGGCACTTCTATATATACTGCATTTATAAAATCTCAAAATGAAACCGAACAGGTGTTATTTCTGCTATTTTACAGATAATTAAAGCAAAGCCAAGACAGTAATCCATTTTCTAAGAAACTCATTCTCAATAAGGCATAGGACTGAGATTCAGTCTCAGACCTATTTGACTATGCAGCACTGAGCAGAGAGAAATAAAGAAACAAGAATCAAGCATCTTACTGACCAAACTGCAAGATATCTCTGCTTTACAGATTATTTCCTACCTCTATTGAAGTCAAGCAGAAAATCCCCCTTAATTCATCTTTAATCTATTCTCAGAGTTAGAAGGAAAAAAAAAAAATCATGGCTTCCAAGCTTTTACCTCTCTATTCTTGACAATTCAGAGCAACTCTGACATCTCAAGCTTTTCATTATTGTTTTCAATATTTCAGAGTCGAGATATCAAGTACTTCCTACTGACTTCTAACTTTTCTTTCTCATTTTGCTTTCCACTGCATTTATTTTTGAACAGAAGAAACCTAGGTTATGCATGACTGTTCCTTAATTCCACAGCTGTTTGTTTTAATTAGAAAAAGCTATGGGCAGAATACCATGCAGATTCTCCATTGTGGTCATTGTGTAATAAGAATTTTTTTTTCAACATTTTTCCTGTTTAATTCACTAATAGTCAAGTCCTGGGTTTATGCAAAAGGTATGCTCTATGTGACTGATATATGTAAACGTCATCAAATAGATACAGCAGAGATCTTCCTTAAAATTTTTTATCTTTCTCTAGAGATTTCTTAAGGGAGACATCTTTTAATATTTAAATAAACATTTTTTTGACATTTAAACAAACTTAATTTATACAAATTTATAGTTTGTGGTTAAATTCCCAGATCATGACTTTTTTCCAAACATATTTAGTCAGTTAATCTATTTCATTTTTCCTGTTGTCAGTTTTGAAGAAAAATGCTACTTTAAGCTCCTTTCTCAATGCCCTTACAAAGAGGTACTTCAAGATTCAAAGAAATGTTATTACTTCTTAGTCTGGATTCACTTTCCTAGTGTAGGTATCTTTCCCATCCTAAAATATTATGTATTTATTCAATTCTCTTACCTTTATGGAAATAATATAGTGTGTTGGTTAAGAATGTAAGCTTTGGAGGTATAATGTCTAAATCCAAATCCTTACCCTGCATGTTTATTTCCTAGTACTGCCATAACAAAGTATGACAACTAGTTGGGTCAGAATAGCAGACATTTATTGTTTTACACTTCTGGGGTCTAGAACCAGTCTAAAATCAAGATGTCAGCAGGGCTGGTTCCTTCTGAGAACCATGAGAGAGAATCTGTTTCATGCCTCTGTCCTAGCTTACAGCAGTCTGTTGGCAATCTGCAGTGTTCCTTGGCTTGTAGATGTGTAACTCCAATATCTGCTTTAATCTTCACATAGCCTTCTCCCTGTGTGCATGTCTGTCCAAATTTCCCCCTTTTCATTAGGACACCAGTCATATTGGATTAGGGGTCCACAGTACTCCAGTATGACCTCATCTTAACTAATTACATCTGCAATGACCCCTTTTCCAAAAGAGGCCATATTCTGAGGTACTGGGAATTAGGACTTAAACATATGAGTTGGGGGGGGGGGCACACAATTAAACCTATAACACTCTGTTATCCTTTAACACTGTGTCAAGTTACTTAACCTATTTTGCATCCTGATTTCCTCACCTATAAAATAGAGATGAAAATAGTAATATTAACTTTATAGGTTGTTGTGAAGAGTATACAATTGAATACACTGAAGTACTCAGAATGGGGCCCAGGAAGGAGTAAGCACTCAAAAACTCAAGAGTTTATACTGCATTTGGGCAGCTATTTCTGGGAAAATGGCCCATAGAAAAGTTAATTGTCTTAAAAGGAAACACTGGCAATCTTAAAATCGAAGCTCCTTAAAATGTCATTTACTAGACAAAAATATAAGGTTTAGAGGCATATCAATTTTCTTTCTATAGTTTAGGAATTACACATTCATTCTATAGTTTATTTTTAAACGCATAAGAATTGTGTATGGAAACTGGATCAATACTGGGCACAATATTTTTTGTCACAAATTTTCTCATATTAACCAGGCACATGGTTAATGACAAGAATACTGCATAATATTTTAATTTTGAATGCACTGAAATTTTGGACATACTCATAAGCATAAGCCACTTGCTAAAAGTCCAATTTCTTGTAAAGAAAAGGTTAGTTCAAGCCACCTATATGTTTCCTTATCTTCTATACTGCAGTTGATAAGCATTTTATCATAACAAGGGGTGTTTCAAATTGTACTTGGGTAAAAGCAAATATACACTATCCTTTTGGGAAATTGGCTTCATGATTCTATCATAATATGCCTCCTAAATTGCTAATACTCTATTGAGGGTAGTAGCAAAATGACGACTAACTCCCCTAGGCTGAACTGGAAGACTCTATAGACTCTAATTATACAAAGTCATATTCACTTCATAATTGAGTTTTTAGTGGAAGGGCTGAAATTCTAAAGGAAGTTATTTGGATGATTATATTACCAGTGATTAGACATATGCGAGGTTTTGGCCACTCATTATCCATTCCACTTGTTTTAGTGGCATTTTTAAGGAATTAACTTGTCTCCTATAGTGTCCATTCATGATAAGTTTGTCAATCAAGGGGCCCTACTCTTTCTATGATACAGAGGCTCATGACCCAATCCAAGCTAACCAGACACACTCTTACAGGATTGATATTTTTAGCTCAGTAATACAATTATAGGAAGAAAAGGGTTGAAATCAATTCAGTTCAGTGAGACTGATGATTAATTCCTGGCGTCTAGATCCCACATGCTGCTCTGACTCCTATCCTTTTCTAAAGTTGGTTCTCTAGGAGTCTCTTTGCTTCTGTGGAATCATCATATCCAAAGTCTTACAAATCCAAAAGTTATATTATAAATTCAGTATTTATTTATAGGACATCTACTTCTTAAAAATTTCTTTTCTGCTTATTTAACTAGCTTTAATTCCTATTTGCTGCAAACAAAGAACTGGAATGAATCCCTAAATCAGGGTTTCTCAAACCATCTGCATCCACATTTAGTAGAATGCTTGTTAAAAATGAACACTCCTAAACACTATATTGAACACACTAAATCCAACTCTTTGGAAGTGGTGCTCAGTAATGTGTCATTTGAACAAGTTCTGCAGCAATTCTTACAGACACTAAGACTCAATAGCTGCTAGATCCAAACTGCAGGAAAATAAAAAGTAGCCCACATGGAGGAGAAGCAGGGACTGAAGACTCAAACTATATGGCCTCTCATTAGATACTGAAGTTGTCATTATTACTCATTAATCAAGACTGCTTATACAGTGCCTAATGAGTTTAACTATATATGGACAAATTAGTAAAATAAACAGGCAAAAGCACACTGAAATGGGCATTACAAATTTAAAAATAATACATATAAACAAAATAAAGAGTAAAAATGACTATTACTCAAGATCATAACTATTAAATGCTAATTTAAAAAGCTGTATGATACAGGGAAAGGAATTCTTCCTTATGTTTGCCAAATAATTCCCTATTCTTTTATTTATTTTATTTTTTGAGTAAAGGTAGATTTATTTAGAGAGAGACACACTGCATAGAGTGTAGTCTGTTTCAGAAGGCCATGAGGTGTCGGGGTTTGGTGCTCAGATTAGAGTAAAAGTAGGTACACACTCCACAGTCAGAGTGTGGGCCATCTCCAAAGAGAAGGGAGCAAAAAGGTGGACACGAGGCACCATGTTGCCAGTTTTTATGGGCTTGGTAGCTACATATGCTAATAAGTGAAAGGACCAGTCTAACTACCCTGAGGAAGGGGCTGGGATTACCAGGAAGTCAGCCATTTCCCACCCTTTGACTTTCCGTGGCTAGCCTTGGGACTGTCATGGCATCTGTGGGCATGTTATTTACCATGCTAATATATTACAATGAGTGTCCAATGAAGCTCAAGGTCTACTAGAAGTCAAATCTCCCACCATCTTGAGTCTTAAGGCCTACCAGGGGTTAAATCTTTTGCCATCCTGGTGTTAATTGTTGTGTTATTCCTCGAATGGCTATGCCCTGTCTCCTTCCTTCCTGTCTCCTTTCCCCTCAGAGATTTTATTCCCATAATCTTATGGGGTTGCAGAGGTGCAAAGGTCTGTCTTCTGAAACTACTTCCAGGCTGAGTAGGGGCATTGACCCTGCCTATCAGGGAGTAAAAATCTCAGAATACCTATCTAGGGGCCCCAGGGGCAGGATAGCCTTTTGTTTTTGAGTCCAAGGGTGGTATGGGCTGGAATCCTTGCATAGCCATCATCTGATACGGGACTGTTTGTAACCCACTGTTTCCACTGACTTCTGATGAATCTTCTTAAAGATGAAGCTCCTTTGTAACAGCAGTTTAACAGTCTATAATGACAAAAAGACTTAAAAGTCATGGTTAAACATCCAGTCAGGCTGTTAATTACTTGCCACATGGTCTTAATTTGGATGTCAGAGTGGTTGCCTTGGTGGATCTTCTCGAGTCCGAAGAGACAGAGCGATAGAGGAAAGAATGAGAAAAGATCAAGGAGAGAAAAGCCTTGGGCTTGGTGGGCTCCTTCACGGATAGAGAGCTGGTCTCTGCTAGATCCTGCAGGCAGCTTCAGCCACCACCTAAGGGCTACTTGAATCCCATGGTGTGGGAGAAACCCCCTGCTACCCTCTGAAGAGAGGGGAGCCGAAGCCCAATAGGCTGATCGAGGTTATGCCCTTTGAGCCCCATTTCTTTATGTAAATACCCTATGTTGGGCACCAGAGAGATGATGAAGGAAAAACGTGTGTGGGGCGTGAGGAGGGCTGTGTCCCAGGTCTCCTTTGAATCACTGGGACATGTCCCATCAAGTGTGGGTCCTTGGCTTTCCATAGGAAAGAGCAAGCCACAGTTGAGTAAAAGTAGATTTATGTAGAGACATACATACTGCATAGAGTGTAGGCTGTTTCAGAAGGCAAGAGAAAGGTCACGAGGTGTGGGGGCTGGGTGCTCAGATTAGAGTAAAAGGTACACACTCCATAGACAGAGTGTGGGCTGTCTCAGAAGAGGAGGGAGCAAAAAGGAGGCACTATTCTTTTAAAATAGATTACCAATATTTATAAGTGATAAAGTTTCAGTGCTTCAAAAAGTTTTCAAAACATTAATGTAGAGGAACAATATTTAAATTCAGTATCTTTGCATTTTTAATATTCTAAGAGTTGCCTGAAATTCTCCTTTCCATTTAGAAAGTACACTGATCTAACAGGCTTATGACCTGATTTCTTTTTCCTCTGTGGTTACTATTTGTTTTATCAGCTTTGCCAAGTAACTTATCGCCCATATAAATTCCATTAGTAAAATAAGTGCAGTAAATTATGCCGCTTACCTACTTTGGAGAAATGGAATAAAAAAGATAAAGTGGTAGAAATAAATTAATACACAGGTGAAAAGCATTTGGTCTATTTCTTCATTTTTCCTACTATGTCAAATACTCCATCAACTGGAGATACAATCAATTTCTCTATGTGTGTTAATGGGAGAGACTGCTGAGTGCAAAACATGCTTGAGTTTTTCAGAGAAATATCCTCCTTAAGCACAAAGATGCTATCCATTATTTTGAACTTAAATTAGAACTGATTTTCCTATAAAGCACAGCCTCAAGCAAGTTATATCTAGAATACTTAATGTGATATGGCCTGAAATATAGTAGAAAAAATTAAAATGTACACACACTTTAAATTTATAGTTCTTTTCACTACAGCACTAAAATGAAATACTTGAAATTATGTGAACCACTACACAGTAGTAAAAAATAACTTGTTTATAGAGCAAATATCATAGTGTTTCAGGCTGTGTATGTGTGTGTGTGTGTGTGTGTGTGTAATAGACAGTATTAGGTCAGAGTCCAAATAACTGCTAAAGATTATAAGAGCTACAGTAACAATTAAGTAAGCTATTTTAAACTTTTGAACAAAATACAACTCAAGCTTACCGTACAATATTTATGTGAAGTATTTTCCATTTCCTATGTGTGATCGTCATATAATAAACATTTAATGCAGAATTTCACTCATCAAATCAGAATGGTGAAAAGCTCAAGACGACAGGAAGCAGATGCTACCTCTATTTCCCCATGAGATTGGAAGATAGCTCTTACACTGCCATGGATTACCACATACTTAGTTTTAAGAAGAAATACACATTAATTGTTTAAAACTTATGTTTTCATAATGTTTAAAACTTATCAGTAGTTCTCAAGGACAGGAGAGCAAGCAAATGAACACATCTCTTTTCCTTTGAGGACTTCCAAAAATCACAGACGTCTAATCTAGGTATTTGTAGTATGATTTTATTGGAAAGGGAGCATCATACAGTGCTTGAAAGCACAGATTATGATAGGAACTAAACTTCCTGAAGTGAAAGATGACTGCATTTAATTGTATTCCTTCCTCTTCGTACTATGTGGGCTTAATTTCCCCTCTTTATATATTTGTCAAAAGTGAAAGCAATGATCTCACCCCTTCTATCATTTTCTTTAAAAAGTAACTTTTATAACTTAAGCAAAAGTATTCTTGATTAATGGATGACACTCATTAGCTGAAGATAAAGTGGTCTGCGTGCCATGGTATGCCCTCTTTTATAACCATTATAACTGGGCTGGGATACTTTCCAATCTCCAAAACAGAGCCAATAAATATTATCTGAGCCTGAAGTTTTCCTTATGAGAAAATGTAGGGATCTACTTCCTGACTCTAGTGACCCCAACCAGTTTGGATGAGTGACTATTTTTTAAAATAATTTCTCCAAATCTGAAAATGCTGCCATTCAAAATATATCCTCGCTAGAGATTCATTTGCCAGTGACAGCATATAATCAAAATTAATCCTCTAGTTGCTCTAAATCAGGGATGATGTAAATTAGGCTTTTGCCTAGGAATGAAGCAGCAAGGAGAGTCTAAGATTGGTGGCTGTCACTCTAAAATGTATTGGAAGGCTCAGCAAATGGAGCTATGGAGGTGTTGGGGAATGAGGCAGTGTTTATCATCCAGGAAAAAAGAAAAGGAGGCAGACAGAGCCCTGCTTCTTCACTTTTGCTATGACATTCTCTCATTTTCACTCTGGGGAAAACTATGGCTAAATCCCTGACTTCAGAGTTTACTGCCATGAGCAAAAGCACAGGTGACCAAGCTATTCTATGTATTCACAAGAACGAAAATGAAGTTAGTGTGTTTAGAGCATATGATCAAGATCCCATATTGTTAAAGGTACCACTTTCCCCTTTGTATCTCTAAAATGCTTCTCTCACATATTTGACATGTGTTTCCTGATAAGAGAAACAGTACACATAGCGGACACAGAGGTGGCTTTCTTTCCTTTTCTTTTTCTTTTTAAAATCTTTGCCCTCTGTAAATTTTGTATGGGAATGCTGTCATGTTAGATAGATGGATGATGTTACCTCCTCTAAAGGGATCAGGAACTCATTTTAGGAGCAGATGAGAAGGGAAACAGCTATCCAGCTGCTGTTTTGAATGGGCAAAGTTTTGGTAGAACCCTATTTAGCTGAGTAACTGAACTCTGATACCTTCAGATTTTTTTGTTGTTGTTGTCGTTGTTGGATGGTGGTGATGTAGCTAGCCTTCTTTCCTCAGAGAATTTTTAAACCTATTTTCTATTCTTTATTTTTCTGGAGTATAACAGACTGACAAAATTTTAGAGGTGAAGATGGAAGAAATGATTAACATCTCAGTCATGCAAATAACTTCATAGAACAACAGTTACCATCATTTTTAAACTGTCTTCCTGACTACTCTAAACTAATCCCAGAATTTCCATCAGACTGCTCCTATTGCAAAGCCTTCTCTCCTTGTTCTACATCTTCTCTCTTATGTTCTCTCTCAGTAGCAGAACAAGTTTTTCTACTGTCTCACACAGAGGAATTTGGGACACCTCTTGATACACAAGACCTCACCGAAGAAAAATTTCCAAATAAAGGAAGTTAAATCTCTTGAGGATGTTCTTATTTGGGGGCGTTTACTTTAAATGCAATTCTTCAGTATTATAAATAAGACTGAGATGAAAATCCTTGTATATAAATCTTAGCCTGTCTTTATCTGTGCATTCCCCTAGAATTTAAATTCATAAAAGTGGAATTAATGTATCCAAGTCGATGAATATTTTTCAACATTCTGCTTAATTGCTTTCCAGAACACTTTACATCTTCAAAAGAAATGTGTGTTTTCATAGCATTCTCTGAGGCATGATATATTAACCTGAAACCATAACATATCTAGAAAGCACAGTTAAACAGGATGTCCAAAGATTCTCTACACATTAAAAAACTAAAAAATTAACAGAGAAAAAGATTAATAGACATCCTTCCATAAAATTATAAACTCCTCCAAAAATATTAATTAAAATACTAAGAAATGAGAACTGGGGAAGGAAATTTCCTTGCTTTTAGCCTAAGTTCTTATTCAAATTCTCAACCCTCTTTCAACTGTTTTCCTAGCTTGTTCCACCTGAGGAGTTTTTCAAAGCTGGACAGTATTAGAAGATTGTATATGTATGTGGATATTACATGAATTTGGGATGATTTTTATTTAAACTGGAAGGTAAGAAACCCGACTTCAGAATAAAGTTCCATTGGTTGTAATTCGATGGCTGACATTTTGACAGGGAACTTATCATTGATATATAAATTACTATTAAAGTGATTGGTAAATCAGTATTTTATTCCCCAATTGCCTATTGTTCAATGTGTGCATGTCTTCAGAAGCAAATATTAGAGAGGAAAAAATGATGAGTGGGAAAATTTGGAGGTTGAAGCCAATCTTGATATCCAAACAGCAATAAAAATAATTATTTCAATTATTTTTAAAATACACTATATTGGAGGGAGGATGAGAATTATAAAGTGTTGGATTTGAAAATAAGAATAGTATTGTAATTTAGAAACTAAATTGATGGTTTTCAGTGCTTTTTGACATTCTAAGTGTACAAATCTAAATGTCAACAGCTAATCATGGATAATCTGCTATTGATTTTTCTCTGTTTAAAAATAGCAAATTCTGGCAGCAATTTTTATATGTATGTTCTTGTACAGGCACATTTCTCAAATATAAAATACAGGATCTATCAAACAGTAATTTACCAATTTCTCAAGATAAATGTTAAAGAATACCAGCAATTTCAAAGTTATGAAACACTGCTAAAAATAAATATTTAATAGAGTTAGGGAAGAGAGAATTACAATAAAACAAGAATAGCAGGAGATGGCAAGAAACTAGAGAAACATTTTTAATCTTTAAATTGCATATAAAGTAACCTATACAGGTTTTACAATTTTACCGTCATCTAAAGGTAAAATAATCAGTAGACAAAACCACATATAATCCATTAAAATTGAGATTTTTCTGTTGTTATAGTTTTTGTGTTATATTTTTTAAAGAAGCCAAACATCATTAAATAAACTACTTCTTAAAGAATACAATAAAACTTTTAATGAAAAAGCCAAGTCATACCACCTAAAAGCTCTATGTTAATCTAAACTATTGTTCACTGGATTTTTTTTTTTATTTATATGCAGAGTAAGTTTTAATCTTTAAGTGCAGAATAACCAATTCAAAGTAACTTAAAAACAGGTTTCTGGAGGAGTCATTCATTTTAATTCTCTTATTATTTACATATATTCATGATGATGAATCCTGATAAATGTGAGACTCATTTTCATTTCCCTTGTGTAACTCAAGATTCTTATTTGTTTGTACATTTTTAAATTATTTACCTTCATTTCATCTTTGCTATATTGCTAGTATTTAACTGTCAAATATATCTCTTCAATTTTACAACACTGTCCTTCAGGCCAGGGGGCAGATCTTATTTCATTTATAGTACTCACACCAAGTTAGGGCCAATATATGTTCATGATCAATATACTGAATAAATATATTGATTCCACAGTGATTCCACATAATAATTCATAGATCCTTGAGAACAGTACTTTTATCTTTTCATCTCTGTAAACAATAATACATAGATGTGAACTTATCTGTGGGACAGCTAAATCCACGTTATTTTGCTAAATGAATGTTTTAATTATTCAGTGACATATAAATAGTCTCATTAGTTAAATCTTAAACTCTAAGAAGCCCAGGACAAAGTGACCCACCTTTGTATTTCTTGTTCCCAGCACAGTGAAAAAACATAGTTAAGTATCAACATTTCATTTAATATTGGATGAATATATATTTAATTTGGAACTAATTTAAGAATTTTAGGAAAATATATATGAATAAACCATATAGGTTAGGAACTGAATTGATACCTAAGTAACAAAAATAAAAATGAACAAACAAAAACTGCAAGGTAACTATAGCTATATTACAATAAAAATATTTGAGAACTTTATAATAGAAAGAGGTTAATAATTTTATCTGATTTTAAGGCTTGATAATTTTAGGGGAAAAATTTCAGTTAGCTTTAACAAGCATATTAAAACTCTAGGATGCTAACCTTTAAAACAAATTCTTAAATATTAATTCTGCTTTGCTAGGTAACAAGAGCTCTTGAAAAATCTAAAAGAAAGCACGCGCACACACGTACAGATATTTGATCATAAACTAGTGACTATCATAAAGGTTCTTACACATGTTATTTTTACAAACAAACTACCTAACTGTTATTTTAATAACTTGGGTGAACTACAGTTTTCTAATCTATAAAATAAAGTTATTATACTATAACAGTTTAAGACAGTAAGTTATTATAAGTACCTTTTTTGGTCTAATGTAGTATCATAAAAATAACAATAAAATTGAAGCATGTTAATTTTTTACATATTTTAAACCAGGCTAAGCAAATATGCTATATGAACAATATTCACTTCTGAAATTTTTTTTTCTTCTTCAGATAAAAATTAGGATCACTTTCTGACTGCTTCCTCATTAAACTGAGTATATAAAATAGCCAAGGTAACAGTGGACTTTCCTCATTAAATGTTCAAGGGTTCTAAAATTTTCCTGGCTATTTCATTCCTTTTTTTTTGCTGAAGCATTATAATTGTTAACAAGGTACCAATGTATAGATTTCATTTAATTTTAGAAATGGACAAAAGTCTTACGATTTTGTGCAATGCGACCTATTAGTTTGTTCAGTTTTCTTCTGTCATACATAATGGCAACCACTAATTATTTTTACTTGCATTTACAACTTAAATATAATCTAAGTCTACTTTAAGTCCAGAGGGAGAGCAGAAGGAAATTTTCAGGATTTGTCTTCAATGGACACATTTTTGTTTGCAGAGATTAAGGATCTAACCCAGGGTATTGTTAGATATATAGAACAAGTTCATTTTTTAAAACAGTACCATAACTCAGTTTTTCTACCCCTATCTTTCTTTCATTCTGGCCTGTTTATAGCTACTTAGCTACTGCATTATATTTTAAAATAACCGTCAGTTGTCTGAGATATCAATTTTTGTAACTTATTTATTCACTGCTACATAGTTTAATTCTCTAATTACACATTTAATTTCAATTATTTTTAGCAATATTAAAGTATCATAGCAACATAAGGAACACAATTTTGCCTTTAAAAGTAAAAATTAAGGTGATATTAAGAAAATTCAACTCAAATTTGAGGGCAATCATTTCAATTAGTTTTAGATAATTCTTATTTGGAATACATTCTAATGTAATTTTTTTTATTTCCTATTATACAAAATATTTCTCTTTATGAACTTGCTTAAAAAACACCTAATTTATAATCATCATAGGTAGGCAAATTTTCATATATCAATTTTTTTAATTCATGGGTAAGTGCTTTTCCTTATTCTAGACATTACACTCTATGTACTATCCAAGAACCTGTTTGTCTTTGCAGTGCTCATGTAGCACAAATGAATTATAATACAGCAGTCAACCTGAAAGAATACATACTTATTCTACCGCTATGCTATTAAGTTAAAATAATTAAATTGTGTATACATTTACAATTAGTGCTTATTTTTATCAACTCAGATAGCCACACACCTAACATTACAATAGTAAAATAATACATAACTAATTCTGTTTCTGAACATTCAATTTCTAAGGAGATGCTATCTTGATCAAAAAGTAAGTACAGCTTTTACACTTGAAGTTATGAAATGAAATAGGAAGAGCAGTAATTTTTCATTTATATCCACCAGGTTCAGGTCCTCAAACAGGTTGATGGCTAGAGGATACAATGGTGTCCTAGGAAAGTAGCTGAAAGTACTTTTCAGGACATGGACTGAAAATACACACTTTCATCCCAATTCTTGATCCAAAGTTCAATTTAAAGGTATGCTTGCTGCAATTTGAAACTGTAAACTTGTTTCTTTACCATGAATCACAGTTTTTAATAATTAACATACTTTAAATAAACACACCAGAAAAAGGCAGTCTAATATCCTCTAAACAATAGCTCCTTCCACCTGTCACTCTATGAAAAATCATTACAGATGTGAAATATTTTGATTTTCTATACGTGAATGTGTTTTTAACGCATACTTATGTTTATTTTTCATGTAATTAAATAGAATATATGCCCATCCATAAAACTAACATTAGAAGATTCTTGTGAAGCAATTTTACAAGTAAAACACATGTTAAGTAGTATTATTTTACTCTCTTCCTTCACTCCTCATAATCTTATTTACTGTGAAATTCCTCATCTTATAAAAACCATCAAGTGATCAAAGAGTAAATATCAATTACTGAAGGATACATAACATCAACAGAGAAGACTCAGTTTCTAAAGATCAGAGACTGTATGATAATCAGTTGCAGCCTCAGAATCTAGCATGATGTCAAAGGGAGATGCTTAAGATACAACTGTTGAGTGACTTATTTTCTTTTCTTTGAAAGCAACTGTAATGAAATAATAGATATTATTTTCAAATGATACATAAATATTTTATATTATGAGGGCTGATCATCAATACTGTTAATATATTATCATATAACAAGTGGGTTTTTTAAGTTTTTAAATTAATTTTGGATGTAATTTAAAGAAAACAGAAAATTTTCCTGCTAGACCTGGAAAGAGACTAAAAATTCTTTCACTGGACCATATATTCTTGGAGGGAAAGTTCTACTTGAATTCCTTATATATGGTAAGTACACTCCCATCGAGAAGTAGGTCTCTGACAGTATCTGTTTAAAGAATGATTGTTTTCACTCAGTTTTAGGATATTTATCTTTGAAAATTAAAATTGTATATCTCATAAGAAGGCATAATGTTTAATGAAAGGGAATAACTATAAAGTAGTATTTTCCAGAACATTCTAAGCACTGAAGTAAAATATAAGATTTACTATGTCTGAATATATATTTAGGAATACTTGGAAATGTTTCAATGAGGCATCTCCAGAGTATGAATTTTCTAAATATACATAAAGTATATAGGACTATTGTTTAAGTTAGGCCTATTTATGCTTTTATATATTTAATAATTATATTCTATATTATTATTAAAAGGCAACTCAAAAAAATGAATAATGAACTAGTCAGGGAAATTTTTCAAATTACATGCAATTTACTGTTGTTTAGTGGAGACTAACAGTTTCTTCCCTCATTCCCAAGAATATCAGATATCCTAACATCTCATTTTCTGGGTTTCTTACAAGCTTTCTGAAAATTTATTTGTTTCTCTTCATTTGAACAAAATGCAGAGGGAATAATGGAAAATATCTGAAAACACACCTATTTTACTTCTACATTTACATTTTTGTTTTTACTAACATTAATTTGATCATAAAAGAGATGAATAAAATTGGTGCCATAACTCAAACTTCCAAATATTGCTCTGTATTTTAATAGACTGTTGGATCACCATATTGCTTTGTGAAAATGTCCCCAACCACTTGTGCCATTATCAACTCTGACAAAAAAGTAACTATATATGGAAAGTTATCATGTCAGAAATCCATTAACAAATTTCACTTGTTGATCCAATATGAGTGTACTATGTTATACACAATGGTTTGAAATAGCAAAACTGCACTATTAAGAAATATTTTAAATCACAGCTTGAGATGAGTAAAGTGGGAAATGGACTTCTTACCCCATTCCTTCCTATCTTCTGTCAATGATCAAGGTCATTTTCATGGAGAGTAATGGAAAATATTTTGGGGCCCCACGGGAAAAAATGATATAAATGTTGAGTATCTACATTTATTTCTCTATAAGGACAAAATGGTCCTGTAATCCTACCTCTAAAATATACCTCAAATCCATCTTCTTCTCTCACCTCACTACCAGCACTCTGGCCAGGCCACCTAACCCCTTTCGTTGGACAACTGCAACAGACTCCTAATTCTAGTCTCACCGTCTTCCCATCATCACTTCCCTCACTAACCATAATGCTCTTAAAATGAAAATGGGTTAGAATATCTCAATTGCTTCCCATTTTCCCTAGGATAATATGAAACCACAACTCCTTACCATGGCTCTTTTTCTTCTCTGTGGGATCTGGTTCCTGAGTCTTTCAAATCTTAACTTTGTGCTATCCTCTTCCTTGCACAGTATGCTCCAGTCACACTGGACTTAGGTCTTCAAATATGCAAGTTTATTTCCCTTCAAGGTCAGTGACCAGGCAGTTCCCTCTACCTAGACTGAACTTCTTCCCATTATGTACAATTAGCTCTTTCTCTTCCCTGTGAATGTGGCTTACATGTAACCTCCCAGATAGGCCCTTCCAACCATCACATTTAAAATAGCATGCCCTTCCTATTATTCTCTATCTCAGTGCCTTTACTGTTTCCTGTATAGCATAGCATTTTACTTACTTACTTTTTTTTTCTTTTGCCACTCTCCCTTACTAGAAAATACATTCCAAGAGGGCATAAAGTTTGCCTTATTTATCCTTTTTCCTCCATCATCTAAATATTAAAATCTAAAACAAAATACTCAATAAAATAAGGCAAAATCAGAGGTAATATAATTTCTTTTTTTAAAGATGCTAGTCTAATGAAATTTCAAGTTGATCAGAACCTTAAAGATACAGTATCTCACATTATGTTGTCCAATTTATATATATATGATATATACAGCATAATTTTTATTTAAAAAAATGCTGTACAGTATAAACAATTTAATCCTTCCATACAAGTTTAGTTTGATTAGATGACTAACAAAGTACAGTGGACAAAGTTAACCCATTTTGATTATTTAACTATACCTATTGATTTCCACCATATTTATACTCCCAAGAAATGTTGACTCAAGACCACAATGAAGAAATTTCTATTACTTTTGGGGTTTGGTTGACTGATATACAGTGTGAAATAAAATCTATTCTCTCACCATTTGGGACAAATGGAGTATGTAGTCAGAAGTACTTGTATGCGTGAAGACAGAAGAAAGAGATGATTGATACATGGTGCCTGTGATAGGGAAAGAGGATTGGTGGAAAGAAATACAAGAAATCTATGATGTCTTTAGTACTTCGTTTATTTCTACTAGCAATGATTGGTGAAGAAAAGAAATAATTTCTACTCTAATATTTTCTTAATATTTCATTTTGTAACATAAAAGTAATATAAGTTCCTTATAGGAAAATTTGAAAATATAAAAAATAATAGAAGATGTAATTTAGCCATTCTGTCTTATGCCATTAGATATATATTTTCCCCCTTAGGAAAATCCAAATAAAACTGTTTTATTCATGTCACTTCTAGTTTGAAGAAGAGATCCTTAAAGAAGAGTGTATAATTTTTATGTAAGAAAAAGTTTTTAGATATAGTCTTAACCCAAACCCAGAGCAAAAAACATTTAGATGTTCAATGCATATCAATGACATTTTGTATTTCTATTTTAAATACTAATCATGATAACTAATTGCACAATGACATTTCAATTTGTAAATATATAATAAAATTACATCCTAGTTTGTTTTTATAATTATGGTCAACAAGAAGGCATGTGATTACAATCTCCTACACCTTTACAACTACAGTTTATCCCTGAAAATGAATTTTACCTAAGTGAAAGTTCCTTTAGCAATATTCTTTGGAAATCATTCAGTTTTCCTTATTTAACAAAAATGTTAATATTTTCAGTAAAGTTCACTCAAACTTTTCAAAAACATTTCAATTACTCTCTTTCTATAAGAATATTCAGTTTTATAGTTTGTGAACAATATTTATGGCAGTTCAACTAATTTTAGGCTATGAATTTAAATAAGCAGATTTTTTCTGCTCAGGTATGTTCACCTGTATTTACATACAACTTAGTGCATTTAAACTCAATTCATTCAAATTAATAAATTCAATAAAACTAAAGAGTCAGACTACTGTTTCCCTTGTTTACTTCATCTGTCACTGAACTGCCTAGGCTGGTGGGAGAGAGGGGAATCAATTCACACAATCTTCGTAGAAAATGAACTCACTAGAATCTTGCATCCAAACCATATTTTGATCTAATAAA
This sequence comes from Camelus ferus, assembly GCF_009834535.1. Classification (NCBI taxonomy): domain Eukaryota; kingdom Metazoa; phylum Chordata; class Mammalia; order Artiodactyla; family Camelidae; genus Camelus; species Camelus ferus. Next base: position 38,194,179 of record NC_045696.1, on the reverse strand, counting down.
TTATTTGAGTATCTGATTGATTATTTTTGGAGTCACACCCTAAGAGATGCATCAACTCTTTTTAGGAGAAAGCAGAGTAATCTGAATTAATGGATTCTTGGGGGCTACTAACCACTGTAATCAATACACATGGTTACACATGGTTACTTAAATATGAAACAAGATTGTATTTTATACTCACCTAAGTATCCTACTAGTACAGAAATCTGCTATTTTTAATAAAAATTACCAACACCAAATACTGTGGTTTTAAATAGAGGGAAAATTAATGGAATAAGAGAAATCTGAGTACAAATCATGCTTTCACTTACTTAATCAGATGAAATGATCTAGGAAGCAACTCTACATTCTGATCGATTCAAGGAGGTTTGGGTAATAGGAAGAGTCACATTGATTTATTTTGTCTTTATAGTGTAGAGCTTCACAGCTAGATAAACATCAAGACAAGAGATGCTTTCTAGACTCATGTTACTCTTAGCACCATGTTAAGCACCATGTTAAAATTTAGGTAGTTCATTTTTCTATCATTATCACCATTTTACCCTGCCTACCTATAGAAAACTAGGAAGGGGGAAAAGGATGATTCCTTCATTCAACCACGAAAGATTTTATATAATCTGGTAAAAATAAATAACATTAAAAAGTTTACATTGTGAATATCCTTAATTAGAAGGGAAGTTACATAAAACTGAAATTTTGCCCTCCGTAACAAATTTTTAAAATAAAATACAAATTCCATTAGCTCTTAGGATGAAGTTACTAGGAAAATGAATACTATCTCCTTAAAATTAATATTAATCCAATTACTTATATTTATTATGTGTATAAGAAATCTGATTTATAGTTAATATTTCTTTATTGTATATGTACCACAATAATTCTCTAATGCTTTATGTTTTCAACGTTTAAAGATTGGTAAGATACATTGACGCATGTCACCTATTTATGAAACTATAAATAAGAAAAAATCCCCTGAATGTTCAAAAGAATAACATTTTGAAGTTCCACATTTTATTAACTATTATCGGGATGACTTCAGTAGTCAAAAATTATCCCAAGGTATTATAAATCATAATTTCTAATCACTGATTTTAGGCTACAAAAACCATTTTATAAGTAATCATTTGTGTCTGATGAAAAAATATGAACATATTTTCTCCACAGTCTTCCGTTGAAGAACTCCTTTAAATTTTACCCAACTTAGACTTTAGGTACTACATTAGCCAAGTGTAAAGGATAGCTTGTGTTTTTAATACAAATTTGAGTTTTAGTAGACTAAGTCTAATGATCCTATACAACTATAAAATAAACTGAGTAATACACATTCACTAACAGTAAGTTATGCTAATTTATAAAAACACACATAAATTACATATAATTGGTAAATATTTTAGGTAAAATGTCTTTAAAAAGTATGGGCAAGCCATTAAAATAGACAAACAAATAAAAATTACTGTAAGAGGTTAACAAATAACTCCTCTATGCCCTTAAATTTAACTTGCGTATCTGAAAGGTCATATTTTAACACTTGACACATTTAGGTAGAATGGCACTTTAGTCATGTGAAGATTCTGAATTGAGTTTTACTCATGTTAGTATCCTCAGGGCCTAGGATGGTTACTGGTGTATGGTGGTAGACACTTATTGAAAAAATAAATATTGACTTAGGGAAATGATTGCATGGAAATAACTGTTAAGATGTTTCTAGTAAACCTGACTCTCAAAGCACACATCTCTTTAGTAGCACTAAATACAAACATATAGTACAATATAAATGTCCGACTTTACAATTATTAAAAATTGTTTCTCCTTACAATAAAAAGGCCAAGTACATAATTACATGTTATTTTTAACAATCCTATTTTCAGCAGTAGATTAAATAACTACCCCTTTGATACTTAATGTCAATAGTCCTTGAAAATAAATAAGGGAAGTGTGTGAAGGTATACACCACCATAGGGGAGTATGGCACTATAGGTGGCACTTATAATACATCTTCAAAGGCATGATGGTTCTGTATCACTTCCAAATTTACATATGCATTTGTGATTGCAATCTAGCAGGTCAAAAAAAATTAGGAAAACATGTCAAAAGTACCAGTTGTATAAATGAAAACAACTGAATATTGATTCTGAATAATTCTATTTCCGATAAAATAAAGTGGTCATATATGTTCATAATAAAAAAGAAAGCTGTGTTGTTTTACTTGCCTTCTCACCCTCACAAAGAATGTGCACAATTTCACATCATTTGACCTCCATTTTTATATTTGTAAACTATTCTGAGGTCTTATATGTTGAATGGTAACTATAATTGAAATTTTATATGTGAAATGTTTGTAAAAATGTGACAAAACAGGTGACATACTGGTGGTCATCACAGTGCCAATGAGTGCATCCAGCCAGGTACATGCTGGAAAACTTTTACGGTCGTTCACTGGTTAGTCTAAGAGGATTTAGATTATGCAGGTGATTTTTTTTATAGATTCTCAGATATTCATAGCAGAAATCCAATGAGATATGTCTCATAAATACGGTTGACTAGAAAGAAAGAAAATGTTTAAAAATTCTCAGTGCTTTCCATTTGCTAAGCGTGACTTTCACTGTTCACACGCCATTCATCTTCACTTTACCACTTCACAGAAACAAAGTCTTCACCCCAAAAATTTGTCACTGACTCGACTTTATGAATAGGATATCCACAACTTACAAATTCACACCTAATGCTTATCCCCCCACCCTCTCCGGGCATCTGGTCTACGATAATTTCCAAGACGTCTACACTCGGTTCGAATGGGGTAAATCGGTTGCAGCTAGGCGAGGGCGGCTTAGTTTACGGACGGCTACAAGGGAACGATCCGCTTTCCTGAAAGCATGTGGGAGAACCTACACGTTACCGTTCTGTGAGCGACCGCAAAGAGCCAGAAGTCTCCATTAAGCCTGTGCCACCGAGCCTGACCTCCTGTGGAGACCGCACAGCCGGGAGCGGTCCCGCCGCCAACAGTGGGGGGACCCAACTGCTGCTGATGCTCACCAACCCGTTTAAAGACATTTGTTAGCAGAAGGGACCACAGCTCGTGCGACAGCGGGTCCCGGGCGATGGGGGACACGGCGATCTGGTGAGGGAACATTCTCGACCCCCTCGTGTGGGGAGGCTGGAGAAGCCGACTCCGGGACGAAGTTACCTCAGGAGACTACCAAGGCACCGGTCCTCAGAGCACCCGCCTCCTCCCGCCTTCCCCCGCTCCTCTGCCCCCGTCCCTTACCTTGGTTGTTGGAGACGTGACTGCAGTCGACCGGCCAAGCTGTCAGCAGAGGCAAGAAGAAACCAAACTGCAAAAGAAATTCCCGGACTTCGCAGCCCCCCATGGCTCTCCTCGGCTCTCTTCTCCTCCCCCTTAAAGAGAAGTGGCAGCAGCGCAGCCAGGTGTTCTGCGTAGGGTAGGGGTCCCAGTCCACGTCTTCTTCCTCCTCCTCTTCCTCCTCCACCCGGCCCACAGGGGGTGACCCGGGGCGCCCCCCGCGCGAGGCCCCGGGGGCAGGGCACGAAGGTCCAGGCTGCCAAGGTGCAGGCGCAGCTGCTTCGGAGGAGGACGCTGCCTGCGGCGCCAGGGACCTCCTGACGGCTGTAGGCGAGCGGAATTGCATCCACCACCGCGTCCCGCTCGCGCGAGGACTATTCACTTGGGCCCGGGAGAGCGCGCGCGCAGGAGCGAGCTCGGGCTGTGGTTTGGGGGAGGGGAGCGAGGGGCGGGGGCGGCCGCTCGCGGCGGGTAGGGGGGAGGGACGACCAGGTGCGGCTAGCAGCTCCCGCGGCCCGAGCGCCTCTCTGGACTGAAGTGGGCACTTGCAGAGCCAGGAGCAGGAGAGGCGCAGCAGCTATGAAGAGAGGCGAGGGGCGAGGGCCGCGGGAACTTTCCTCCCGCCGGTGCGGCGAAAGCCCAGCAAGTGAGGCGGCTACGGGAAGCCGCGAGCGGCCCGGGAGAGATGTGGAGCTGCGCCTTCAGCCGCTCTCCTAGGTGGCGACGGCAGCGGCCCGCAGAGCGAACACCTCCAACTCGGCCGCGTCTGCGCTGCGCCTCGGCAGCCGCTTTCCCGGCATCTCTGAGGCCGCACTGAGTACCCCAAGCACTTTGCTCCCCATTTCGCGGCAGCAGCGTCCTGCGTTTCAGGGCTAGTCAGCACCCAACACGGCTATCCCCCGACTTCACATTTCCGCCGCCGGAGGGGGCGAGTGCTGTGGGCAAGCGCTCCGGGTCCTGGGTGAGCTTGGCCGTGGCAGACCAGCCTGCCCGCTCCTCAGCGCGGGTCGCCTAAACTTGCCCAGTAGGGCGAGAGCCTCAGCTTTGCGGCCGCCTCCGCTGCTTCGAGTCCTAAGAAAGCGAAGGAAGGGAGCAAGCAGCAAAGGAGAGTCACATCAGGCCCGACAAGGGCGGGTGCCTGGCACCACGGCTCACTGAGGTCTTCTCGTCGCCGTGCGGCCGCGACTTCGCAGTGGAGGTCACGAGCATTGTCGCAGATGTGGGCGCTGGGATTCCCGGGGTCCGGAGCGCCCGCGGTGTGCTGGCATCGGACCCCGCGCTCAGAGCAGCCCAAGGGCTGAGCGGCGCTTGGCCACATCCACAGCGGCGCCGAGTGCCTGCGAGCGGACCGCTCTCTCCGTGCAAGCCGCCCCCTCGCGGCACCCACTCACTCCCAGCGCTCGGGTCGGTTGGGAAGCCGCGGCGCCGGCTGCTTGGTGGGATCACGCGGCCCTCGCCCGGGAGCGGGGCGGAGGGGCAACACGCGGGACTAACAGGGAGGGGCCCGGCGCCCGTGGCCCTGAGGCTCTCGCCCCGCGGTCGAGGAGGGCATTGTGGGCAGGGACGGAGCCGGAGGGCAGCTAAGCTCCGCCACCCAGACGCTCAGCCCGCCTGGCAGCCGCGGCTCGGATGCTACCAGTCCGGCGCTAGAGGGGGTTAGTCGACAACAAAAATGCCTCCACTGCTTGCAAGTGAAGCGGCTTACCATGCAAGGAACTACAAGGAAGGAGGAATGCTCTCAGGCCAAACTTAATGCGTTTGTGAAGGGCGCGCCGAGGAGCCCAAATCGCTGGTGTGGGGGTTCTGTAATACTCTATTCACTGTTAATCATCGCCATCATCATCATTATTATTTTCTTTCTTGAAGGGACTTGGGGTATCACAGTCGAGTGATTTCCAAAAGCCCAACTCAAAACTCATCAGAATGTTTTGAAGAAATATTTATGGCAATGGAGGAAAGTGAGCTGAGAAGAGAGAGCTGTGGAATTACGTAGGATGGACGATATTTTCCTTTCAGAGGGCGGGGGGGGGGGAGGCACAGTGGCAGAATTTGGGAGAGTTAGTGGATGAAGGAGCAAAGGGTCAGCGGTCGACGCTTACAGAATTCTGGAAGAGAAAGCACCCTTCTACTCAACGCGTTTCCGCGCGGCTGTGTTTGTGTCACGTACAGTTGAAGTGGTTTCAGTTAATTGTTGTACAGTCAATTGGAGGCAAAGAGAAGGAGGGCAAAAGATGCGCCACGTCTAATTCCGCTGCAAGGACAGAAATGTGAATTGCAAGTGATTCTGAGACTGTGAGGAAGGTTTCCCATTGGTGACTATACTTTCATTCTCATTATGAATTCAAACTCTGCCTCTCTTTAAAGGTGTCCAACGCCAATTTAAATATATGCAAATAAATCACTTATGAAGAGAACCAAATATAGATTTTTATATATTGGTACTTAAAGGAGTAAAGTCTGATTTTGCTGCTGATTTTATCACTCTTCCTGATACTGACACTCAATATCATTTGTAATATGATTTAACAAACTCAGTTTACAATTTACAAGCTGTAAAATTAGAAAAGCTACATTACAATATAAATCATTATTTCGAAATAAATAATGTCCTTGAAAGTGGTGATTCAGTATCCTTATGTTTTGATTCAAGATAATCTTTTTATTTACTGTCAAACAGTATATTTTCATGACCTTTTTATAATTAAATTTGAATTTCTTATGTTTAAATGTTTAAATTCACTTACAGTGAATAGTTTGATAGATTTCATTAACAGCTCACTAAGGGGAAAATTCTGTCCAAAGAAGACACTCCTTATAAATGCCTAAAATATACTATATTCTGATAAACTGAAGGAATCTATAATACGATCTGTTAACTTAGAAATGTAAGCTATGTTAATCTATTTCTAAGCTTCTAGTTTTTAAATTAACTAGACTTGCAAGGAGTTTTGTTTCTTTTTTTAATGGAACACCACTAAAAAGAAATTATTTCCAAAAAGTAATGTAGAATAAAAATATTTTAGTATCAAAGTTTTAACCTAAATTCTAATATTGTCCTTCACTATTACATCTTAGAGACTATATTGTAAATAGAACAGCAATAAGATTCTTTCAAAAATTAGGTTAGAAGGGAATGGCTCTAATAGAAGGAAGGAAGGAAGGAGGGAAAAACGTAAGAGTAAAAAAGAAAAGCTAAGATTCTTCTCAACAATTCTCACTTATTTCCAAATCGTGGCACAGTATCTGAAGCATACACTGTTATTTGCTTCAGAGTAACAATAACAGCTTGATTAAACTGGGTTTCTACCCTTACCCCTACCTACAAATTCACCTACAAAGTCACAAATTTTGTTTGTTTAAATAAGTCATAGTCAAGACATATTAATTACCTGGTCAAATAATTGAAAGTCATATTCTGATTTTGGTTTTTAAGAAAACAAATAATTACAAGATTTTTCCAAATATTAAAATAAAACATGCTTATATGTTTAGGCACTGTTTATTGCATGTCTAGAAGACCTCTTAAGTAAAAATTCATCTTGAAGAAGATAAATTGAAATGTAATTATCACGACCTTTGCCTAGACTTATATTCCAAGGGTTTGACATAATCAATTTCAAAATATGGTTTTAAAAAAAATTACCATAACCATTTGACCATTTGTGCTATCCAATAAATATATAAAAATAAATTTATATATACACATATATTCATACAAAATGCATATATGCATATTCATTCTAAAATACTTTTGAGCTCATGTTATATGCTCAGTTCTCTTCACTCAGAGAAGAGTTAATGCTGGTGTGAATAAAAATAATTTGTTTTTAAAAGGTAACTTTTTATTTAAAATATAGTCATGGTTAGCTTATGTGAACTAGAAACAATTGAACTTAACAGAAATGTTCTTCCGTTTTGATTTTCCAGCAGGGCTGATACATTTGCTGACATGTGACAGTTTCAAAATTGTAAGCCACTCAATGAACCAGATGCAATATTCATGTAGATTTATCTGCACTTGTCTGTTTGAATCATACCTGTATTCAGAAAAGCATGCATGTCTCATTTTTCAGTACTGTATTGTTCAAAATTCTTTTGTTTTCTCTCAGACCATTATTCTTTGTGATGTATGTGGTCTGGATTAAGGTAAGAATGATTACATTTTTATTAAATAAAGAATATATGACACTAAAAACTAGTCTAAGATTTCATTTATAGTAGAAATGATGGAGTTCACAAATATTATTTGCTTTTTAAAATGATTAAAGGAGAGACTTAACCTGCAATTAATGCCTTTGAAGAAAAAAAAATTATATTTCAATGTATACTGAGCACGTTTCAAGGTGTGAGAAAGTATTTTATTTTGATAGAGTAAATTAATCCATTTATATCTGTAATTTGTGTTCTCTAAAGTTAAGGTAAAAGTGGCATAAATATAAAGAATATTGATCTTCAAGTATGTCAAAACATCAGGTCTTAAAATATTAGTGTAGTACTTTGAATAGGTACAATTATCTAAGTCTTTTTTGTTAATATAAAATATAGACAGATGTTGCAGAGTTGTTGTCATTTCATCAACTTTAAAATATAAATATAAATATAAAATATTAATTGTATATTTTAGCATGCAGAAAGCTAAAGTGAAAAAAAATTCACAAAGTGAAATACATAGTTAATTTGAGGCCCTTTGCTTTAAGAAAAGATGTAATCAGGGGAAAACACACACATTATTTACTCCAGAAAATGTCTTTGATATTAGAAGGTAGGTAATATTTTTCTGGAAGAAGATATTCAAAACAATACTGGATACTTTATTGTTAGCCTATCAAGTCTTAAAAAAACCTCACAGAAATAAAAATCAGCTTGAGGCTACATAAGCCATACTGTGGTTTGCTGCTGTGATATTGCATTTTGTTCTTGTGTTGTATAGGATTTTATAGTAAAAGAAAAAAACATGTCATATACCATATATATGTCTTATACATATAATATGTATTGTGAGTATATGTATCTGTAATTCAATGAGAACATTCTCTCTAGTGCTTTTTAAATTCAGTAACCACCTACCAAGCCAGATTTTCATGTGCATTTGTGCTGAGCATTAAGGGCAAGGTACAAGGATTATTTGGATTTAGTTCCTAACCATCAAAAGTTAATATTGTATTGAAGGGCACAGACATACAAATCATTCCAATCAAAACATACAAACCATTCTATGTTATCCCATAATGGAGTTTCAAATTATTACAGTTACGTAAGAGGAGAGGACTCACACCCTCACCCTCTAAGGTCTGAATCTCTACAGTCACCACTTTTGCTTGAGGTAAACTTACTCTTGGTATGGATTGATTCATCCTGTGAAAGCTAGTGCATGAACTTTTACTAATACCAAATACAATACTAAAGGTTATGCACAACAGCCAAATAATTCTACTAGATTCAAGTAACTTGCATTTTTTAAAATAAAATGTACTAAATAGTCTGTGTAGCATCAGGTATCCACAAAAAATAACAAACTAAATTATGCAGAGACATTTTTAAATGATATATTTAAATTTATTTTAATTTTACTAGTAACATATTATCATTTATCTTTCATGCCCCAAAATGCCCAGCTTTATCAAAGCAACTTTGTTTTCATTGAATTATAATAAATATCATTTAAGATCATGTTCTAAGTATCCAATGGGGAACAACTAATAATAGAAGTGAACTATCTTTTAAAAAAATCCATTATAATAAATAAGATATCAGTGTCACAGGACTATTGCCACTAATGTCTATTCAAGTATTTAAATTAACTTATCAAAACAGACTTCGTATTTTGTCTTGTATTAAATTTGCATTAAGATACTTTTTCCTCACTTCAGGAAAAGGCAAAGCTAGCTTTTGCAATAAAAATACATTGGTATGTCAAATATTTAAATGTTAATTTTATAAATAGTATTATCCATATTAATAGCCATTCTCATTTAAACATTTCACTTATTTTGATATAAATAATGCAAAACCTTCTTTTACTACAATCAAATTGGAGATAGATTAAGTGTCAGATAAAGAGAAATGATTCCTTAATGATCTCTTAAGATGGATTTTGTACGTAAAGTTCTTTTTATAAACATGTGTCCTATAATATTTCAGTTTAGTTTGAAATCAGGTCCCATGTCTGCACCTTTGAAGTTCTGTTATTTTTTAAAATATATGTTAAACTTGATTTAAAAAATAAAAGAACAAGCCTTGAGTGACATCACATTATATTTCCAAGTGAGCTTTAACAACAAAAACTTAATATGCCTAATATTTACCTTTTATGTTAGGGATTCTAAATCATTTTAGTCATAGTGTGTTTATTTACCATGGCTGTTAAAATGTTTACACGGAATATAAAATTTTTCCAATATTACCTTATAATTATTTGATGATTGTAATTTCTGTATAACTCACTTATACTAATCATTTGACAATCAGCATATGGTTCTTCATATTCCTGCCTGACTTTGAAACACATATCCACTTTTCCCAAGGACCTCGAGAAATCTAAAAAGCAGAGCATGTTTCCTTTACATCTCTACGAAAAAAATTGCTAAATAATTTGTGTTTAAATACTAACGATGTTTATCTTTTAGGTCAAATTTATTTTTATTAGCTTTTTTTCATAGAAGATAATTTAATAGTTACATTTTTCAACTGTAAAAATGTATATAGGAGCCATTTTTCCGTTTGTTACAGATTATTAAATACTTGTGTCATTAGAACTTTAAGTGTGATATATGAATAATTATTATTACATATTGTGCCTATTCTGAACTGTTATGAAAATGGTCTTTTGCTATTTGGGGAACTAAACTCCACTACAGAGTCCATGTGAGACTCCTCTATTATTTCAGTGTTAAATTCCATTTATGGTTCATGGTATAGAAGTATGATGAGGTTCATAGCATTTGGAATTCAATTGTATTTGCTCTTTTCAGAAAAAAAATTTTTAAATCGGAAAAAAGCAAACATAAGCACTAGGTTGACTTAGATTAGCATTAATATACAGTCAGTCACTATTCTTTTGCTTGTTCTTAATTTATTTAGGATCATGGTTTGAAATATAAAAGAAATGGGAAGTATATTCATGCTTATTTTTGAGTGTTTTTATCCATTGGAAAAAAATAAGAAATGTTCTTGTTTATAGAGAATATGTACAATTTTAAATAAATATTAAGGTTATATATTATCTAAAATAAATCTATATATTAATACTACCTAATAGAACTTATGGCAATACTAAAAATGTTGTGTATCCTTGCTGTTCAGTAAAATAGCCACTTGCCACATTCACATGTACCTTCTGAGTGTTTGTGACTGGTGTGACTAGGGTAGTGAATTTTTAGTTTTTGTTAATTTTAAAAATATAAAAGTAAGTAGCCATGTGTGGGATTGGCGTGTGTGTGTGTATCCTAGTTTTATTTTCAGTACTTCCACTTCCACGTTGAAAATAGGGGGAAACAAGAAAGGGATTTGAAAACCATGTAAACATCGAGTGGACACAGTACAACTTTCTACAAGAACAGCTCGATTTTACTATAGAAATTCTGTCACACAGTCATGTTTACCAACAAAAATGAAGCTCTTTCTGAACAATAACTTTGCTACTGCATGTGTTTACGCAGTCTTTAAAACTAGCCTGATATGTTGTGCCTTTTTCATATTACATTGATTTGGTCAGAAGACATTAAAAGTAGTCACTCTGATAAAAATGTTAATATTATTAAAATTATTTCAATTCTGAGTAGAATTGCTTTCATAATATGCCTGATCTTGGACGCTACAATTTTAAAAATTGTTCAGGACCTGCCATCAACTCTGCTGTGCCCACTATGTCTATTACACTGCCCTGGGTTCCACAAAATTACAGTGACCTGAGAGATTCATAACAGTAGTGGAGGTTCCAAAACTAATATCCTTACCCAGAGATTTGTCAAAGAAGCAGCAAGATTTTTTCATTTAGATGCTAGTATTTGTTTCTGTTTTTGTTGTTGTTATTGTTTGTTTTCTTTTTGACTTCAATTTACATGTAAAAACATTGTCAGGCTCTCGTTTTTATTTTAGCAGATTTTTTAAAATATGAGGGTTCACAGGAAAGCTGGCGAATCTGTTTACCATTGTTTTATTTATATTGTCCTAAAGTCTGTCACTTGATAATATCCTGTAACTTTAATTTGTCATAAGCACCAAACTAAAAAAAAAGAGAATCCGTTAAAAATGGCATCATCTTCTAATGAAATCTTGAAGTACGATAAAATAAAAAGCATTAATTTTTATATTAGTTAGCCGACAGTTATGTAGTATTTACCATGTGCTAGACACTGTTCCAAGTACAAATATTAATTTCAGAAAATAATTTTAAATACTAATTATGAATGGGAATTCAATTAATCTTCAAAAGAACACTCTGCAGTAGTTGCTATTATTATCCTCATTTTATAGATTAGAAAGTGGAAGCACAGAACTTGCCCGTAGTCACCCATGTAGTAAGTGGTAAAGCAGAGATGTGAACCCACACGGTCTGGCTCCAAAAGCTGTGCCTTTCACTGCTGTGCTGCCTCTCTTGTATCTCTGAATGTTGACCCAAATAAACACAACCATGCATGTATATAGTTAGCATACATCTGTGTATCTTTCCAGTAAATTTTTTCTAATTCTATGAAATTAAGCTTAGGTCATGGAATCTTTTCAGTGAATCTTCTTCGAAACTGTGACTAAATCCAAATGACCTCATTCTCCATTCTAATGGCCCAACATTTATACATTTGTTACTCTTGTAGCATCCTTTTTCTTTTGTTTTACTTAGCTCTTTCTTTTAAATGGTACCTTTCTCCCAATGCTCCTAGCTCATGTTTATTCAGCAATTATGTTACGCATTCCATGCAGAGCATCTTTTCAAGGCACTAGTGTATGAGAGTGAGTAACAAAACAGACTAAAGTGTGCTTACACAGAACTTACATTCTAGTGTTCACACACATAAAATGCTTATCATGTGTCTCACACTGTTCTAGATACAACATACATGCCAGGTCATTTAATATTCACAGCCCTATGAGGCAGGTACTCTTATTGTACCCACTTTACAAATGACGAAGCCAAAACATATAGAATATATACTAATAAGACGCAGAGCAATGATTCTTACTTTTATAAAGAGGTTCTATCTGTTCTTTGTAATGCAGGCAGGAGTATAAGCAGAGAGAAGAAACAGGAGGTTTAGGCAGTAATTCTGGAGGGAGACAATAGTGGTTGGTCCTAGGGTGGTGACAGGGAGGGATAAGTGAATGGATTTTCCATACATTTTGAAGGTAAATGGATAGGACTTCTTAATGATTTGGGTCGTGGCTCATACTATCTTGTTGGTGGTGAGAAATGACTTAAGTGCTCAATTATACATGTAACAAGTTTACATTACTTTAAAAGCCTATTCAAACCATAAATTGAGCTGTTGAAGACTTTGAAGCAATATTTCTACTTTTGAACTATGTCTTTTCAGAAGGGGAAGTCATTTTGTGCATTCTTAAATCGTACCTAGATTTTTGCCCCCATTCTTATAGTAATAGTATTGTATCAATATTGGTTCATCAATTATAATAAATGTACCACAGTAATGCAAAATGTTAGTAATACTAGAAACTATGTTCTGGGGAAGAGGATAAATAGAAACTCTCTGTACTTTCTGTATAATTTTTCTGTAAGCCTAAAACTGCTCTAGAAAACAAAATCTGTTTTTAAAGATGGCATCTTTGTCTCTGGGAAATATTCTTCCATTATTTAGATTCAGTCTCATTTTTGTTTCCTATCCTTGGTATATTTTTATATAGATCTACACCTCCTGGTTTAACTTTTCCATGTCTATTACTCCTTTTCCTATTTGTTCATATTTTGATGAAGTTTTTGGCTCAACTTACTATTTGAAAAAATTAATAATATTATTCTAATTCTGATTACTCTGTTTTAATAACAGTTGTTTTTGTTGTATGCAGCAATATTTTTTTTTGATATCTATGAGTAATCTATGGGTCTTCAGTTTCAAATAACAGAAACCTATTTACACTGATTTAATCAGAAAAGAGAATAACACTCATTAGCTATTGCTAGTTCAACCTTGGTCAAAGGGACAGATTTTAACAAATCACCATTGCCAGAAGGATACAAAATTCTCCTCATTCGTAACTGGTTCACATGTCTACCCCTACTATCGGGGGATAGATTAATCATTATGAGATCCATGCAAATTGAAAGCGGTAGAGGGTGGTTCTTGAAGAAGAAAAAAATGGATGCTGGTCAGACAAAAACAGTTTATTAGAAGGATAACTATAACACTACTTCAAAATATCTCTGTTCTCCAAGGTCAGCTGTTTTGTTCAATTAACCTATTCTTTTTAGGGGCAGAGTAGGGAAGTAGAGAATTATTTCCCTTAAAAAGTTAGTTATCTTTTCTTCTCTTTATATTTATAAATGAAAGAATGATTAATTAATAAAATTAGCTAATGTGGATCTTCTCTTTATATCATAATGTTCTTTGCATATCAAGTCTCTTTTCTCCTTGGAAAGTTGACTGAAAGTTTATACTTCCAGCTGGGACAGTCAGGCTACTTAGACTTCAGTCCATTCCCTTGTCAGAATAATTAATTCTTTACTCTGAGAGAAACAAAACTCATTTTAGGAGCCGTTTTCCTCTTCAGAAATGCAGCCCTCTTTCTTTAGAGGTGGGCTCTTGAGTTTGTCCTGGGTCATGTATTACTGTCTTTGGTCACTCTGGGCACAGGGTAGTCTTTCTTGGGAGCCCCACAGGAAGAACACCTCTCATCTCTACTCCAAACTTCTATGGATGCTTCATACTGCGTGTAACATATATTAAAATTGATGTTTTGACAGTGAGCAGACACCAAGATACAGCAAAGCCAGATTATTATGCACATTTACAAAGGAACTTTACATGAATCCACTCCATGTTCCCTAGCTCCACCTATTAGAAAAAAGATTGGGGCTTAAAGGAGGAGGATTATAAAGAAACTTCTGTGAAAATATCTGCTGTCTTGCTGCAAAAATAAAAGGGTGATACAAGCTGAGAGAGTTCCGTCAGACCAATTTAAGCTCAAAATGTATATGCTACATGTGGGAGACATAGACAGCTGATGCATGATTCATTCCTGATATTCCATTTTTTATAGCTTGTACCTTAGTGGCAAAAAAACACACATTTCATTATACTCAGGACTCAGTGGGGTAGGAATTCAGAGAGGGGACAGCACGAATAGGACTCATCTCTGTTTCATAATATCTGAGGCCTCAGCTCAGAAGATGCAACAACTGTGGATGACTCAAGGCATCTTCCCTCACACTGATACTGGCCGGTACCTCAGCCAGGGCTGTCAGTCAGAACTTGTACAATTGACCCTTCCTATGTGTTCTAGGCTTCTTCTGAGAACATAGGCCCTACAACTCAGGGAGAAGAATATAAACATCACATAGTAAGAAGAGCACGTGTGCTGGAAGATCTTGTTGTGCCATTTTAGAAAGGCTAACTAATCTGTAAAAATAAGATAGGGATGCCACAATGGGAGCAGCCTGAACCTCAATTTGTTGGGCAACGAATGAGTGGGACACACAAGAATGAATATTTCATCAGGTCATTTTGAATTCAGTTTCATAGGGACAGTAAAAGGCTGAGGAACTCCTGTAGTAAAAAACAGGAGATACATCATCAGGAAAATGCAAATTAACACAAGTTACCACTACACATGTATCAGAATGGCCAAAATCCGAAACACCAACATCACCAAATGCTGGTAAGGATGTAGAGCAACAGGACTTCTCATTGACTGCTGGTGGGTATGCAAAATGGTACATTTTGGAAGACAGTTTGGTGGTTTCCTACAAAATTAAGCATACTCTTACCATACAAGCTAGAAATAGTACTCCTTGGTGTTTTACTCAAAGGTATTAAGTCTTTATCCACACAAAAACCCCACACACAGATGTTTATAGCTGCTTTATTCATAATTGCCAAAACTGAGAAACAATCAAGATTTCCTGGGGGGAGGGTATAGTTCAAGTGGTAGAATGTATACTTAGCATACCCAAGGCCCTAGGTTCAATCCCCAGTATTTCCTCTAAAAATAAATAAATAAATCTAATTATCTACCCCCACAAAAATTTAAAAATTAAAAAAAAAATTTCCTTAAGTAGATGAGTGTAGAAACAGTGATACATCCATACATTCAGAGTATTATTCAGTACTAAAAAATAAAGAGCTGTTAAGTCATGAAAAAACATGGATGAACCTTAAGTGCACATTACTAAGTGAAAGAATCCAATCTGAAAAGGCTCTGTGCTGCATAATCCCAACCATATGTCATGCTGGAAAAGGCAAAACTATGGAGACAACAAAAAGATCAGTGGTTTCCAAGGATTAGGGGGTGGGGAGGGATGAATAGTGGGGGCTCAGAGGATATTTAGGGCAGTGAAAATACTCCATATGATACTATAATGATGGATACATGCCATTAAATATTTATCCAAGCCCATAGAATGTACAATACCAAGAGTGAATCACAATGTAAACTGTGGACTTTGGGGGATAATGATTATCAATGTAGGTCCATCAGTTGTAACAAATGTTACTGTAGTGGGGGACACTGATAATGGGGGAGGCTATACAAGTTTGAGGGTAGTATGTATATGGGAAATCTCTGTACCTTCCTCTCAATTTTGTTGTGAACTTAAAACTACTCTTAAAGAATAAAGTCTTTAAAAAAAATGAGATAAACACTAGGTTTGTAGAGAATGTGGAATGAGTCACAAGTGTATTCCAATAGAATAGAGATGCATCTTCTCAGTTCAAAGGAGCTGCATGAGAAAGATTGCCACAGATGAAAATATCTGAAAATTTTACAGTAGCAGCTCATGAGGAAGAAAAAGAAAGTCAGTGTTAAACCCCTGCCAGAACCAGAAACAAAGAAGCCCCATACAATTCAAGTAAAATTCTTCATATTGCCTTGTATCTTTTCCCTCCCCTGGTGGACCAAACCACAGCTAGAGTGGAAAGCCTTGAACATAAAGAGAAAGCAGAGATCAACTATATCATTGCACTTGAAAGCAGGTAGCCTCCTCTAGGGTTAACATAGAAGTAGAGTGGGAGGAGGAAAGAAATGTTTTAAGAACTCATACTCCTGAATTAGTGTTTAGTTAGCATTTTGATAGATATTCTGTATTCTAAATTAAGTCTTTGATTATGAAGATAAGTGACCATCCATTGCCTAAAACAGAATACTCATGGGATATGTCCATATTTATACACAAGGGTGGGGAAGAGTTCCTTCCCCACTGAGAAAATGTTAAGGGACAGGAGGAAATCAGACTAGATTTTCAATTAGATGATATCCTGTGAGTCATATGTTTAACACGCTAGTTACATGTGGCTTGATTTGATCTGTTCTTTCAGTCTTCCAGAAATCAATCCATATTTCTATCAAGTTAATGGCCTGGTAAAAGTAATTCTGTGAAATTACACCATTTTATTCTTCACTACTAGTGAGGACAGAACATGCATCCTCAGATGAACCTCAATTCCAAAGAAATACCCAGTCAGATTAGTAGAAAATATTGAACACCAGACTTGCCAACTGATTTTGTTTCAAGCTGCTGTGAAATCTTTTTCAAAAATTAGATTTCTGCTCTCATCTTACTAATTTTCTTTTGAAATCTTTACCTCATACATTACATCCTTCTAGATTTGGTAACTCCTTGCCTGACAACGGTAACTTATTATGGCGGGTAGCTGGCTCACATGTATTCAAGACATCACTTTATATCAGAATTGATTTAGGAGATATGAAATGGACTTTGATAAGCCCTTGACACTGCAACTGAGGTTGTACAAGCTATATATACACTGTTGTTCAGACTTACAGGTGCACAGGTATGATATTATCCTGTTGAAGAAGTAGAGTGGTATTCCTCAAGGGGTAACTGGACAACAATAGAAGCATTGGGAGACTATCCAAAGCAGTCTAAAAATTACCACTTCTGGGGATTCACAAAGCTGATTTGCAAAATGAAATTTCCCAACTGCTCAAGTGAGTCATTTGGCATTTGTGGGAATGCTTTGAATTTAATAGAAAACAACAACAACCCCATTAATAGTGCATCAATAAAATAAGTTAAAATACTAATTAAATAGTCCCATAAATTAATAGTTTTTGAAATGTTAATTTACATTTTAAGGGTAGGTAAGTTTGTTGATATTTAATAAAAGGGAAGTATGACTAAGTAAGAACATTTGTGGGTGTGTGAGATGGCAAGAATGCTGGATATACTCCTAAAGGAGAATTCTAATAGGATTACTTATCAAAAAACATTTACTTGTAGATAAACTTATGCTGTTCTTAATAATAACTGATAAAACCCTTATATTCAAATGTGAACCAAAGATGTGATTCTTCTCTCAAAGTTTAGAAGATAAACATATTAATATGGATAGCAGATCTTCAAGATAAATAGGCAAAGGAAGTACTGATATGACTAAAGGTATTACTGCTTGCTGGGGAGTTGTGTAAAATATGACAGAGTTACTCTTAAAATACTGATATAACAAAAGCTCTCTGGGATATACAACACAATTATACTTCATGTATATTTCCAGCTTTATACCAGAGAAAGCATTCAGATAAACCTAGCAAAATATGGTAAATAAAAACCATATGTGGAAAAAAGGGTTCATCTATCTATTTTTAATATGTGTATATATGCTTAATATATTTTTTCAATGATAGTTTTATGTCCACTAATAATTATCTTGACAATCTTGTTGCAATTGGAAATAATTTGTGAATAGTGAAGATGCAAATTAAGAAAAATATAATGACAAAGAAAAAATATGATTAATTTGTTTCATTCCACTGTATAAAAAAAGTGATATTGGGGTTCTTTAAAGTGAAAGTAAACAGAATATAATCTCTTAGTTTCAAAATATAATGGATAAATTAATATTTACTGGGTTGTTCAGAGTGAAACTTGTGGGTGGGGGGTACATCTAAATCATAAATTTACACACTTGAAAAGATTCAAAATTATTTATCGAAGGATGTTTTGTTGTGATGTGTATCCTGTAAAGCATTCCCATGAGATGAGTTTTCATAAATGTGAAAATATTGGTGGAACCTCTTTTGGTACATAATATCCAAAGATAACTGCTATCAAGTCCTTCCTCCTGGAATACCCATGATCTTCCTCACATCAAAAGGTGGGGTTTAATTTCCTATCCTCTTGAATCTATGTAGTAACTTGTTTGAACTATTAGAATGGAGTAAAAATGACATCTCAAAACATAGGCGGCTAGGTCGTATAGAGAAGCCTTCCTGCAAAAACTGGATAGCAGCATGTAAATCAATGAAGTTAGAACACTCCTTCACATCAAACACAAATATAAACTCAAAATGGCTTAAAGAGAAGACATGATAAGACAAGACATGATAAATCTCCTAGAAGAAAACATAGGCAAAACATTGTCTGACATAAATTTTAGCAATATTCTCCTAGGGCATTTTACCCAGGCAAAAGAAGTAAGAGCAACAATAAACAAATGGGACCTAATTAAATGTACAAGCTTTTGCACAGCAAAGGAAACTGTAAGCAAAACAAAATGACATTCTATGGAATGGGAGAAAATATTTACAAATGATGCACTAAAAACGCTTAATCTCCAGAATATATGAACAGCTAATACAACTTAACAACAACAACAAAAAAACAAACAACCCAATCCCAAAATGAGCAGAGGACCTAAACAAGTAATTCTCCAGTGAAGACATACAAATGGCCAATAGGCACATGAAAAAATGCTCAATATCACTAATTGTCAGAGAAATGCCAATCAAAACTACAATGAGGTATTCCCTCACACCAGTCAGAATGGCCATCATTCAAAAGTCCACAAACAATAAATACTGGAGAGGGTGTGGAGAAAAGGGAATCCGTTTACACTGTTGGTGGGAATGTAGCTTGGTGCAGCCATTATGGAAATCAGTATGGAGATTCCTCATAAACTAAAAATAGACCTACCACATGATCCAGCAATCCTACTTCTGGGTATATATCCAGAGGGAACTCTAATTTGAAAAGATACATGCATCCTAATAGTCATAGCAGCACTGTATACAACAGCCAAGACATGGAAACAACCTAAATGTTCATCAACAAATGCTTCGATAAAGAAGCTGTGGTATATTTATACAATGAAATACTACGCAGCCATAAAAAATAATGAAATAATGTTATCTGCAGCCACATGCATGGACCTAGAGATCATCATTCTAAGTGAAGTAAGCCAGAAAGAGAGAGAAAAATACCACATAGTATCATTCATATGTGGAATCTAAAAAAAAAAAAAAAAGAAGAAAAAGAAAGAAAAAGGACACTATGAATTCCTGAGATACCCTGAGACAAAACTGCCCACCTGATCCCAGTCAATCCATAGAAACATAGATAATATTAAACAATAACCATAGATAAAACTGTTTCAGTGAGTTGAAACATAATAATAAGTTGTTGTTTTAAATCACTAATTTTTTGGCAGGTTATTATGCAGCAATAGAAAACTGGAACAATTCTCGATGAGCATTGTTTGGTATCTAAGGCATGTGATTTTTTTCTCAAAACACTTAACAAACTGATGTAAAATTGAGGTAGGTTTTTGATCAAACATGACACACACAGCCTACCATGCCACTACAAACCCAGGCCACATGGAGGGGCCATTGTAGGTGTGTATTCAGTTGGAGTCAGGTGATGCTGCTTTCCTAACTTTACAAATCACAGGCACAAACACACAAACATATGTTTTTCAGTTTATAAACTTTAGGGAGGAATTAAAGCTTTATTAATTAATAAATTGCTTCTCTTCATGAATCAGGAACATATACTGAACTAGATACTAGTCAGAGTGCTAGTGTAGAAGCCAGAGCTGTTAGCATTTAGGTCTTAAAACACCAACCTATTTTAGAAAATGTAGCAAAAGAGGTAAGAGCGATTCTCACTGTTTTTAAAGCATCTGGACAAATAGAATTGCTCACCCTTACAACTTAAAATACAACTATGTCAATGACTCTGAAG
Organism: Camelus ferus; assembly: GCF_009834535.1. Taxonomy (NCBI): domain Eukaryota; kingdom Metazoa; phylum Chordata; class Mammalia; order Artiodactyla; family Camelidae; genus Camelus; species Camelus ferus. The sequence continues at coordinate 38,173,726 of NC_045696.1, read as the reverse complement.
AAAGATACATGTTCTGCTACATTTTAAAGATTTTATTTGAGTTTGGGACTATGTTTATTTATACCAGAGAAAATGCCAACAGAATATTTTCACTTCATGGTGAGACTTTTGACTGCTGTATTTTTTAAGGTTTTATTTCTAAATTTTGCCAAACTAAAATTTAAACCCTTTCAAATTTCTTACATTCTTTTTTCTCCTTCCCTTTCATTTTCTTCTCTTCCTTTCTCCTTTCCTCATTTTCTGATTTGTCACCATTATTTGTATTTCATCTTTTACTTTTTTGCATAAGTAAAGTACTAGGATTCAGGTGACTTGGTTTCTAATCTAAATTCTGCAAGTAACTAGCTATGTAATCTTGGTTAGATCACTTACAATCTAGAGGACCAAATTAATCTCTTTGAAACTTCAGGGGATTAAAATAGATTATCTTTCTAACCCTATCTACTCTAAAAATTATATAATTCAAAAACATGTAAAACAAGGCAATTACAAGGTAAACATCAAAAGCTAATTTGAAAAGATAAAAAATGAATCAGGCTCTTAGTATGAGTTACTTACTGCAATGAACTAAAGTCAGAATGAAAAAGCAAATTACTTTAGGCTATCTAGTTCTCATAATACAATAAAAGAGAACATAAAATCTCTCTATGGAAATAAACTTACTTGTTGTCATTGACTTCTAGGAGAAATAAACATGCTTCCCATGTTTAAGGGATATTGGATAACATAATTGAATCTGTATTTAGTTAGAGTATGAAGTGACCTGTCTCTGTATTCCCATAGCACCATACACATATTGCCACCCATGCATATACCAATTTGTATATTTATTTGTTTTAATAATTTATTGCTCATTTGTCTAATTAAACTGAAATTTCTTAGGAGCATCTGACCTTGACTTGTTTGATTTTTTTTTATTCCCAGCCCCTACACAGTGAAGAGGGCATTCAACTGGCCCTCAATAAGTTTTTGTAGGATAAAGAGGTACAGAATTGATCTTCAAAAGGATATTTCTTTCATCATCACATAGAAGATATCAAAGCCATATGATTAAACTATAATTAAGAAGGGCATGACTGTATAACTCTAATAAGACAGTCAGGTAAGCAGCTTTGTGTTGAGCCAGCAATATCTTTATAAAGATCCTAGCACAGTACAAAGAAAGAAAAAGTGCTCCTTAAGGAGCATTTTTACCAATAATCGATATTCCATGGGAGTTTGACAAGTACCAGTTTTCACTCAGTCCAATATTATAATTGACATTAGTCATTAGTGTGCCATATTTTACTTTATTGACTCTTAGTATGATTCCAACAAGATTAGGTGGTAGAGATAACATCTTACCATGTCAATTTAGGAGTCTGATGTATAATCTTCCAAGTGGAGGGAGGCCTGTCCTATTCTTTATGGCATTAGATTAGAAGGGTTCTCGAAGTAGAAATTTTTCACAGACAGTAGTTTAAAACACTTTAAAGCATGTAAATAAATAGTGGATTGAGATATGTTTGGATCATATACAGAAAGTTGAGTAAATGTCATCAATTGGCCACAGCTTGTTAAACTGCGCCTTCCATAGAAAATCTAATTACACAGAGGCCTTCAAAGATATAAGCTGCAACCCTCTGTCTCCATCTCTCCCACCTCCAGTCACTGAAAGAGCTGATACATGGATAAGATTATTCAATATTTAAGTTTAAGAATGTTGACAATACTTTAAGATTTTAAGTATAATATTGGTGATGCTATGTGAATGTTTTGGATAGTGGTTAGCCAATCCTTTTGGCTACTTTTTAGGGGGAAATATATAGCAACGTGATCTCCCAATTCTAGATTTCCTATGGAAGTAGCATTGGCAGAATTCTGAAATTTAAGTTTCTGAAAATTATTTTCAGCTAATGGATTTTTGGAATATGGAGTATGGTTTCTTGGTTCTAGAGATCTGCTGGCTCCCTGTGCTTGTTAGTGGAGTAAACAACCCTCTTATAGATAAAGGGTATAGAATATTTATCCAGCAGACTTGTCGGCAAGTTTCTTCAGGATTGAGAAGAATATGTGCTTGTTATTTAAGCCAAACATTTCAGAATTTGACTTTCATAACAACTGATATTAGTATAATTGCCTTTACCCTTGTTCCTGGTTGCTCAAAGATTGGATGTAAATAAGATATTAAATCTTACATATAGAAGTTCATATTATAAAGCCTTAATTATTGTAGACAGGGGTTGAAAAATCAGAAGTGGAGGTTTAGAATGTCACATTTTTTACTCTGGCTTGTTACCAAACCAAACTCGTCTAATGTGCAGTAAAGCCAATCTACTGACATCAGCTTGTGGTGAAGGAAAGTTACTTATTTATTGCAAGATGCCAGATGTAGGGCCAAGCAAAGAGAATGGGCAGCTCATGCTCAGAAGACCCAAACTCCCCGATGGATTTCAAGGAAGGGTTTTTAAAGACAAGTTGAGAGGGAGGGTTGAGAGTTGCATGATCAGCTTATGTACATTCTTCTGATTGGCTGATGGTGAGGTAACCGTGTGATGTTATGACAATCTCAATTATCAGTTTTCTGGCTTCAGTGGATCTAAGGTCTACGTGCTGGTGGTCAGCAATTAACTTCTTCTACCTGGTTGGGGTTTTAGTGTCTGCAAAACAACTCAAGTATATGGTTCAGGATATTATCTATAACCCTTGAGGTGGGACAGAAGGTTCTTGATTTTGTTTTATGGCTAAACACTTATTATTTTATCTTGCTTGACTGTTTTCCTTTGTTTCTGCAGTTTCTCACTTCTCTGATTAAATTTCCTCTTTGGAACTCAGGGAAGGCCTAGGGGGCTAAAGTTTTACTACAAATAAGAGGCAGGCAGGAGACATGGAAGTTTGTCTCTGGGAATATCCTGCAGGGTCCTGCTTGGTTTCAGGTTCATCACTGCTGCATCTCAAGAAAGGAGCTTACATGTTGGCAAGTATGGTAAAAAATAAATAAATAAATAAGCCCCTCAGGATGGTAAAATGCAATATTTTGCTTTTGAATCTTTAGGTTGCATGGTCTCATGATGATTTCTTTCTAATGTTGCCAAGTTTGGATGGGCTTAACACATCAAGATAATGGCTTAGAGCATTTATTTTTATAGTGGAGGAAAATATGGAGTCTTCACAGTGCCTTTGAAAAAGGGTTAATTGAATGCCACAGAGATAAAGAAAAGGATAATTTATGAATAGTGAGAGTGGGATCAGGTGAGGTGGGCATCAACAACAGAGTGGGATGCCATACAGGAGGTTTTTAGGTAAACCCCAATGAGTTAGGAAAGCGAATACTGCCAATAATGTTTGTTCTTTAACTCTCAGAGAGAGAAGCAAGCATTTGCCATTGTCTAGGTAATCATGTGAAAATTGAACAGAATGGTCCTATAAATTATGAAGTCTGGATGGTTTAAATGTTGTCATTAAGTTCAAAATGCTCAAGATTAAACTGAAGATCTATGAAGTTACTCTCCCCCCCCCCCATATTTGTTCAAGTCAATACGAAGACTGTCTTGTTTATCCTCACAGAGCTATATAAAATAATCTCAGATATCATGCTTAATGATATCTCAGTATTTCAGACTTTTCTTTGTTGGGTGGTAGAAACACAAAATCAAGCACAGTAATTTACAAGAGGCTCTAAAATTCTTGCCAGGGCCTGGCTATTAAAGGTGGTTATTATATGTTATTCTAGTTAGTAGATGCACAGTTTATGACACAAACTCAGGTACAAGAAATATAACATTTTCTCATAATTCAACTTAATTTTAATTTCAAGTTTTCATTTTGTCAGAAATAAAATTGCATTATTTATTTCAGGGATCTGCACATTCCTTTCTCCAGAGTTATGCCTCTATTTCAACAAGATTTTGTTATTGTTGGATGTGGTGGCTTTAGGAACATCAAATCTCAGTGTTGGGGTTGAAGATTTCTAGTCTCAGTGTTGTCTCTCCTACCATCTTCTGCTGAGACACTCTTCATCTTGTGTTTTCCTCATTTGTCTGTCCATTCTGGTTTCAGCTAATCTATTCCTTATTGTCTTCCTAAAGGTCACATAGGTATAATCACTTTCTGAATTATGTTCATAGATGCATGGAACTAGATGCATGGGACTCATTCTGCTACTGCAGGTCCACCCTGGGACATGAAAAACTCTATGGAGATGTATAAGACACTATCTGAATTAACATTCCATATCATGGAATGTTCCAGGTAAAGCATACCTCTGTTGCTTCAGTTGAGTCTTTCCAATGTGTTTAGGTGTCTACTCAGACTATAGGCAGAGAGATTTATAGCTTTGTATAGTTTTTGCACTTCCCAAAGGTTCCCAGCCAAAAGAACTGGTGGAACCTGAAATCCTGGGCAGTCTACAACGTAGGCTGAAATCCTAGGCTTTCTCCCTGGCAGAGGGGAATAGGTACCTTTTACTATACAAAGTGGTTTTGTCCTGAAATGGTGTTGCATTTTGTCACATGATTTTTCTGTGTCTATTGAAATGATCATATGGTTTTGTCCTCTATTAAAATGGTAGATTAGATTAGTTGATTTTCAGACTTTAAACTAACTTGGTATTCTTGGGATAAATCCCACTAGTCATAGTGTGTTATTCTTTTTACATGTTGTTAGACTTGGTTTGTAAATATTTTGTTGAGAAATTTTACATCATATTTATAAGAGATATTGGCTTGTAGTCTTCATTTCCTGTGATATCTCTGTCTGCATTAGGGTTTAGAGAAATATTGACCACATAGTATGAACTGGGAAGTGTTCCCTCTTCTATTTCTTGGAAGGATTATTATTAATTCTTCTTTAAAATTGTGGTAGCATTCACCAGTGAGACCATTTGTACCTGGGCTTGTCTTGTGGGAAGTTTTTAAGTTTCCTACTCAATCTGTTCACTTGTTGTAGGTTAATTCAAATAGTTTATTCTTGAGTCAGTTTCTCCAATTTGGGACTCTATAGAAATTTGCTTACTTCATCTAAGTTATTTAATTTATTGGCATATAGTAGTTCATATTTCCTCAAAATCTTCTTTAAGATTGGTACTAATATTCTCTATTTCATTCCTGTTTTTAGTAATTTGAATCTTTTTTTCCCCTGGTCAGTCTAAGTAAAGATTTGTCAATTTTATTGATCTTTTCAAAGAAGCAAATTTTGGTTTTATTCTTTTTTATCTACTGTTTTCTATACTCTATTTCATTAGTATCTGCTCTAATTTTTATTATTTCTTTCCATTTAATTAATGAGACAGTGTCACCATATCCTCCTTTACTTCTTTAAGTATAGTTTCCTTTAGTTCTCTGAACATAATTGTAGTAGCTTCTTTGAAGTCTTTGTCTCCTAATTACATTTGTCCCTTATCTAGCCAGTTTCTGTTGCCTGCTTTTTCCTTTGTATATGGGCCAATTTTTCTGTGTCTTTGCCTGTCTAATAATTTTTGGTTGACAACTGGGCATTTTAGACATTGTAGCAATTCTGGTTACTGATTCTCCTACTTTAGGGCTTTGTTTATTTCTTGGTAACTTAGTTGGATTATTATGGTGATGTTTATTTTTTCCTTTAGTTTAAAACTTCTGATGTTACTCCCCAGAGGACCTATCCTTGGACATGTATCTAGTCACCTTGAGATGACAGTGAATTCATCAGAGGCTCTCTTTGTTCCTTTCATTGATCTCTCTGTTTAGTGATTTTCCTCAGTTGGTATCATACCCAGCTGTTAGGTTATATTAATTGTTGTTGATTGATTTATTATTTATTATTTGTATACAGTATTTTATAGTGTGATGCAATTAAGTATAGACTGCTTTGCCAGGGTAGTTCTAGAAGCAAGTCTTTGAGGTTAATTCTGATACCAGGAAGGATTCCCTTTATTGTTTCTTTCACTGGTTCTTTCTGGTAAACTAGCTGGTCTACTGTTTAGCTTGTTGCTCTCATGGACCCACTAGACTCCTCTTAAATACTTACCACCGAAATATCCATTGATTTTTTAGAGTGACCTTAGGCTTGGACTTTCTCATACTCTATTCCAAATAAAGTCAGTTCCCTTGGAGAGAGATTTAAACTCTGTTCTTATGGTCTGCCTTTCCCATTGGGTGAAATCTCTGTTCCACTCTCTGGAGCTTTGGAAAGGGACATTGGCCCATTCTAAAATAGTGATTTCAAGACCTACTATAAAAATCAACAGTATGTGATATAGATATAAATATAAACAGAGATCAATGGAGCAAAATATAGAGTCAGAAATAGACCCATACATTCATGATCAATTGAGTTTTGACAAAGGTACCAAGATAATTCAATGGGAAAAGATGGTTTTATTCTTTTTTAAAAATAGTGCTGGAACAACTAAATACTTATACAGAAATAAATAAATCTTTTCTCTGACTTTACATACAAATTCAATTCTTAATATGTCATATACATGAAAGTAAAATTTAAACCTATAAAACTTTTAGATGACATCCTAAAGATTTGATGTCTAGGAATAGATTTGAAAAGGTAAAGAATTTTATAATGGATACAACAAGCACTTATAAAAAGGAAAAAAAAAAGATAAGTTGGATGTCATTAAAAAGAAAAAAAAGACTCCTGTTCTTTGAAAACCATCCCTAAGGAATGAATGAAAAGGCAAGCAACAAACCAAGAAAATATTTACAATGATATGTATGACAACAGAATTCAAACCAGGATATACGAAGAATTCCATATAAGACAATTCAAAAGTAAAATGTGAATAACCATTTGAAGAGATTCTTCTCAGAAGATAGATAAGTGAATAATAATGCTCAGAATGATTTTCAAAATCTTTGAAATTCATCTCAAATTAAAGTACTCTTTCTCTCTCAATGTGGGCTTATTTAAACTGAAGGCTGGCAGTCCTAATTTTCCAGTTTATGTAGCCTCTGGCCATCAGCAGCCAATACAAATAGTAGCTTTAAACACATACAGTTTGGGGAAGGTAAGGGGAAAAAAGTAAGGGACAGGAGGTTGTCATCACTCTACTCTATATAGCATATGCTTCCCCTCCCTTTCAAGCAAATGAGTGTGCACTTCAAAAAGAGGGATCTGGTGATCTTGTTGGAAACAATAGTCTGGTGTCTAAAGATTGAGAGGCATGCTGAAGCAGCCTGTGTTAGCAGAGTAAACACCGAGACTGGAAATCTTCTGCATTCTCACAGATAGCAGGATAAATGCGAGCTTTTCTCAAAGATCAAATGTGGGCCAAGGAGAAAGAAACAACCTGACTTTTTTTCCGTAGGGCCACTTGGATGGTCTGGAAGATGGCTGCTCAAAGACGCTGGAATTATAATGCTGAAAGTCCAGATGAGAAGTTAGGGATTATCTGCCAATGGCCAGGGAAGATGTATATGGCATCAGAACACTTTAGAGGAAACATCCCCAGCAGTGTGGTGTCTCTTTGCCCATGAAAATGCGCTTAAGAAAAGTCAGCTTTAAACATTTATCTCATTCAGGGATACTCTACATCAGCTCTTTCTAGTCAAATGCAAATAATTTTGTGAATAGCAGCTAACTAAGGGTCTTGTTTGAGAATTCATTCGCAGCACAGAGAAAGAACTAGCACGACAAAGGTGAATTTAGTTAGGTAATAATGTAATGTGGAAATACTAGAATTATTTTTTCATTGCCTGGAAGGAGTGACAATTTGGGGGCACACTGATAATGAACAAATATTAAATTTGCTTTTATAAGCACATAATATTAAAATATTAACCAGATCAGAAACATAAATATTAAAAGAATAGCATGATCATAACTCAGATTACACCTCAATTAAAATAGAAATAAAGTAGATTGTCAACAATTTTACTTTTTTTGTAGTCCTTTCCAGGGAAATTGGGGAAAATTTCCAAAGTGGGTTTCTCTCATTTCCCATACAACTATGCTTCTTTTTGTTGGTTTTTCAGACTAAAAATAAAGATTATCTTAAGAAGTGTCATATTACATAAATTTCATATATTTTATTTTTTATTCTGACATGGCCTAATGTTGCTTAGTACAAGACAGCCCTTACATAATTTCAGCAGAAGTCAGATCCCGAATAGTCATAAATACAAAATGCTAAATGGTCAGATTTAAAATTTAATTTAAATATGAAGCAAGTTGCTTATTAATTCACCTTTCAGTAAGACACTATCTGGTTAAAAAAATATGGGAAAGTCAATTTAATTATATCAGAATTACAGAGATTTAAAAACCTCTTTTTGACCTTTTCACCTTATAGCTTAGTATTGCCCTTCTACTTGTCAGTTTAGAACTAGCTGTCAAAATTTTCTGGGTACATGTCAGTCTTTCTCTTCATTTTTAAAGTTTTATTTAATTGGGATGTATAGTAAAAAGTGCCTTAGATAAACCCTTTACTCTGGCACTAATTAGACATGTGACATTATTTTCTGAGTTTTATTTTCATTAAAGTGAAAATTATACTATTTTAAAAGCTCATTGTTGATGAAATTAAATGAATTAATGGATAAAAGATCTAACATGGAATAGGTGTTTAAGAAATAAATTCCCCCTGCCCCATATCAAACTGTCCTTTTCAATGGAAAATGTTCTTATTTATTAATTTTTAAATTAATTTGACAAAATTAATATAATGAAATAAATTTAAAGAATAAATATATGCTATATTAGAATGAAACATTATTGCAGCAAATAAATGACTGGTTGTTCCATTATTTCTAAATATCAATTTTATTAATAATTCTTAAATGTCTTAACCTATTCTCTAAACACTAAGAAAAATTATAACTTTTATTTATATTACAAATTTTACATCAGATGCCACTAGAGGGACTTGTATTATCAGAAGTGTCTTTCAGAAGCATCAGTAGAAAATATAAGAGGAAAATGTATTAAAGTGAAAATGCCAGGTAATGATTTCTAAATTTTAGATTTTCAACATTTTATGAAAAATAAAAATTATTTTTCTGCATTGATTCATTTTGCTTTTATGGACTGTCTCACAATAATTGCTATTTAGTGTACTATTAAGAATTACTATGTCTCATGCTTAATTTTAAGTAATTTTAAATAATGTACTAAGAAACAATCCTTTAATAGTTTGTGTTGTGTTAGACTTATTGTTTAAAAGGAGACTCTTTAAAGTATTTTAGGTAGCTATGCCTTATTTTGACATTTGCAGACACAATATTGTCAAAATAAACTCTTCACATATTTCCACAGTTGGATAAATTAAGACAAAATCAGTAGTTCTCTTACAATTATATTTAATGCATGGAGTTTTCAGTAATATGTTCATCTCAAGGTGATATCCAATATAATTGATTTCATATTTATTAAGCATCATCTACTACATTGAAGGAACTCTGCCCTGGATGTATACAAAGGTGAAGAGAAGCACAAGGTATGTTCTCTATCACTAGAAGAAATTACACTTTCCTATGTAAGTTTGTCATTCAAGATATCAAGAAGAAAGAGAGGTCATATGTAAATTAGGATACACTGATTTTTAATTTACAAAGCTACTTTATAGAAATTTGCCAGCCAATTATAGGGGAACCTCAGGGTGGGTAGCCCAGGACTACAGTGAGGAAGAGAGGAAACAATTGCAGGAGAGAGAGTCCTATGGAGGGACTCTCTGGAGAGGAGCAGTTATCTTAGGTCACAGAATGTAGCCTAGGAGGGAGGGTAAATGCCTCTCCTCTCCTTCTCGTCTCTCCTCATCTGCCAGGGCTCCTCAATATGCAACTCGTTGATGGAAAAGACTATAAGGGCAGATGTCATGGTAGACAAGAGTGAAGAATCAATCTACAAGGAAAAAGAGAACATATTCAGCTAAAGAGTAAAGACTAAACTGCCCTAATAAACAATATGTTGAATTCTAAGTGTAGGTGTAAGTAAGTTTCTATGGGAATTTACAGACAAATGATTATGTATTTACAAGATCTAGGAACACTTGAAGGAAGGAGATGACATAGCACATGAGACAGCCAAATAGTAAAGTATAAATTGTTAAAAATGAACAGAAGTGATGCAAAAAAAAATGTAGTTTGAACAGAAGTGATTCCAAATGTGTAGTTTGCTTGATTAGAAAACTATTTTTTTGTGTGTGTGGCAATGAAAGTTTAATGCACTCTTTAAACTGAAGTATATTTGATTTACAGTATTAGTTTCAGGTGTATAGCGTAGTGATTTGGTATTTTTACAGATTCTCCATAGAAATTTTTTAAGGAAACAATCCCATTTACCATTGCATCAAAAAGGATAAAATACCTATGAATAAACCTATCTAAAGAGGCAAAGGACCTGTACTCAAAAAACTATAAGACAGTGATGAAAGCAATTGAAAATGACACAAATAGATGGAAAGATACTCTGTGTACTACCCAAGATAATGTACAAACTCAATGCAATCCCTATGAAATTTCCAATGACATTTTTCACAGAACTGGAAAAAAATTTTTTTAAATTTCTATGGAAATACAAAACCATGTAACACCATACACCAAGATAAACTCAAAATGGATTAAAGAGCTGAATGTAGACCAGATACTATAAAACTCCTAGAGGAAAACATATGTAGAATACTCTTTGACATAAATTGCAGCAGTATTTTTTTGAACCAGCTCCTGAGTAATGGAAATAAAAGCAAAAATAAACAAATCAGACCCAATTAAACTTGTAAGCTTTTGCACAGCTAAGGATACCATCAACAAACAAAAAGACAACCTATAGAATAGGAGAAAATATTTGCAAATGATGTGACTGACAATGGACTAATTTTCAATACATACAAACAGCTCATACATCTTAATATCAAAAAAAAAAAACCCAAAAACAAGCAGCCCAATCAAAAAATGTGCAGAAGACTTAAATAGACATCTCTCCAAAGAAGACATCCAGATGGCCAACAGGCACATGAAACAGTATAGATAGGTTCCCTTTTCTCCACACCCTCTCCAGCATTTACTGTTTACATGGAAAAAAGACACAAAACCCACATAAAGAGCATCTGATTTTCCTTTTAAACATTACTTTGTATTAATTAATTTGATCAAAGTAATAGATGTATCTAGTTTAAAATGTCAAATGGTACTAGAGGTTAACAATTAAAACAACAATAAAACAAATAGTAATTGCTAATAAATTTTTAAAGTTCTTATCACAAGAAAAAAAATTGTAACAATGTAAAGTGATAAGTGTTAACTAGACATTGTGGTGATATCTGCAATTTATATCAGTATCAGATCAAGTTGAACACCTGAAACTAATATGGTTAGCATACAACATACCTCAATTTTAAAAAGATCTTGAAAGTTAGATCTAGATGTTTATGCTTGTTTTGCTGTGAATTTGATGAGTCTGATATTTAATATTAAAGTCCAAAATAAAATTCTTTAAATAAAAAAAATTTAAAAATTAGATAAAAGTCTTTTCTGTCTATTCCCCAGGTTCATGGACAGACTTTGGAGTAAGTCCCCACCTGGGCCACTTATTCAGGGTACTCTGAGAAGGGAGTTACTCTATAAAAGTTTGCATGAAGTTGAAACATAAACAGCTGTTTTATCCCTGACACAGGTAAAAACTCTCTTAAGGTTTTTTTTTGTTTTTTTGTTTTTTTAATTTGCAAAGAATCTGGTTCCCTTATTATTGTCCCACGTTCTACTCTTTGTTCAAATCAAACTACGTACTTAGAACACAGGTCTTCTGCATTCGCTGGGAGACTGCAACTATCTCATCCTCCCACATCCAAACAAACAACAACAAACAGCAGTTCTCTAGTCACCCTCTCCTACCATGCCCCATTCACCAGAGAGGAATCTGCATCTTTCCATTTTCAGTCAACAACAACTGATGCAAATGGCATTACTGGAGATCGTCATTCTAAGTGAAGTAAGTCAGAAAGAGAAAGAAAAATGCTATATGATATCCCTTATATGTGCAATCTGAAAAAAGATAGACAAACAAACTTATTTACAAAACAGAAACAGATTCACAGACATAAAAAACAAACTTATGGTTACCAGCAGAAGAAGGACGGTGGGAAGGGATAAATTGGGAGTACGAGATTTATAGATCCTAACTGATATATATAAAATAGATAAACAACAAGTTCATACTGTACAGCACAGGGAACTATATTCAATATTTTGTAGTAACTTATGGTGAAAAAGAGTACGAAAACAAATATATATATGTTCATGTATGACTGAAGCATTATGCTGTATACCAGAAATGGACACAACATTGTAAACTGACTATACTTCAATAAAAAATATATATATATATATACTAAAAAACAAAACAAAAACAAAAAACAAAACCTGATGGACTCATTTAAAACTGGAACTGTCATTCTTTTTATAGCTTCATAATGTCTGAGATATACCATCATTTACTTAGCCATTCTCTTATTGAGGGAAATTCACTTTGTTTGCAATTTTTTTATCACTATAGAAAATTTTATAGTATATATTTTTGTGTACATACACTTAGGTACTGCTGGTTTTATATCTACAAGATACAGTGCCCATGATGCAGGAAAACAGATGTGGGAGGTGGGGAAGGGCTGTGTCAGAGGCTTCGGTTGAGCCCCTGGGATGTGCCCCGCCAGGTGTGGGTCCTTGGCTTTGCACAGGAAGGAATTCAAGGGTGAGCCACAGTTGAGTAAAGGTAGATTTATTCAGAAAGATACATTGAAAGGTAAGAGAAAGGCCATAAGGTGTGGTGGGGGTTGGGTGCTCAGATTAAAAGTAGGTACACACTCCATGGACAGAAGTGCAGGCAGTCTCTGAAGGGAGAGAGAGAGGGCAGCCATGAGGCGAGGCACCATCTTGCCAGTTTTTATTGGCTCAGTGGTTTCATATGCTAATAAGTGGAAGGACCAGTCTAAGTAGCCTGGGGAAGGGGCTGGGATTCCCAGGAAGTTGGCCATTTCCCACTCTTTGACCTTTTGTGGCTAGCCTTGTGACTGTCATGGCACCTGTAGGCTTGTTATTCATCATGCTAACATAGTACAAGTAAGCATATAATGAAGCTTAAGATCTACTAGAAGTTAAATCTCCCATCATCTTGAGCCTCAAGGCCTACTGGGGGTTGAATCTTTCACCATTTTGATGTTAATTGCTGTAGCATTCCTTGAATGGCTGTGCCCTGCCCCCTTCCTGTCTCACCCAGACTATATTGTCATTAAATTTTGGTAAAAAGTCTACTTACCTGTTACTTAGTCTTTTTTCCCCACATATCTTCAGTATAATCAAGTGTCATTTTAGCACAATTTGTGTGATCATATATTTTGTCTTTTAATTTGTTGATGAAATTAATCTACTGATAGCCTACAATTTTAAGATGCTTGAATTACTCTTATAAGCTGCTTGTGTCAGTCACAATTCTCCATTGCAAATACTACCTCTAAATACCTTAGAGTCACTTACAAATAGTTAAAGCAGAAAATGGACTCTATATGCTGAACCTTTCTTATGAATTATTTCTTATGAAGCAAAGACTCCTATAGGTAGAAGCAAGGGAGCCTTGTAGGTAAGTTCTGCTTTCTAAATGGATATTTTGGATGTGAAATGTGACAAATTACTAGAGTAGAAGACACATGTTGCAAAGGTGCCAAGTGCCATTAATAGGACAAGTCTCTACAAGTTTCTTAGAACAGTATTCTATTGATAAATTGCTGTGTTCAGTTTCTTAATGTTTTACTTAATATCTCTTATGTACATTCACTAGTGAGATAAGCAGTTTTAATTTTGTACTATTTTAATTTGGTTTTGAAATTAAAGTTAAAATAGTATTTAAAATAACATTGGGATTGTTACAGAAGGTTAGAGAGATATTAGCGATCAAAACTATCTTCATTTAAAAAGACGTTGGAAACATTTTTTGTGTATGTTATACTTAAAATTTCTCAAGAATTATTATTGCATTTTTGTTCAAATTCTCTCTCCAACAATTTGATTCTGTTGTAGATATATTCTGATCTTTCATTTTCTTCTCAATGTTAGACCTTCTTGGGTATGGTGCTATTTCTCAGGAATTTTTTATTATAGTTTTTTATCAAATTTTTTGGCTAAAATTTTCAGTGCAATGTCTTAATTAAGGCAGTAGTTTAGACAGTTGTGAGGTACTTCTTCAAATCTTTCAACCACTGGAGGATTTTTTAGAGACTGACACATTTTATTAGAAGGTAATGTATAAAGCTATTTTAATGGATTCATGTTCTTCCATCAGTGTATGTTTGCAAAGATATTTCCATAGTGACTTTTTATGCCACCAATCAAATTTAAACCCTTCTTCCTGCCCTATAGAACAAATTCTACAAAGATGAAAATTCTTGAATAGCCTTTAACAAAAATAAAATGTTTTCACTCAGTTTTCAGCAGTAAGAACTGAAAGATTCAATAGGACGCCATTTTGTATTTATTCATACTAAGATTCCCATACAAGTACCAGTGTATTATTACAAGATGTTATATCTAGTCTCATGGATAATTTAGAAGTAAATTTTATATTATTTCTTCACCAGAGACAGTAAAAGTTGCAAGAGAAAAATTTTTTTGCATACAGAATGTCGAAAACTAGCCTGAATTAAAAGAATATTAATTATCAGTGGCACAGGTGTTTGAAGAATACTCTAATACAAAATAAATTTGAGATTTAATTAGTAGATCTTAAAGACAAGGTCAACATAGATGGGGTCCACCAACACTCTCAAGAATAGTTAAGTATGTCTGTTACTATAAGGTTTAATACTAAAAGGAAAGAATAATTTAAAAAGTAGAATTTTTAAAAAATTATACTGTTAGAATATGAGTTAAAATATTAGACATGAACTGTCATATCCAAAAGGAACCTAAAGAAATAACACAGCTAAATGTAGTGTGGCGCCCTGGAAAGGATCTTGGAATTTAAAAAAAAGAAGACGTGAGGTAAAACTAAGAAAATGCGTAGATTTTAATTAACGATAATATATCAATATTTTAAAAATTATAATAGATGTGTCATGTTAATAATAGGAAAAACTGATGTGGGGTATATGTGAACTATCAGTATTGTCTTCAATTTTTCTGTGTATCTAAAACTGTTCTAAAATAAAGTATTTTATTTTAAAATATTGACCAAAATATTGTCCAGCTGTGATTCAGTATACAAATTTTTTCCCAACACTTACTCTGACCTTAAGTTAAGGGCTTTTGAAGATTGAATTCACTCTTTTAGGATTTAGAATCCTTCAAGATCAATTGATGGTACAACTTCAATATATGGTATTGTCCCAAATCTGAGAACTCTAATTGAAATAAATCATTTTAACACTGCCTTTCCACAAGGAAATCAATGCCAATGATTAAAATTATTCAAATACTATTGATTTGGGAGGTATTCTTATGAGAAGACTAACAACAGATTTATAGAAATATACTTGAATTTAAAGGAATTCTGCTGGAAAGTAAATTGAATATAATAATTCCTTTATAGTATTTGTGAGCTCTCAATGAGTTAAAAGGGATTTTCTATATATGCATTTATGTTTTGTTCATTCTAAAATGTTATTATAGAGAAATGAAAAATCGTTCACTTAAAAAGTTGCAGTAGTACAATAAAATAAGATAAATATTTGTCTGTAAATCTTAAAAGGTTATATTTTATCAGTGCTGCTGTGCTGCTGATGCTATTTCTACATTTGATAGTTCATTTCTAAGAAACAGCATAGCCCATTTGGACAAAGCACAACTCGATCTGTCCATGAATCTCCTATCTATGGGTTTACATGTTAATTCATTGTTTTAATTGGGTATATTTTTCACATCATTACACTGACTAATGAAATTTCAAATACCTAGTAACCACAGGAAACACACAAATAGCTAAATCTATTTTTAGTTATTAAAAAGAAAAAAATTTTTAAATATATATTATCATATATTAAGTAGTTAATATAGTATATGATGCTAAGTGCTTTATGTTTATGATTTGTTTGATCTTTAAAACTCCCATGAAACAGTGAATATTATTAACTCCACTTTAGAGATAAGGAAATTTGCAGCTTTTGGTGTCACAGTAATGAGAAGTCATTGACTAAAGGGAGGGGCCATAAAGCTGGGTAGGATAGATCTACTCCTCAGATCATGAATGTTTATAAGAAGAATAATTCCATCTGAGTTTATTGCAGAAATAGACTTTTGAGAAATACATTGCAGTGTATGCCATTTGTCATTGACAGTTATATGTTGCTATGTCAATTGTTCATTCAACTTATTATGCATTGCATCTGTGGAATGAGACGTTTCAACATTTTGCACTGAATTACAAATGAACAAATAGTATATTTTAAATAAGTAAATTTAGGATCTACTAAAAGGCAGTATATGTACAGATCTAATAGAAACTGATTTTGGCATTTTGACGTAGTGCTAATACCATTAGTTGAAGAGTAAAACGATCAGTTAATCAACTTACCTCAACCTACAATCCATTTGTGAATTTCACCATGAGCTACCTATTCCTTTTCTTCCTTTTCCATCTCTCCAGCCTCCCTACCTTTCTCCTTCTCTTTTTATTCTTCCTCTTCTTCCTCAGAGACTAGTTGCATTGTTTGGTTGTTATATTGTGTAGGTGGAGTCTCAGTATGTATCTACCTTCAACTTCAATATTCAATAGTAAGGTATCATATAATTAATTGATTAAATTGGTTTCTTAAATGTGTAAAAGCTTCTATATTATGAAAGTTATCATATTCATCTAGGCTTAAAGGAATAGGCTCAAGAATAATGATTTAAATTTAAGCATTAAAATTAATGCAATAATATATATTTTTAGAACACTTCTGAATCATATGAGAAAATTGAGAAAATTGCTTTTCCTCCTAATTGCATCCTATAAAAACATAGACTGAAGTAGTTATTTAACTAAAAAATTCAGTCATAATGGAATTTCCTTTGAATGGAATTTACTTCTGTGAAAGGATCTTTTTAATGTCTCAGGCTTTTCGGACTATATCAAACAACACAGCCAGTAAAATTAATACATGTATACAATCAATTCAAATATTTATCAGGTTTGGTGGATAATGTATTCATGAGGGATTGAAAAAATTTTAATAAATACACATGCTTTTATTTGCACAAAAGTATTATAACCAATTTTACATTGTTTAATTTAAAATTAACCACTGAGTTTACCTTTCAGTTATATGTATTGAACATAAATATTTTGATGTCCTCTAAAAGAATATTAATATGATGCTAAAGGTATCCATCATGAGAATATTTTATTTACAGCAATTATCCTCCAGTTAGTTTTGGATTACTTCAAAAGCATTTCTTTCATTGAAAAAGTTTACATTTTTTTCTGCCTTAGTGAACATTTATACCAAAGTAATGAAACAATTTTTTTCTTTTTTTAAATTGAAGTACAGTTGATTTACAATATTGTGTTATTTCAGGTGAACAACACAGTGATTATTTTTGAAGATTATATTCCATTAAAGGTTAATACAAGATAATGAGTATACTTCCTTGTGCTATACAGTATATCCTTGTTGCTTACCTATTTTATATATAGTAGTTTGGATCTCTTGATCACAAACCTCTAATTTCTCCCTCCTCACTATCCTATCCCCTCTGGTAATCACAAGTTTCTTTTCTGTAGCTATGAGTCTGAGAAACAACTTAATCTCCAAATAAGATATTTCATTAACTACAGGAAATTAATAAACAAAGCATTTGTGATTTGTTACACATGGATTACATATTTGTTCATAGAAAATAACTTTCTAAATCCATGGTTATTATCCAGACAAATGCAATATTTAACTTTACATTGACAGCTTAAACTACTGAACCATTTGGGGGTTATGTATGTTGTTTAAACTTACGTGTAACTAATTTTATATGAAATTATAAATAGTCATTGTAAAATTTAACATTAATTACCACATAATCAGACTTTTTGAACTAAGAGATAAATTTGATTAAATAAGCTTGCATTGTAACATTTTTTAAGACATAATCACTATTATATATGAGAAAAATCTGTTGAAAAAGCCATCTAGAATAAAAGAATTCTATAAACTAATTCCTCAGTTACATAAATAAAATAATGTGTTATAATGGAATTTTATATGTGCCAAAAGAAAATGTCTGCTTAATATGAGTTCTATGTTATGATTTGAGATTTTCTCTCACAGTAATTAGTAGTATGATCTTGAATAAATCACCAAGTTCTTCTGTGCTTCATTATGCTCATTTGTAAAGGGAAGACATTTATTAAATAACTGCCAGTCTTTTTCCAAGATCAGAATTCTCATATTCTGTGTACTATATTTGCTGATAGAAGATGTCAACAGAAGAATTACAAGTAAACTGCTTGATAAAAGGATTTCCCTCTCATTTTATCAAAACAACATATAATTTACCTCAGATTTTTATCACAGTTTGATTATGGTTTTGAATTTTGTGCTTTAAATATTTATTTGTTTAACTTTAATGCAATTCTAACAAATAACAATTACAAATTTCACTTGATGTGTTAGGCAAAATTATCTTTTATTTTCCTTAAAATTAATAGTCTTAGGTGCATTTAAAGTTATATGCTGTATAGTATATTCAACCAAAATATACTGAGACTTGTAATTGACATGATTAAGGTGGTTTTCTGTATTGTAGCATAATTTCAATGAAGGCTGGAGATTTTATACTCAGTT
The DNA here is from genome assembly GCF_009834535.1 of Camelus ferus. Classification (NCBI taxonomy): domain Eukaryota; kingdom Metazoa; phylum Chordata; class Mammalia; order Artiodactyla; family Camelidae; genus Camelus; species Camelus ferus. The sequence continues at coordinate 38,155,020 of NC_045696.1, read as the reverse complement.
TGCATTTGTCAGTTTTCTAGGTTTTTTTTTTTCTTTTATTACGTGCAATTAATCAGAAAACATTTTGAATTAGTTTTTTTGCCTGTTCATTTTTTGAATTATTTGTATATTATATTAGTTTAAATGTTGCTATTAAATTGATCTATTTTTTTCAGAGCTGAAAACATTGTTCTAAGTCTATACTCACTTCATTTGTAGCTTGGGTATATAATTGATATTATATAGATCTTCCCATAGTTTAGTAGGAAAAAATTAAGTTTATTAATAATTTTAGGCCAATGGATATTGTATGAATCTAATGAGGTTATTGATAGATGTGATAGGCAAAATGGTTGCCCTCCAAAGATGTCCACATCCTAATACTGGGGTCCTTTGAATATGCTAACACATAGAACAAAAGGAAATTTGCAAATATGATTAAAGATCTTAAGATGTAGAGATCATTCTGGATTATCTGGTTGGTTCTGATAACAAGCGTACTTAGAAGAGGGAGACAGGAGGATCAAAGACAGAAAAAGGAGACAATGTCTGAACCAGAGGTTGTTGTGATGTACTTGCAAGATGAAGGATGGAGCCATTGAGCTGAGAATGAAGGTGGCCTTTAGAAGCTGGAAAAGACAAAGAAACAGATTCTCCCTGAAGGCTCTGGAAGGAATATAACACTGACAATACCTTGATTTTAAAATTCTAATCTCCAGAAAAATTTCATCTTTTTAAAGTAATTAACTTTGTGGTAACTTGTCATTGCAGCAATAGGAAACTAATACAATAGCTCTTAAGTATGTTTGTATGTTTCCTTTGTGTCTCTGCTTGTTCCCTAGATCTTTTGTCAATCTTTTGGATTCAGTGTCTTATGAAAACCAGTACTGCTATTAAGCTTTGTACTGCTATTTGATATTATTAAACAAATGAAGTAAAATTAATTAATATTTTCCTAAAACAGTACTACAAACTGCTTTTCACACATAATGTCACTTATGTCATCAATAGAGAGAAATCTAAATTTATTTAATAGTTGTATAATATTTCATAGAATAGAGATAGTTTAATGATTCTTCTGCAAACGGGTATTTATGCTTCTTTCCTTTTTTTAACTACTAAAAATTGTACAGTGAACTCCTTTGTAAAACAATACATTGATTTTAACTTTAAATATTTAATCACTTTTATAATTTCTTTCCACTTCTTGGCCAATTTTGGTATTTTACACTTTACATGAAACTAATCCATATCACCTAGACTGTATTTTACTTTTTTCTTGAATAATATGTATTAGTCTCTCATAATTTTTATAAGCTCCTCTCATATTCTGGTAATATTCATCTACACACATACACACACATACACACAAACTTACATATGTGTGTGTGCATGTTTGTGTATTTTTAATTTGACTGTTTTTCTCTTCTAATCAGTATCAAAGAAAACTACTTATTATATTGGTAATTTGAAAACATATAATATACTTCATTTATCCTTCTTTTTTTTCCCATTTCATTATTTTCAGCATTAACCTTTACTAATTTCTCTTCCTACTTTTGGTTTAACTTCTTTTTCATTTATATTAATACGTTGTCTCATGACTTCTAGCCATTAAATTCATGTTCCAGGCATCAATGAGGAGAAAAAGAGAAGGCAAAATAGGTATGCATCCCAGCATAGTCTGCAAACATTTAGTAGCCTTCCAGCCATCACATCGAAACCTCTGCATATACCTATTGCCTAGCACTTGGTTGCATAGCTCTTCCATCTCCAAGGTATGGCAGAAAATGTAATGTTTTATTTGGATATATTGTTGCCATAAGTAAAACTGAATTTCTATTACCAAGGAAGAGAAATAAAATGGGTATCTGATAGTTACTAACAGTTTCTGCTGCATGTCAATCATTATTCTAGGTGTGATGGTTAAAATGTTTTTTGTTTTTGCTTTTGTTTTTCCATTCCTTATACTTTCAAGGTCCTGGGTTTTGTTGAAATCTAGTTTTAGGGTTTCCCTTGCAATTTGTCTCATTTCTTTTAAGAAAACTTACTTTACAGCACTACTATGATTTCCCAATTATAGTAACATTTAGAGTCAAATACAAATCCATTTAGAGTCAATTATGTAAATTACAAGTCATCACTTATCACTCTTTGTCCAACATGATCCTCACTTTTACAATATTTTAGTTCTGATTTAATTGTCACTTGGTCATTGAATTTTTCTCAGAAACACACAGATTATATAAAATCTGAGTCCATTTATATCTGAAAATGTCATTCCTTTTCTCTGACAGGTGAATAATAATTTGAATCTAACTCCTTTGGTCTCATTAGATTATATTTCATTGACTGCTGAGTTTTAATATTATAAATAAGTCAGATATTAGTCAGATTCTCTTTCCTTTAAAAGTTACTTGCTCTTTGAGAAGCTTATAAGATTTTATATTACTGTTGGGATTAAAATTTTTCATTAGGATATATCCGTGTAAATGACCTTTTTAGTAATCCTCCTTGGGACCTAGGGAACCTTGTCAATCTTCAGGCATAAATCTTTCTTCAAATAAAAGAAAATTTCTTGATTTGTTTAAGTAGTACCTCTCCTGTACAACTTCCTTTATAAACATATTTCAAGACTCCTTTCATATGCATGAAAATTTTCTTGTCTATGCCCTCAATAACTCATCTTTTCATTAGTGATTGCCATCATTTATACTCTCTCTACATATTTTATATTTCTTTTAGTAGATCTTCCTAGTCAATTTAACTTTCATCCATAAGTATCTTTTAACTATTGAAAAATTTAAGTTGAAAATCTATTTTGTTTTGTGGTTGTTTTCCACAAATTATATTTGATGTGCTTCACAGATTTTATTACTTACTTTATTTCATCTGACATTTCCAGTAGTTCCATTTCTTGTGAGATGACTCTGTGTTTCTTTCTCTGTTTTTTATTTTGTTGGTCTTTTTTCTTCTTGCTCATGCTTTAAAACACAGTGACATCACAGGCAATAATCATCCCTGCTAGCATACATAAGTCACTACAGCAACTGGGAACAACTCAGCCTAGCAGGGCAGCTATATTCGTGGTCCTCCTGTTCTTTAAGCACCTCACTCAAGAGGGTACGGTAGACGTAATTTTCCCCTTAGGATGCTCAAAATAATGGAGTTTGATCTAGCTCTCAAGATCAAACCAAACAGGCTATGTGTTGTTGAGAGTTATCTTGACCTCTGGTGCATAGCATCTATTCTATTCCTGGTAAGAAACCATGTTTATTTTTGTTTGTTTTTATAAATAGAAAAACTTCTTTCCCATTTTTCAGTCCAAGTAGCTTAGAAGAAAATGACCCTACCCCAACATTCAGGGGAGTTTGTTTGACTGAAAACACAGTAGTCAGCACATTTTATTCTGAGTAGCTCTATCGACTGGCTCAAAGAATGACCATAGAGCTGAGAACAGTCTGTTGAGGCACAAGGCATTTATAGACTGAGAAGTTCATTTCTCCACCAGTTTTATATTTGAAAGGAAAGACCTAGAATAGCTTAAAGTCTTCTTCACACCATGCAAAGCCTTATAAGGCAACATAGATCAGAAAAGAGCTGAGTACTGGGCAGACTTTGTGTTCCTGAGAAGCAAGTCTGAAGCGTATGTTACCTCTGACGTTTTCAATTGTATGAAAAAGAAAATGCTTCTTTTGCTAAGGAGTTTAAAAAGTGATTTTTGAAATATCATAAATAATGAATTATCACTGAATGAGCTTGTGTAACTCAAACCTAGATCAAGAAACAGAACATTGTCACTACCCCAGAAGCTCCTTTTCTGCTTTCTAAATTAGTGACATCCAAGGGTAACTGCTCCCCTGCAGTCTAACAGTATAGATTAGTTTTGTCATTTTTGAATGTATATTATTTTTCTTTTTTGGTATGGATTCTTTGGCTTAATACTTTGTTTGTGAGATTCATTAATATTGTCATGTATAATTCCAGTTTATTTTTATTGATATTCTGGATTTTATTGTGTGAATACACCACAATTTATTTATCCATTTTTCTGCTGATAAGCATTTGGGTAGTTTCTATTGGAGGCTATTATTTATAGTAATGTTCTGAACATACCAGAAGTTGTTTTTCAGTGAACATATGTATACATTCTTCTGGGTGTATACCTAGGCATATGATTACCAGGCCAAAGGACAGGCACATATTTGGGTTCAGTATATGCTGACAATTTTTCATAATGGTTATAAAAACTCATACTCCTACCAGAAATACATGAGAATTCTATTTCTTACACAGTTTTGTTAATGCCAATATTTTCATTAAAGACTTAAAATGGTGAGTTTTCTGTCTCTTGAAATAATTTATTATTATTAAAAACCTTCCTGTTTTATTGGCTTTCCTGGTCTGGCTGTTTTATGTTACAGAGGAAACTTGGCAGGGGGCAGTGGGTAGCAGGGAAAATTGTTTATTCATGTCAAACTCATCTGATCTAGGCTTGACTAGCTCAGCTCTAAGCTGTGAGTTGGGTTCAGATCTGTTCCATATATATCTGATTCCTCTGGGACTTACGCTGTCTGGGATATATACAAGAGAGGTGAATCGAAGTACTTAATGCCTCTTAAGGCAAGGATTAAAAATCTTTGCTCATTAGAAAAAATCTGCTGCTCATTGATTGGAGATCAAGCAAAGGCTCCACTTGAAGTGGATCTGTTACACAATGATGCTTGCATTCCTCTTGTGTTGCCTACAGTCTTCAGAATTAGTCTTCACTGATTCTGAGACAGGAATGGGGCAGTGCACAGCCATTCAAGGAATGCCACAGCAATTAACATCAAAATGGTGAAAGATTCAACCCCCAGTTGGCCTTGAGGCTCAGGATGATGGGAGATTTAACTTCTAGTAGATCTTGAGCTTCATTATACGCCCATTGCAATATATTAACATGGTGAATAACACGCCCACAGGCACCATGGCAGTCTGAAGGCTAGACACAGAAGGTCAGAGAGTGGGAAATGGCCAACTTCCTGGGAATCCCAGCCTCTTCCCCAGACTACTTAGACTGGTCCTTCCACTTATTAGCATACGAAGCCACCAAGCCCATAAAAACCAGCAACATGGTGCCTCGCGGTCGCCCCTCTCTCTCCCTCCTCAGAGACTGCCCACATTCTGTCTATGGAGTGTGTACCTACTTTTAATCTGAGCACCCAACCCCCAAACCTTGTGGCCTTTCTCTTGCCTTTCAATGTATCTCTCTGAATAAATCTACCTTCACTCAACTGTGGCTTGGTCTTGAATTCTTTCCTGCGTGAATCCAAGGACCTACACTTGGCGGAGCACGTCCCAGGGGCTCAACCAAGACCTACGACACAGCCCTCCTCCTGCGCCACATATGTTTTCCTGCATCAATTCTAGTACAATAACTAGGTTAAATCTTTCTGAAGCCTAAAGAGAGGGGTACACTCCCTACTGCTGAGAGACAGTGATTGTTTAAAGGAAGAGCTGCTGCATCTGGCTAAAGTATACTGGCAATAATCAACATGACATGTCTGGGAATATGCCTTATGGATACTGGACCAGGGAGAAAAGAATAAGAAAGACTTAAAAAATGAGAGTATTCTTCCATAACTCAGGCAAAGAGTTCATGTTGTCTATTTATATGCTGCTGGCTATTGAAATGAGACAATTAGAAATTTAAATTAGAAAAGAAAGGCTAATACTTAAATAGATAGAATTTCCAGGACTGCCTTAGTATCGTATTGAGGAAGGGCCCAAAATGTTCAGAGAGGTAAACTTGATAGAATTGATTTGTCATATAAGACCAAAGTATATGCCATTTGATTATTGGAACACTCCTTTTACTAAAATGATAAAGAATATGTAAATGGAAAGAGGATACTTACATTGCTGAATAGTTCACTGGTGTATTTTTTTCTCTAGGCCAGGGCTGATAACAGGAAATGCTGTTGTAAACCGATCTCTCCATTGTCATTGTATGTTTTAGGTATGCAGATTAGCAGATGCCAGGTGGCACCATTTAATTCAATGGCAAGGTGAACATAATTGCATAATGGACCTTAAGGTCAGAAAGCCCTCATCAATAGATAATAGGCCTATGATAGTAGCTAATAGACCATAGCTTTCCTAAGGACAAAGGCAGATGAGCAGTCAAGAAGTACAGTACTTGACTTATATATCCCAAAGTTATCAAGAGTAGGCAAAGAGAAGACTGATGTCAGATATCACAGCATAAAATCGCAATTTCTGTCTTAGTTTCTAGACCTGAGTCAGTTCTCAGACATAAAGCATATTGACTGATAGGAAGGCCATGACCATAATGTAGAAGCCTGAAATGCAATACGAATATACTCAGCAGTCATTCACCCAATGGTTTGCCAAATTGGCCTAAATATATTTACAAGAAGAATGGCACAAAGGGGAAAGGAGAATACAAATATCCTTTCAGGGCCTTTGGATACTGGGTATTAGCTGACATTGACACCAGAGAATGCAAGATACCATCACAGTACCCTGTTAACATGAGGGTGTGCAAAGGCCATATGATAAATGACAACCTGGTGCTGGTTCATCTCATGGTGGATCTAATAGGTCATAGATTCATTTTATGGTCATTTCCCTGGTTCCTGAGTACAAACTCAGGGTGGATATAATTATTGGCTGGCAGGTTACTGATATTGGTTCTCTTCCTTGTAGAGTAAGAAGCATTACAGAAGGAAATCCAAAAGAAACCACCTGACTCTGTTACCACTGGAGAAGACAGTGAATAAGAAATCATATTGCAACCTAAGTAGAAGAAGAAAAATACACAGCACACTCAAAAATGTAAAGGATTCAGATATTATCCTCAGTTATTTAAAAAAGGTAGTCCTCATAAGATTTTTAATTCATTGTTATGACTCCTGAAAAAACCACAAAGACCATGGCTGTTGCTGATGGACCATCATACACTGAACCAAGTGTAGTACAACCACAGTGTCTGTGAGGAGGTGGTATGTTTACTAGAACACACCAACATAGCCTCAGGTACTTGGTTTGCCCCATTGACCTAGAAAATATGTTCTTTTTGATCCCAGTCAAAAAGGAAGATCCAATGCAGTTTACATTTACATTCAACACATACCTCTAAGACTATGCTAATCTCTTGCTCTTTAGCACAATAGGCACAATATAGATAGAACGGATCTTGACAATCTAAAGAACACCATGAAGGTCTACCATATTGATGACAGTATTTTAATCGAATGTGTAAAGCAGGAAATGGCAAGTACTCTGGATGGCAAGAGTGCAGACATAAACCCTAAACAGCCCAAGGGCTTGACACATTAGTAAAGTTTTCAGAGGTCAATTTTAAGGGCATTCTAGGACATTCTATGTGTGTCAGTTGGCGAAGTTCAGTTTCATCCTGCTGTTTGGCTGGTTTTGGCTACTGGCTTTATTCTACTACTTTCATCTTATTCTCTGTGTCCAAAACAAAGAAGCAGCTTCTATTTGGGCTCTTTATGGTTCCTGGACCCAATTCCAATGATTGTGTGGGAGCAGTTTCCACACAACACCAAGAAATTCTCAGGCAGCAGCTGTGTCTGAGAATTCAATTCAATTCTAACACTATCTACCCAGAAATAGCATCAGATCCCACAGGTTAAAGGGACAATCCTACAAGACTTCTACTCATCCCACTTCAGATGCCAGTTGTAGGACCAGACTATTACTTGTGCTTCTGACTGACTAGCTAGACGGAAGGTCCTTACAACCCCTCCTTGTTTTCGAGGCTAGTTGCAAGGCTATGTTGTTACCTGTATTTCTGACCAACTGGCTATAAATCAGAGGTTCCCACATACCTCCTCTTTGGGGTCAATTAATTTGCCAGAGCAGCTCCCACAACTCAAGAGAAACATTTTACTTAATAGATCACTGGTTTATTATAAAAAGATATATTATAACTCAAGAAAAGCCATATGGAAGAGATACAAAGGGCAAGATATGGGGAAAGAGTGCAGAGCTTCCATGTCCTCCCTGAGAGCGCCACTCTACCAGCACTTCTAGGTGTTCACCAACACTCTGACACTTCTTTTGGGTTTTTAAGGAGGCAGCATTACATATGTCTGTTTGATTAAATCATTGGTCACTGGCAACTGATCCAACCTTCAGCCCCTCTCCCCTCTTGGATCTGGAGGCGAGGGGCACCATTACCTAAATTTCCAACCTTCTAATCACACAGTTGTCTCCTCTAGTAACCAGCTCCCATCCTTAGGGAGATTTTTCCAAAGTCACCTCATTAGAATAACAAAAGACACATTAACCCTCTCATCACTTTGGAAAGCCCAAGGGTTTTGGAAGCTCTGTGCCAGAAATGGAGCCCAAACTAAATATATATATATAGATCTTATTAAGTCACAGTATCACAGGGGCATTTTCTCTTTTTGGCAGAGGCTGGAAATTCCCAAAGAAGGGAGCAGAAATAATCCATGCATTTTAAAGCCTAGGCTTGGAGATAGCATACTGTCACTTCCAACTACATTCTACTGACCAAAGCAAGTCACATGGATAAAGCCCACAATCATTGGAGCAGAGGGGTATTATATTTCTCCAGTGCAAGTTGAAGGGAGGAAACACAAATTTGCAAAACAATTATACGACATCCTCCAAGGTAAATAAGTTATTGCATCACATACCTCCTACTATTTAGGGGAAAAAAAGTATCTTTGGTTTTCCACTACAAAAATGGTATTTTCTATATGTCCATGTGCATTTGGGAATTGCATATGCCACACTTGGGAATGCTGCTCTAACCTGTTTATTAGATGATTCAAAACACTACCAGTTGAATGGGGCTCAAGAAGAAAGAAATTAGAGCAGATTTAAGCAGTTTGTAAGTTATATGACCTGACAGAGTCAATGTGGGTAAAGATCCTATGTGGAATCGCTAGCAAGCTCCAATAGAAGAATATCAGTACAGACCTCTTAGACGCTGGAGTAAGGAAATGCCATCTGCAGCAGAGAATTACTCACCAGCAGTAAAGCAGCTTTTGTTTCATTACACTTAGTAGAGACTGTTCTTGAATGTGAGAGAAAATGTAACTATGTTATCAGAGTCGTTCTGGTAGTATTGTCACCTACACTAAGTCATACGTTTTGGTGGAACAGCAGCAATACACTACACGATAGTACATTCAGTTAGGGTATTAATAAGTCCAGGCTGCGCAAGAAACTACATCAAAAGATAGTGTTATTTACCTTCCCGAGTCAGTCTCCACCAAGGGTCCTCCTGCCCAGAGTTCGTCAAGCCAACATAAGGAGATGGAGTTAGCTTCAGAAGCAAAGGAAAGCGTTACCCTTTGATCAGAGAATGGAGAAGTGTGAGCCCGAGCTCTAGAGCACACGCTCTCCCTGTTGGCCGTGAGGAGGGCTGCTCTATAGGGATCCCGTCACCGGGGCGCGGAGGGGCGGAGTTCTCGCGGGGCGCGCAGCTGTGCTGCTCATGCTCCAGATCGCAGTGCTCGGCGCAGCGTCTCTACGCACAGCACGCTGCCGCCATCTTGAACTGAGGTGTCCGGGGCAGCGTCTCTGCGCTGAGCTGAGGTGCCTGTGGAGCTGAGGTGTCAGTGCAGCCATTTTGTGCGAGGAGCTCCGGTCTGAAGGGCCGAGTGTGAGGCGTCTGTGCACAACAACCTACAAGTAAGTGAAACTAGACAAAGCACTAAGGAAAAAAGGTTAGACTTTATCTTATTACTCAGATTCTATTTTTATTTTCTGGGAATTGTTAATGGGCTGTGCAGGTGACCAATTTCTCCTCTGTCCTGCTTCTCATTCCCGAGGGATGCTGAGGGGCCAAAGTTTGCCTTCTGTAACTACTTCTTCCTGCTGATTGGGGCGTTGTCATAACCCAGGTGGAGGAGGAGAACTTCTCCTCAGCTACCTTTCCATATGTTTGTCACAAAGCCTGGACTCCATTACTGAGTGACCAACATTTCTCTAACCTTTTAGAGACGTGCTGCATTCCTTTTTTGGTGACCTCTACAATGAATCAGTGCCACCTTTTTTGGAAGCTGTACTGCTTCTAAGAGCTTCAATATGCCAAAGCCACGTTTCACCTGTTTATTCTCCAAAGCATACAGCTTTCCTTCTAAATAGCCCCATGTACATGTAAGATGGCATTGCATACTGGGAATCTATGTAGACATTTAAGATTTTTCCTGTCCCAATCTCTAAGGCTCAGGTGAGGGCTAACAGCTCCATCTTTTCAGCAGAAGTGGAGGTAGAGGCCAGGATCTGCTATTCCATTCCCTTTGGTGGCTGCGAGGGCATTCTCTGTTCCAGCGTCTCTGTTGTTAACATATGCTGTACTGATTCAGTCCTAGTCTCCTTGGCTTGCTATCCCTTGGTGGGGCCAGGGGATCGCTCACTGTAATTGAGAATCTCTGTGGGAAGTTAGTCCAGATTCCTGTGCTGACTAGTCGACACTGGAGGGCGGCAGGTGAGCTTGCCTCTGGACCTTTTTAATCCTCTGACTTCTCCTCCTCTCAGTTATTAAACACCCAGTAAGTAACCTCCACCAGGTGAGAGGTAGGGGTATCTGGTTCTACTTCAGTTTCTGAAGTTTATTCCTAATGTCTAGGGCACTTTGAGAAATGAAATAGGACCTCATGAGTGTGTTCCTTCCAATGACTCAAGGTCAGTTGTAGTATATAGATTCAGAAGGATTCCCTGATGTGCTCTAGAAATGCCAAAGTGTTTTCTGCCAGCTCCAGGTTGATTTCCTTTATCTTATTCCCATGGCATGTTTCTTTCCTGCTGCCTGGATTCGCTTTAGGATCATATTTTTATGATGGGTTAGCCTCTGTCTTCCACACAGTGTCTTGGTGGTCCCAGTTGGGTTCATTTTCCAGGCATGCTTGATTCCCTGGTGTGAAAATAACATGGCCTGCATTGTTTCTGTTCTCTTTGTCTGTTTCCACTCTGGCTTTTGAAAGATCATGGCCTTTTCTTCCCCTGTTAGGAGTACATTGAAGGAGGCTCTGAATGTCTCCCCAGGTAGGTTCATGGGTCTGAAAGATTCTCCTAGTCAGATTTAGGAATCCCTCTGGATCTTTCCTCAATCCCTTACTATGACTTCTCCAATTATACAGATTGGGAGTGGTAAATGGGGTGGGTACCTGGGCGAGCCCTCCTTCTCCACTGGGGACCTGCTTCAAAGGGAGTACTGTTCCTGGTGGGTTGTTGGACTCTCACAGATAATTAGTCCTGCTTTGTGTACTTGCTGGACAGGGTAATGGAGGAGGCCTGTCTGGCCTATGGCTCAAGTCAGGATCTAAGAAGGAAGAGGTTAGGGAGGGAGCAGTAGGAAGAGGGTTAGGGAGGAGAATAAGATGGTCCTCAGGGGGAGAATCAGGGACTGGTATTACCTCAGTGGAGGAGACCCCATATCCCTTTTGAAGGCCTTTGTTCTGATGTAAGTTCATAAAATATTGGGTATAGGGAATTTCATCTCATTTCTTTTGTCTCTGGCATAGCAGGCCAGTTATACAATGGTTTTGTAGTTTAGAGACAGACTGATGAAGCCCAATGAGGGGGAAAAAAAGGTTAGACTTTATTTTATTCCCCACATTCTACTTTTATTTCCCAGAATTGTTAAATGGGCTTTGCTGTTAACAACAGCCTAGACCCAGTGTCACACACATCCATTGCACAAATGTGTCTTTAATTTACACTATAGGCACTGTAGGATCTTTCCTATGACCACATGATACAGGAGAAAACAAACAGGCAAGCAAACTCAGATTGGGTTATGCTTAAGTTGGCTGAAATATGGAAATGGATTTTCACTGCAGTATAGCTTCTGTTGGAGTCAGTACTAAAGTATATTAGTGAGAGGGAATCCTTCCACCTGGCAGATCTTTGATCAGTGTATCTGGCCATTAATTTTGCAGAAAAAGGAAGAAATGGTTGGTGATAAGGGTTTTCAAATTTTGGAGCAGTAATGATTGGCTTGACTGGGTGGGAGGGGACCTAGAATGAATATGATTAGAAGCTCAAAGAAAGAAGGTATTGAGAGGAAGTGTATGATTGAAACTATAGTAGAAAGTATAAAAGTGTAAATACTTCTGTGTTCAGTCAATGGCCAACAGCAAACACCAACTGAAGGAAAAGAATTGAACAAACTGACAAGTAGGATAACTTATCCGTCATACATCATGTCAGCCAGTTTCTCTCCTTGGCCGCCTGATACTTGTGAAAAATCCCATGCCATGGTGGCAGAGATAAAGGCTATAGATAGGTCCAATTACGTGGGATCCCTCTCACCAAGGATGATGTAGCTATTGCCAGGGAGGAATGTTTAGATTGTAAGCAGCAAAGACGGAGGTGGATTCCTTGCTGTGGTACGAACTTTTAAGGAGATCAATGAGCCATATGATGGTAAGCTACTGTACACCCCTTATACTCAAAGGAGGCAGAATTTCATCCTTACTGTAACTAATATGTATTTCTGATGTGGGTTTCCTTTTCCTGCCTGCTTCCATAGCCAGGACCATTATCTGAGAGTTCATAAAAATGTCTAATTTACCTAATGAGATCCTATGTAACTTCAAAACAAGGAAACCATTATATGGCAAAGAACACATAAAAGTAGGATCAAATAATCAAACAATGTGCCCCATCATCATCATCCAGAATCTGAAAGCTGTATTAAAAGTTAGAATGATACTTCTAAACATGCAGCTAGGATGCCAAGGAGGCCATGACACCCTATGAATTTCGGGTGTATGTTTTCAAGATGTAGTATATACTTTGAACTAATAACCACTTTGTGGTGCTGTATTCTTGATAGTTAGAATTTGAGACTAAGGCTCTGCCCCATTCCAAGAAGAGTAGAAGAAAAGACATGGGTTCTGCAGTAAATGCTTAGGATTTGGGATTAAATCTCTTAAGTAAGATAGAATATTATTCAATCCAGATCTATGGGGAAGGCTAGTTACTCCAGATCAATATATGGATGAGTGGTTGGTTGGAAAATGGATTATTTGCCCCAATCAGACTTGTATAAATTATATTACCTTCATGAAAGTCAAAAATAATTTTTGAGTAAAAGTATACAGAATAATACACTGGAACATGTTATAATTTAAAATATGCCATACTTGGGAGCAGCCATCTATCAGTAAATTCAGAATAGACATGTTGGTAGGATCCTAAGATTGAAGAGGCAGAACCTTGGAGAAATCTCTTAGGATTTAGCAAATATTGACTATTAACAAATTTTCCCAAGCTGAAAATTTTATTATGACTATTCAAGACATTTTTATAAAGCTATATAGTTATTAGAGCAGCACTGTGAATAAAAATGTCCTAGGGAATAAAAGTCTTTCACTATATACACTCACATTTCTTTCTATATACTTATATCACTCAGTTCTTAGTTGAGAACAATAGAAACCAATTCTGACTGAATTAAGCAAAAAATAAATGTATTGAAGGGATATTGACTAGCTCAAGGAATCAATAGACAGGCAAGAGAATTAGGTTCAGAATACCACAAGGATTTGAGAATCTAGTTTGCACAAATAGCCAAGGTACAGTGTGTTTCAGATGACTGGCTGAGCAGTCAATATTGCTTAACTCTTAACTCCATTCCAGCTGGATTCCTGCCACTGCCACCATATGGAGTCATTCTTTGACTATCAATTTTGTCTTATGCTTTATTTCTTAAATATTTAAATTTCTGGGAGCTTTATTTAAGTGCCTAGTCATGCTCTGGCTGCCATAAAATGGAAAGAAGGAACATATGACTAAATAAATTTATAGAACTATCTGATCTTTCCAAAACATATGCTGAGACTGAACTCAAGTGACAAAGGTTCCTTTGATTTCTGATGTATCAGAAAAGAGGATTTTGCTACTGAAATAATCCAAGATAGTTGACATTGTGTTCTGAACGATGCTACTTAATATATGTCTTGAATTGTCTTCTTGATACTAAATACCTCTGTGTCTGTGGCACACATCAGGTGTTTATCTTCATGAGGTCTGACATTGTGAATGGATTACTTACCAGGATATTGAGACAAGAAAAAATTATAGTTTATTATATTGAAGTTTAGATCAATGTAATTTCATAAGTGTATACACCTGGTTGACATCATTTACCATTTTATTATATTTCTATTGTTGTAGACCCTATTGATTTTTGCCTTAATAACTAATAATACTATTGTGGGACTCAATTATCTTATAAGTCAATATTAAATCATAAGTAAATATTCAAAAAAGAAACTTGTAGTAAGAGGTGATTATTGTAGTGATGATTTACATCTAAATTTATATTAATGAAATTCTTTATAAGGAGAATAAGATAAGTAAAGTTTGCCATGATATTTAAAGCTTGCCTATCAGGAATGTAGACCTTTCTTCTGTACCTAATTAATAAGGATAAGTATTCCACAATCCTGTGGCACTATGGGCCCAGATCAAATACTTAGAAGAACAATTCCATCAGCCCAGGTGATGCACACAGCTGCTGGTTGGGCCCAAGGCTGTCACATATGGTTGTGCAGTTTGTTAATAGCACAAAGGCATGTGGCTGAGGGAAGCAGTAAAGGCTGACATCTATCTAGTCTACTGCTGGCAGAGCCATGTCCCTCAGGGAACATTCATCTGCTCCAAGGTGGTGGTGTTGAAGTCCTTCCAGGGTGCTCTGTTGTACCAGTTGTGGGCTTATAACTTGGGCCCCTTCCCAATGTGTGAACTAATTTCATGTGGGCTCTGGCTGGATAAATCAGCATGTTGGGGTTTCTTCCTTCTTGGAATAGCACTGAGGTTTGACAGAAAATCCAGGGTAAAATTTTCATCCTAAGTGACTTGTTTGACATTTAGTAAAAGAGTTCTCCTACAGTTGATCCTCTCCAAATGAGACTTTGATAGAAAGATATTGATTTATGTTAATGAAAACATATGTGATCCCTGGAGAAGTAATCTTATTTGACTTACTGCCTCGGCTCCAGGACGTGGGTACTAAGTTTTCCCCTTTTATAGATTTCCTAAAAGCAAAGTAACAATCCCAAATCTGTCAAATAAAATAATTTTTATTTTTTAATGGAAAGGACCTTGTTTCAGAACAAATAACTGCGTATCAGTGAATATACAGTCTCCGTTTGTGTTGGTCTTTGGAGACTGGAAGTGTAGTATTCTTCCTTCTTTTAGCATTGCTGCACAGCTTTCTATGATCTGATATTTGGCCTCTATAGTGGAATCAAGGAATTAATGCTTCTCTAATTGTGAATTGAAACCCAAATCCATAGTCTCACGTCCTAGTGATTCTCATACTTTTTTTTGAAAAAAGGAAGGCTGCCACCCAAATGACTTTCAAAATGAGTTATATTTCCTCCTCCAAATGTTAGCAAGCAAGACGGGGAGCAGTGGTAAAATCATCTGTTGCCCGAATTTTGAGAAGAGGGAAAAAATTGACACTACAGGAGATTCTAGGAGATCAGTAACGACTACGAGGGAAAATGTACTTAGGAAACAATTATTTCATGAGTTTTATCTTCTGCTGAGACATTTGAAAAGAGTTATTTTGTTATTTTTGTTACCTGTGAACCAGTTTTTCATTAATAATGTAAAGAGTGTCATAGTGCCGTGCAGTGATGCTCTCTGTTTATGTGGAAAGAGTTTAAGCATTTCAAATATGACTTACAGATCATTCCAACAAGAAACCCACATGCTCAAAAAGTTTTTCCTCTTATGTTGGGATTTGCTAATTATGCTAATAAAAAGCTCTTAATTTTAGCAGTAATATGAGGTAAAGAAGTAAATTTGCCATTTCAAATGCCTAACTCAGAGTGAAGCATACATGGAGGACACAGCCTTCTACAGGAGCAATTGTGGGATGAATATTGCTAACTGAAAATGAGTATCTTAGCTAATGTTCTTGTTACAGGTTTTCAAAATTCTAGTGCACACTGAACTGACTTGCAGTATTCAAAGAACTCAAAATCAATGATTTTCACCTCTTAGAACTTAGAGTCTAAAACACACTACTAGGATAGACAGTGGAAACAATTGTAAAAATAATTCAAACTGTAGAAAAATATTAACATATTGGAAGAATATATTTTCTGCTTATGTCACATACAGTTGGTGTTTCACATTGACTGTTTTTACTAAAATATTAGCATACTTACATGGCACTTTAATCCCCTGATGTATACCTACTCAGTTCTTTAAAAAAAAAATGTAGAATAATTTTTTACCTCAGATTTTTCTTTTTCTTTCTTTCTTCTTCTTCTTTTTTTTTTTTCTGCTATGCAAGCCTGTTTTTGTTTTTGTTTTTGTTTTTGTTTTTTTGGTTCTGTTTTTTTGGAAATTTTTCATATCAGAACTTTGTTTAAACAAACATTACTATTCTTTTTTCAAGAAAAGTCAAAAGGAAAAGTCATAAGGAGCTGAAGCTGCTGCTTCAAGAACATACCTCTTGACCTGACCTGAGGTATTCACGTCTTTCATTCTCTCCTAACAAATTAATCCTTATGCTCTATCTTTATTTTCTTCCTACCTCTCTGTCCAATCTTGAAAGTAAATACCACAAATATGAGCTATGACCAAGCTTATTACTATCATAGGCATCACAGAGGATTTCAGGGTCCCTATTTATAGACTGTGGGTCTTTGATTTTCATTCATCCTCTTTCTTACACCATCATGTCATTACCGTACATACTGTATCAAAAATGAGTTGGTTTAAAGGAATCAAGGTGGGAGGATATAGCTCAGTGGTGGATTGTGTGCTTAGCATGCTCAAGGTTCTGGGTTCAATCTCCAGTACCTCCATTAAAAAAATTATAATATAAATAAATAAACCTAATTACCACCCCCCAGAAAACAAACAAACAAATAAAACAAAAGAATATTAAGATTGATAGGAATGGAAAAAGAAAAAAGAGGATATTGTGGCTGCATAAGGGAAAAGGGGTAAAGTGTTTCTGTTTTGTCTCTATGGCAATGAAGAAGAGTGAAAATTTTCAAGCAGACAGTTTTGTAGTGTTGTCATGCTGTCTCCTCTCTTTTATGAAGACTTCAGTCATTGCCCCTTCTGTTTTTTCCTCTAGTGTTGCAGTTGATAGAGAAAATAAAGAGTAGGAATCACGATATTTAGGAACTAGATTGAATACATTGAAAATGGGGACCAGAGCATTCTTTACTTGTCCTTCTGTTTCTCCTTTCACCGGAATTATAACTCAGGATTTAAGACTCTTTCTTGAAATCTTATGAAAGAATAAGAAATCCTATGTGTAATCATTTAGTAAAGTCCCAAAATTCACTGTTTCATTTGTTTTCCATTGAAAACAACGAAATGTTATAAAAATCCACACACATATTTCCAAAAGGAGTTGAAAAATTCAGATTCAGGGTTTAAATGTTAAAATTCTGATTTCTATCTTCCAAAGGATAGTGATAAAATTAGTGAAGGTAACCATGAATGTTACCAGGTTGGACTCATCTGTTTATATATTAGTAAATTATATCCTCTAAAACATTCATGTGGTCATAATTCAGACATGTGTATGGCTAAAATGATTCTTTGCAGGTATATGGATACATAAAAGGGCTTGTCAGTTGTTATAAACTGGCTCCCCAAATATCACCAACACTATCTGTTCATAAGACAGATTTGAGTAAATTTCTTACTATGGTAGACGAGAAGACCTTTGTGAGTGGTCAAGAGAACTTTGTAAATGTCTCTTGGGTGGGCAAGATTCAGTTTTACTGAGTAGTTTCAGTTTGATTTAATGTGGGCATTTCAAAGTGGGCAATGAGAGAGATTGATTAAGATTGGGAATGGATCAGGATACAACACTCTAGGATTGGTAGAAATAGCAAAGCAAGGCTTTTGGGGTTAAGGGTTCAAAGAGTCTTAGGATACAAACTATTGATGCTTTATATTGAAGAGTCCATGGGTCTTTCATGAAGTTCCTCTATTAAAAATAAATTTATTAGCCTGGATAAGAGTCTTCTGGAATAGTAAAGTTATGCTAATGAAGGTAACGGAATAATACAATCATATTATGGTAGAAAGTGAACTAAATTGTGTAAAAGAGTAGATAGTTTCAATCCTCAGTGTCCAAGCCATGATTGTATCCATCATTTCTTTACAAATGTTTCATTATTTTCCAAATATGCCCGCATCATTCTTACTGTTATATTGAAGATGTCATCAGCCACATTTTATGAGGCCCAACGCTTATATAATTTGGCCAGCTCTCTTATAGAGAAAGAACACAAAATTATGAAAAATAATTAGGCACGGGGCTTTGAAAGATGACTTTACCAATGTTATTTATACCTCATTAGTGTCAGAGTAGATCCATTTCTGAGTAGAATAATATAACACAAAGGTTAGAATTGTACCCTTGGGTTGCAACTTCATAGACATACCTTACCCTAAAACAACTCATGACACCCCCTATTATTTAAAGACAAATATTTCCATTCTTGCATGGAATCAAGGGTCAATCATAATTCTTGAACAAACATGTGGCTTTTGCCTTTATAAGCCCCTGACTCATTCTCTTCCCTGGAATGCTTGGTTTTACTCAGATCTGTGTCTCCTGAATTGAAAATTCCCAAATAAAGTTCTTTATTCTTTATAGCCTCCATACTGATTATTGTTTGACAGAAGAAAGGAGTATGTTTGGAAACAAAGGAACAGCACTAGCCTTGGAAGAAAATTAATCCAAGGTAGTATGAAGATATAGAAAAATTATGATAAAGCCAGAATTCAGGAGCAAGTTTAGAATGTATTTGTCCCAGGGTCAGAACTGAAGGATGAAAACTAGTTGACAATCAAAATAGCCACAGATTTACAGGTCAGACTGAGCAGGCAATCAAGATAAGGAAATCTTAAGAAAGGTGAGGATAATAAGGTTGTTATTTGGGCAAGCAGTATGAACTGCAGAGACCCAGGAAGGGGAATTAGAAATTCTTCTTAGAATTTCTAGATTGCCCTTATAATCTCTATATTTTCTTCATACACTGTCATGTGGAAGACCTTGATGCTAAGGTCAGGCCAAGCTTTAGTCTTGACCTCTCCATTATGCTTCATGACAAATAATGAATCAATCCTTAGACTTTAATTGGTATTTCCCAAATTTCAATCATTTAAAAACTTTTATATCATTGTTTTTTTAAAGCATTATCACTTCCTATAATAGAAGATAACTATGCAAGATAAATTTCAATCAAGTTTTTGAAATGCCAGCCAAATATTGTTGCCTAACAAAGGCTCTAATAACAAAGCCTGCTTTGCCTTTCATTAAAGGAGATTAGTATAAGTGAGGTGTAAAGGCATAATGAGAACACATTCACATTATCTTTGATTTAATGAAAAGACTGAAAGATGCTTGAAGAACTTCTGTGTATGTATTTCAGTTCCGTTTAATGCCTGTCAATCTTATGCACATCCTTCATTGCAGAAAACACTTTAGTAATGGGAAATCCTCACTATCAAGCAAAAATGACATTGTAAAATTTTAACCTCTCTAAATGATGGTGTATTTCCATTCATGCTTGTAGCCCACATGGCTACTTAGAGACATTTTAATTTTCCATGGGCTAACAAAATATTGGTATCAAATCACCATTAATTCTGATGTTACCCTTCAAATGCATTTCTCTCAATATAGTATTGTCAGGTAGAGGGTAATAAAAATATGATAATGGAGCTCTACTCCTGCAGTTACATGTCATAGCAGTCAACAAATACTTGTGCACATGTTATGTTGTTAAGCATTCTTGCAACATTAGGAATGTACCAAAGACTAAAACTGAAAAAATTACCGCTCTCTATATGACATTGGAAAATTTATATCCACTGCACAAGTTGACTACAGGAAATATAAATCAGATAAAAACATATACCTAAATATAACTATAAATATAATTACATAAATATATGGATGCTAAATAAGTACAAAATGAAAATAAATATAAATTCAATGATGGATGCCACCCTTGACACTACACAATGTTGTCACCATTTATTGCCATTGTGAAGATCAATATCATAGACAACTTTGTACAATCCAAATATTCCAAACACTATCTTCTAATAGTCCTATATCTAATGATCTTCTGTGTTGATTGATATCATTTGCAAAAAGTTTTTGCCTGTATAAGGGTAGGAATATTTACCAACTTCTACTGCAGTTACCTTTCTGGAAAGACAATAAGTGCTTGAGTTCATATCTTAATACAGCCAAAAGTTGATCCTGAAATCTTCTACTGCCGTCTCCCTCCATCTCAAGATTCCCTGGAATCTAAGCTCTTAAAGGTAAAACACTTTCTTATTTGTATTTGTTTTCCTAATAAATAGGAAAATAAAGCTCTTGCTACATTGTAGGTCATCAATATTTATCTTTGAGTAGATGAGTGAAGGAAAGATAAAGATCTTTATCATTTGAATGAAGTAGAAATTTCACTGTGGCTAAATAGAATAAATTGTTTAGGCCTTATTAACTCCTAATGCCAGAAAAAGTAGGAAACACAATTATTTTGTTCACCTCAAAGCATCTGAACTTGTGGAGACATTGTCCTTAAAAACCAAATATTACATAACCCAAAGTCAGAGTGTTTCCAAAGCAGCTGGTGATGATAGCATGCTTTTATTATATATGCTATATTTTGCAACATGCTTCTAATTTGAGAGAAAAGAAAGGAAGGTAAAAAAATATGAATCCCAGGTCTTTGGAAGAGACCTACCATGGAAAAATACATGTTCTCAGACTTTGATCACTAGCTCAGTCTTCTTGCTTAATATCCAAGCTTTGGTTAAGATGTTTTGCTTATTTATCTCATGATTATACGGCTCAGCACACCAACTGATAATTTTTCACTCCAGTTAAATCACTTGGTTCTAAAATTTGTTCGCATCTGACTGTGACACTGAGATACAACTCCTCACTATGATCTTAGCTCAAGTGGTGCTCTGGTGGGCCTGCTGATTCTTGTTTCCTATGTCCTAGTTGCCTCTCTCCCAGCTCCATATCCTAATGCTTGTCTTTGCTAATCTTCAACACTTTCATGTTATAATAGCCTGTGAGTGCCCTTCATCCATAGTGAGGCAATGTCTCCTAAGAGCTTTTAGTTGAAGACTGCAGCACAGGCAGAGGATCAGGCCTTCTGAGTATTCATAGAGGTCTAATTACTACTTGTGGCTGACCTTTATTAGTAAGTATCAATTAGTGTGGCTTTTCCCTGATTCTAATCTCCTAAATGTTTTGCTAGAGTATAGAGAGATAATTTGAGGTTAATAGCTGACTTCAGGATGTGTTTGCTTCCTAATCCCATCCTCAGAGATATCCTTTGTAGATTTGATTGCTGACATTTACAACAATCTTTGAACTCTGGTAATGTCAGATAAAAGAATTTAACATTAGTTCATGACTACTGAGAATACGTTTTTTAGGGCTTACTGTTCCTATAGATCCTAACCACAAAGGTGTAGTATCTGCCTAAAGACAAACAAAAACTTTTCTTGTTTCTATAGAAAAAAAATTGAAGAATCCATAGTTTTGGGGAAAACAGTCTTCTATCTCCCTCCTATTAAAACATTAAAACTTTTTTTTTTTGCTAAGAACTTTCAATCTTTGTAAATTCTTTGTAAATTCTCAGAATATACACAAAATTATATGTTTATATAAATTTATTATGTTTATATATTTATAATTTGTATGTTTATAATTAATTTATATAAATATATACATGTTTTCATTTTCTTAAGTTACTTATTTTTTTCTCTACATAAAGAGAATGAATAGATAGAAGAAATACACAAAACGGTGGTTGCATACAATATAAAAGCAATATTCACATAAAATTTGGGAGATTCTTTAGTATTTTAGAACAGAGAACCCATGTGGCAGAACATGAGGTGATTAGACAGGTAAGAAAAGATTCTGAGTTGGATGAAAGAATGTAATCTCTATAGGACCAAAAGTGCAATATGCTATGATAGGATTAGATAATGCACCAAGTTCAATATTCATGGATAATGATGTGAGCTGACAAACTTATAAACCAACAATTTTGTGAAGAGGAGACAAAAGAACTGTTTAGCTAATATTTATTAAGAAACTGATAAGCTCAAAGTTCTAGTTGAATGCTGGTTCTATAAAATTATTTTGTCTCTGCTGGGCTCTCTTGCTGATGGCAGCATCCAATATAGAGGCTAAGAAGTAGAGGTGACTCCAGAATTTCTGTATAAGAGTATGTATGTCCACATGGTTTGGGCAACTAGGGCACTGGTCCTGAAGCTGTTTTTACATGATAAGCATGCTTTTTTTATGTATATTCTATATTTGCTTGGATACTAGTGTGTGTTTAAGGATTTCTGTTAAGGCTTATGGAAAAAGCTAAATACTGTGTAAGTTATCATTTTGTTGTTAATTCTGCTGAGCCACCTGATCAATCAATGAAGGAAGCATTCACTGCCAACTAAATTTAATATCTAGTCTAGTTTTGATTGGAGTAAATACATACATTCCTAACTTTGTGGTTTCCATATGAACAAATTTCATTCACCTCAGGTTATTTAACTAACCTTAGCTTTCCCTAAAAACACAGTTCAAATTTCAGTTACTACAGGATATTAACTGTGAATATACTTTACTGCTACCTTTTCAGTCCACAAATTTTTATATAAATAATAGATGCACATTATGATCAGTAGACCGATCATTTCAATTCCTTCAGGGTCCCTAAGTGATCGGTCATTGTGTGTTTGTTAAGCAGTTCATGCACAGAGAGAAAAGCTATAGCCTCTCTGTTTCCCCTGATAAACTGAAGTAACATTTTACAAAGTTTTATAATCAAAAGAAGGGATTGTCCAACAAAGATGAAAATGCATCAAAGAATGGTAGTGGTTATGATAATGCTGAAAATAGAACTAGAATCTTGTGTAGATGGAATTCTAGTATAACTTGAGAGACTCTAGAGGAACTTAACGGAGGCAAACTTACTGAGGTAAATGACCAAAGTGGTTGTGATGAAAAGGATGAAGATGTCTTGGTGAAAGTGACTCTGGCAAGAAAAACTCCATGTTAAAGGAACTTTGGAGATATTCTAAGACATTGTAACTGGAAAGGGCAAAATGCTGGAAGCTGATCAAACTTAGAATTCCTTCTAAGGTATGGCAATTTTCCAAGACATAGAAAAGACACTCGCTCTATATTGTAAGTTACATAATGAGAAGGCACTGTTCAAATTAGTCTTGACATGTTTTTTAGAAAGAAATAAAACACTTTAATTCTGAATGTTTCCAATATTTTAAATTACAGTGTACAATATATTAGTTTTACTATTTTGAAAAATTTCCCTATGCATTTATAGCCAAGAGCAAGAAAATTTTTAATGTTTTGACAAACATTTCTAAAGGTCATTTAATTGTGTATTGTAGTTTTCCCATTTTTAGTAAGAGTACTTTGTACAGTTCACGTTGCACAGTCATTTTTATGGTGCTGAGCTATTACAGACAGTAAGGATTACTAATACTTTAAAAAATGTATAAATATTGGCCAATATCCAGTTTAAACTATATTATAAATTAAGGCTTTTGCTTCCAAAATAAATATTAATAACTAGTATTAATGAGTTGGAGACTGACATATAAATATGTGGAAGAAACCCATTAGAAATACCCCTATGTATTACAAGTAGTGAAACAAATTACTGTGCTTTACCTTGGAGAACACATTAAACAAAACATAATTATGTTCTTTTTTGCCTCTCTTTTTCTCAGCACAATTTGGTTAAATGATTTACTTTTACTTACACACAATTTGAAAACACTGATGATCTTCCATAAACTAGGGCAACAAATACATGCACTGAATAATATTTTTTTCCATTTGTACTGAAACAAAAGCTCTAGTGGCAAAGTATAATTGAAGAATGATTACAAAAGGTAGCAACTTTTGTTGCCCTCTGAAGATTATCCTATTCTATCACTTTTACTAATGCTGCCATTTTCTGCATCATTGCTGCAGCTGTTCTCTCTCCTGAAATGGTAGAAGACTCTATTTTTCTTCTCTCTCTGCATGTGATTATAGTAGGAATACCAAAGCAATCATCAAAAAAATATCAAAAAGAAAAACAAATCAATGGAAATCCCCTTCAAAAACATGTACCTGGATTCAGTTTATTCTTTTCTTAAATTTCAGTTTGGATAGCCAATGAAGCAAGGGCTTTCTGATTCCTAAATATTCTCCACTATTCCCCATTTCTCTAAGAGAACAACTTAACCCTGTGTTTAT
Organism: Camelus ferus; assembly: GCF_009834535.1. Taxonomy (NCBI): domain Eukaryota; kingdom Metazoa; phylum Chordata; class Mammalia; order Artiodactyla; family Camelidae; genus Camelus; species Camelus ferus. Next base: position 38,130,725 of record NC_045696.1, on the reverse strand, counting down.
CAGTGCTGGAAAGTATTTTTCTTTCTCCCTAATTCCAAACCTGATTTCCATGATGGCAATACAGGAGCATCTAGAATTAAGGTAATGATTCTGTAGGCAATCAAAGCAGTCTTTGAACAGCCTTTCGTCATTGTTCCTGAGCTTTGGACCCAGTCTTACAAAGCATATGAGCAATAGCAGTAGCCTTTCAGGGTAGCTTTCCCATATTTCTTGGGTGATAGTAGGCTTTGACAGAAGCCATGTTGAAACCTTAAAATATTTATGAATTTATAGCAATAAAAGATACTGAACTCCATGCATGTGTTCATTAGAATTTGACTAAGCCCCATATTTGTGTAGGACCTTTGACTCTTATTCCATACTCTTAGGTGTGCATGAAATGTTACCTTATTTTCTAACTAACTTTTTAAGTCTGATCCAGCCCTATCCTGCTAAGCTAGGGTTATCACATAAAAACAGAAACCTAGTTAAATCTGAATTTCAGATAAACAACAAACTATGTTAAGTATAACTATGTCTCATGAAGTATTTAGGACATACTTACACTAAAGCTTCAGGTTTCTTCTCACCAAGCCTTAAATTATTTCAGTAAAACAGATTCATACTTTCTATTATCAACTTATTTTGATCAACTTGCTAATTTGAAAATAAGAACATATATGCTGTGGTAAAATTGTCATGAAATAAATGTATGAGATCTCTTTCTCTCTGTTTGTGTATGTGTATGCATAGTATATTACATTATATAAATAAGAGCTAAAAGTGTAAGTTTTCTTCAATGCAATGAACACTTCAAGATATTTTACATTTTATTAACATTTAAAATAATATTCCACTATATTTAACAACTTCTTCTAAAACTATGAATCATGTTACTTCAAAAAATTAAAATTCTTAAAATCTCTTTATTCTCAGGCTTACTTTTAATTAATTTTAAATACTTTATTTAACCATACCTGCTTTCAAGAAGATTTGAAATAGATTTTCATCATACCATGTCCACAGAATGAGAGAATGAGAGTGAAATTCTTACAGACCACTGAAACCATATAAAAGAACAAAATTAGTAAAATTATGTCTTTGTCCTTTATCTTTATCTTTGCTTCCACATTTCCTCAGATTTTGTCCCACCGGCAATGAAGTTTCCATCTAATTCTCAAAACAGTCTAAGTGAGGGTAAGGAAGACTCAAGATTTGCTTATTTATTTATGCTCCACCATCTTGAAGTGCTTTTGGATTACTTTTTTAAAAGGCACATATATTAAAAGGGAAATATAAATCATGCTAGAATTATACAGTAATAAATAAGTAGATAAAGTAGGTATACAGACAAAATACACATATCAAACACTGGCCGTAATGTGATATAAGCAAGAACACAAGACGTTTCATTTACACTTGGAATATTTTACCTAAAACATAGGCGTATTAAATTTATCTGTAGTCTTTAAAAAAATCTAGGTAGTAGACTAATGAATACAATCATAATTTCTGTATGTACATTCTATTAGAAACTGCATGGAAGGGAGGTGAAAGGAAGGGGGCATAGAATGAGTGGAGCAGCAATGAAGAGGAAGTGACATTTCTTTGAGCCTATCATTTTGTACAGCTCTGGCTTTTAGCACCATAGTAATGTGTCTCATAAGTCTTCCTACCTCTCCAAATAAATAATGAGAACCAATCAAAATGTTGGCAGAACAAAAGCAGAATATGAACACTAAAAACACAGACCTAACTAAATTAAAAATTAAAGATGTAACCACATTGAAGTGGGTGGGGAAGAAAAGAAACATCCTTATCAACTTTGGAAAATAGTACCTTGACTACAAGTCTAAATACAAAAAGAACTGTATATGAGTGCTGCAGTCTAGTTAGTAAATATGTTTCTCACAAACAGATGGATAGGCAGGTAGATGGATAAAGAAATATAGATGTGTGCTTATGTATGGGTTACCGTATATGCATACATCTGACTATGTCTACAGAGAGGGTGTAGAAGCAATGACATCCCAGCAACAATGAGCACACCTAGAACCCAGATTTTGCTTTTAAACACCCTTCTCTGATAAAAGGAGCCACAGATTCTTTAAAAACTAGTTAGTTCCTCATCTGGGGCAAGGGCAATATAATATGAGCTTGGAATATCTTGGTCAGAAGGTATGCAAGTGCTCAATAAAAGACTGGCACCTGTTGATAGGACACAGGCATGAACTACAAGTAGCTCATTTATCAAAGCTAGAACAATTTGAGTAATAAAAGAAATAATGATGGCATTTGATTTTAACCCCATAAATTAAAGTGAATATATGTGAGTATATTCATAAAATACAATGAATATACATTTGTTTATAATAATCTCAACAAATAATCAAATGAATACATGAAATGGGTGTCTGAGCTAACCAATAGTTTTTCTAGTTTATTTTTTTAAGGAGGGTACAATCTTTGTTGATTATTGTCCACATCTGTGTGGCCTAGTGGAGATGTCTTACAAATAATATGTATCTGGTGTGGAATTTTTGATGTTTCATCTATGATTGAAATATATAGTCGTGTTTTCCTTAACATGGACTGTTTACTTGAATGCATATACACATATAGGCAACACCTGAACCGAATTATCTGTTGCTATTCAGTCAATGATATACATGCCACCTGTATTTCCAGACGTGTCCAAGTTTCTCTAATACATAAACATAACTCTAGAAGAATTATATTTTTCATATTGCATGATGTAAATACTGCTTTTCTAAGGGATACTCTATGTAATTCAGGCAGCTGCCAATAAATGGGGAGGAGATACATGGGCACAGAGACCGAGTAGCAAGCATTAAGTTCTCCCTAACAAACTTAAACTATTATCGATATTTGTTTTTCTTAACAAAACTTAATAATAAACTTTCAGAAATACTGTCACTTAATACCAAGATTCAAGGAAAATAAATATTTTTAAAAACCTTGATCTATATTGTAACTTTTATGTTCATCTGCTTTTGCCATAAGCATCACAGCCAGATAAAAATCATAAACGTTTTCTACAATTCCTCAGAGTCAAAAGAAACTTGAGACATTTTTTAGGTTCATTCTAGTAATTTAGAATTCAACAAATAGTTGAAATCTCTATTCTAACTTGAGGGCTCTGTTTATGGAAAATGTCATATTACTTTGGTTATTTAAGAATTACAAGTTTTTACACTTCTAGTCTTGCTATGTTCTTGTTAAATTTCTCACTCTTTATTTTGATGACCACATTTCTCAGCTTTTTAAAAGCTTTGTGACAGATTGCTTGTTGTCCATCAATATCCAATTTTAGTATTTCTCCGTAGTAACTGTCATAACTGGCCACATAGTTGACCAATTTAAATACTATGTTTTTCAGCTTCCCATGCATTTGGGTGTGGACATTTGACTAAATTCTGATCAGCAGAAATGAACAGAAGTCTTTGAGCCATCATGCCTTTTCCTTACAAGGAGAAAGCATATTCTTCTCAATTCCTTTCACTCTTCTCCCTGGCTAGCAGATGGTGCAAAGAGGAGTAGCTTGTTTGGACCAGAGATAGAAGAGATATATTGAGGATTATGGTACCACTCAGTGATGCCTGGTCAACTTACTACTGAACTCTAACAATAAAGAAAAAAACTTCAATTCAGTTGATATATATATCACCTTGTTTAAAGCAGCCTAGCCAATATTCTAACACATGTACAAAATATCTAACTATGACTTAATTTCACATTGGGTAAAACCTATGTGCATACATGCTGGACATACTTGGGATCTGAGGTACATAAAGAAATTTACTTTTCTGTATATACTATCTCTTTGTAATCTTGCTCTTAGTCTGATGATGATAAACTTAATCAGCTGATTGTACAGTGCCAACCCTTCTAGTAGCTGACATTTAGGATAGCTTATTGGTTGATTGTTTTACAATCCCCTATTCTTTCCTTGATAAACACTCACAGTGCCTCTGGCAGTCACATCTATGATAATGTGACCTACCCCCAAGTTACAACAGAAAGAGCCAACAGAGAACTCCTGCCACAACCTCCTTCAGTCTCTTTCCCTGTAATCTGAATTTTCGAATAGAGTATCTGAAACAAGCAGATGTTGAAACTATTTGTGGAATATTTCTTGGACTTGTTAGCTACCTCTGTCATCTACCACTAAAATCCTTAGTTTTAGTGACTTATAACCTAATAAAAATTAGTATTTTATAGACCTAATTCTATGCTTTGTGGTGCTTAGGATATCCTAGCTCTTTGCATGACGTGTTTTCTGTAACAGTGGCTAGTCACCTCTTATGTATTCTTAGGTTGTATCTCCTAAGAGGAAAAGGTTGTCCGAACAGGGATCCAACTATGTCTACACTCTGTTGTATTTCTTTATCTTAAAGAGAAGTGTTGTGGTTGGTACTATTCTTTCTTTGTCCCCCTTCACTCCCACTTTAAGGGTCTTTTGTTTTACCTATCTTACAAAATTTTTAAGAAATAAACACTAAAGTTTCATTGAAAACTATTATGAAATAATAGATATTTTCAACTTTCCAAATAATAAGTTTCAGGGCATCAAATATAATATATTTTCAATCTAAGGCTATAAATTACTTATATAAGTGAACACATGTAAAAGAATAGAAATAAATCCAAATATATTTACATTATGTGCATAAATTTTTCAAAGGAAATAAAATAACTGGCAAGTAAATGGGACTAGTTTAAACACTGTTCTTATAAAAAAATGGGGAAAATATTTTGTGATTTCATATATATTTTTTCTTTCAGTTATGGAACCACCTAAGTTTAGAACATCATAAGATCTACATATATTAGAAAAACTGAGTTGAAAGGATCCCAAAGCTGTAAACACTGATGATCAACACTAGCCAGAGATGCTGCATGCTATCTGGGGTGAAAACAGGGCTTTCTTTTTTATAATGTCTAATGTTTCACATACAAAAGAGGTTAATTTTTCAATTCGCTAGTACTTTAATTTTAGTTCAGAATGTTTACCAAACTTTTATTTTTTTGTGGTATGGGAATTGAAGACAACAGAATAGCAATACATGTGCATACATTTATTCCATGGTATTAGTGGCATAGATGATGAGAATAAACTCTGTGTTTAAATTACTACACTGTACTTCTGGGTTCTTATTTTGTATGTTATTGAAAACATAATTATTAGACTAGTATTGTAGTAGTTTACATGTGTTATTTCATCTAATCCTTACAATCCTTAAGTGATATTATTATAACAATTTTAAAGCAAAGGAAACTCTTCTAATAGAAGAAAGAACTCTAGTTTAGAAAGTTTAAGAACCTTAATTAGAACTACACACTTAGGAAATGGCTGAATCAGAATTTAAACACATTTTCTCTTCTTCCAGAGACTGTAACCTAGTATAAAATGACAGCCCACAGAATTGTATCCAGATTGCTATATTTTTCTGCCTTTCATATTCAGCTCAGAAAAACAATTACAGTCTATTATTCCCCTTTTTTATTCAGGGCACAGTAAAATACCTGCTACTTTATGTCCTCAACAAATATGTGTTAAATGAATGTATGCATGCAAACTATAATGCACAGATAAATAAATGACTATATCTGTGCTTAAATCAGAATAGGTCACTCTTTTCAGATTATGGAAATATTTCTTATATTGTTAAATATTTTGTAGTATTTTAAGATATAAAACCTATTTATCTTATTTAAGACATTTCTACTACAGAAACTATAATAAGATTTGCCAAACTTTATTTATTTATTATTTTCAATTGAAGTATAGTTGATTTGCAACTAACTCACTATGAAACTAACATTTGTGATCTAGATTCTGAGAGCTAACAAGACTGTGAACACTCAACTCTTTCTATGCAAATTCTATTGGGTATCAAATGTAAACATGGGTTATGATTGTTAAATTTCTATCAAGTACACAGAATAAAAATGTGTTAAAAACTCAATACAGGGGTCAGTTCAAAATTATTACATGGTGTTGGTACAGATAATATGCTTGCTCTTATATAAAATAAAACACATTTCCCATTACTGTAATAAGAGAAAGTGAAGTAATGTGAAAAATATTTTATATTTAGGAAAACCATACACTCTTGCAAAATGCCCAGATGATTTAGATAAGCATTCTAAATTTATGAAGTTGTACATGTTTTTAATGATTAAGAGCATTTCTTAGAAAAACTGTCTTTCTCAAATTGAGTTTGCTGGCTGCCAAGCTTCTCAACTGCTTGGAAGTATACAAAATGTATTTATAAATTGCACTAGGTAAATATTATATGGCTTGCATCTTAGCTACATAAATGATATAAGAATGTCACTAAAGTGTCCCTCACTAGAATAATTAATACTCAGCAGATGCTTCCACAGTCCCAGCCCTAGGTAGTTATATGGTTGTTCTGACCACTGCTTCTCAAGTTGCTGCTGTCAACAGTGGTGCTTTGATTATGGACTCACTCCATGGTTTCAGTCCTGCTCAGTGTTAATTATGCTGGAAATAATTTGTTTTTCGCTTTGTACCAAGAGTGATAATCAGCATCCTAACTATTCACCTCCTTTTCCCCGGTTCTCAGGTATCTCAGCTCAGTTCAGGGCTGTGACCACTCCTACTTTTTCCTGTGAGTAAAATGAAACACCCAGGAATTTTCATGCCAATCACAGCTATTTGTTATTTCTCTTCTATTTACTTCTGTGTCAATCAGGGATACTGTTCAATTTTTATCCACATCAATATTATACTCTTGTTCTGCTATAAAATCTTTGCAGGTTTAAAAAAATTTTCTTTCTCTCATATAGCAGATCTTTGGGAAATGATGTAGAATTGAGTAGTGTTTTAACTGAAGATGCATTCTATTTCTTTCATGTGGAGGAGTTTTATGTGTGCATGTTTAAAACCTTCCTTAGAAATATTTGGGGCATTTTAAGTGATTTGAGATGTAGGATGACTTTTATATCTTCCCTCTTTGTCCCCTCTCACTATCACAAAGTGAATTGGCCCTTTGTGACCAGGCTTCAAGGAGAGAGGATCATTTTTTATTATGTTATAATGTCTTATTTCTGAAAGGGGTATGAGTAAAATCTCAGTCTCTCGGGCTTTCAGGAATTCTAGGGACCTTTCTGGAAATGAAAGGATGGTTGAAGGCATTTATTCATGAAAGGACCGATTTCTGACACGTTTCCTTCATGTTCTTGCTCACCACCCACCTCAGATTCATTTTCTAAGTGATTAGAAATATGTCCTTTCTGTCTGGAAGAATGCCTCTGAGTCCTTGTCTGATGACTACCAAGTGGACTCAAGAGTAAAGGGACAGACTTTTTCCAATCATTCTATGAACAGGAGAATATTTTAGAGAGTCAACTTCTCTGCCTAGGTCATCAGTGTATTTCAGGTACATACAACAGTGCCTGGTTAGTATGGGTACTGAATATTAAACTATTGAATAAATGAATTAATGGAATCAGAGCTAAGAGAAGGAATTATATTATTCAGATATTTGTTGGTATCTTCTGTGGTAACCTACCATTGAAGAGACATATAGGGAGTAGAATCCAAAAGCCATGAGACTTGCCTCACTGTAACTTTTGAGCACTAGTTATAAAATCTTGTCTTTGACTGCCTTCTTACCTCCCACCTCTTTATTACCACTCTCCTGCTGATAAAGGCTTTGTTTAGGTCTGGTATCATTCTAGTTTCACACTCATGTTCCTTCATCAAATTGCTCTCTCTTTCTTTTGTTTCATCTCACTCTCTAGCTCATTTATTTTTCAATGACCTATTTAATCTGTGATCTATCTGCAGCTAGAAAGGCAGCATACAGTAAGGGTAAAGAGCAGATATCCTGGAGCTTAATTGCTGCTGGTTCAGTTCCTAGCTTTGCCATTTACTAGCTGTTTGGAGTTTGGTAAAATCTTTGTGCCTCAGTTTCCTAATAGATAAAATTAAGATAACAATAGTATGTACAACATGTAATAATTAAATGAGTTAATATGCATAAATCCCTTAGAATAGGGCATAAAATTATAAATCATTAATGTTAGCTACATCTGCTTTGAGTTGTCAATTATTCATTGTAAATTGGTTTTCTAATTTAATTTCAGGGATTTAGGAAGATTGCTCTATATGCTGCTTTAAAATTTCTTAGAAATGTTAATCATAGTTATAATAACATTAAATATTAGTGTCAGACCTTGTGTAAAGTTTTGTGCCTTGTATATTTTGCCACTTAATCTTCAAAAACATTGTATGAATTAGATACTATTATTTATATTTAGTAAAGAACTTGATGCTTATGTAACTAAGTTCATGATGTATTTGAAATTTAATCTCAGATCATCTTACTAAAAAAAGTACACGAGCATATTAGTATATGCTTAATGAAATATATTTTTATGATAAAAAGTATATACTTTTTAGGGATATTATAAAGATCATTTCCACATTACAAGATAGATTGGGATATAACCTGTAAGTTTTTCAAACATTAAAATTCTATTGTCATAAGTCATTATATGTAAAGGTTTGTGTATACTATAGAATAACTTATGTTCTATTTTGATCAAACTCCATTGTATTAACAATCAGTCCACTGTATCTATATGTCTATCTCTATGTTTATCTACTTATCTATATCTTGACTCAATATAGTTGAGTATTAGTATGATTCATAGATAAATATCAAAAAACTTCCTTTCATTCATTGATTTTGGTGGTTTTGCTTAGTAACCTGCTTACAAAATAAACACAATCAACGGAATGCATCTAGAGAAGTTTCCTTTCCTGAAGTGTGTACTATAAAAATATCCAGATAACTCTCAAAAACTTTTCAGATTTACAAAGAACATTGTCATATTGAAGAGTTAGAGAAGTGCTGCGAAAAAAAAAAAAATTCTGTCTCTTTATTTTCAACACTTCTTGACCTTAAGTCTGTTTCAGAATTTCATGATCAATACCTATGGAACCCTTAGTTCAGATATTTGTTACCAGAGGTTGATTGTCATTATGAATTGATTGGAATATTATTGATTTTTTAAGTACATGAAGTCAGTTAAAATCATAATTTTGGATCTTAATGATGTAATTAAATTTTCAGTTTTATTTTAACCCTTTGATACATGAAAATATAATAAAGTGAGAGGTGTTTGGACCAAGTGAAAATATTACAGAGGAATCATAGTCCTCAGAGTATAAAACTGTAAGTCATTAATGTACAGGGGAAAGTTATGTTAATGTAACAGCATAAATCATTGATATTTTGTGTACTCCAAAAACAGTGTGTTTTGAATTCATAAGCGGAGCATAGATGCATTTTAAGGTAAAATCAGTTGAAGCCCAGTTTATGAAATATATTATATGTTAAAGAGCTCTTAGAACTTTCAGTTTTGATAGATCTCCTTTTCCCTAGGTACTGATTTTCTTTCATTTCAGATGTAATTTATAATTTTTTTAAATCAGAAAATTTTCATAGCAATATTTTGAGAATAGTAAGCCTCTCTTGTTGAAGATATTATAGTAACCTCAGCTAGGGCAGTGTCTTGGCAAAAACACATATTTTTCTTAAAACCAACAACTTCTTGTGGCAATTTGACCAGTAACTGGGGTCAGATCTCAACATGCTTCAGGATAACAAGTATAAATTTTGACCCAGGAGGACAAGGTTTAACCTCTGAAATAATAAATATCAAAAAACTAACTATATTATCATACTTAGTTCCATGACTTTAAATATCCTATAAGCATATAATTTTCAATTTTTTTTTGTCCTGACCATCTATCCTTAGATCTAACTGTGTACTCACCATCTTCACTTGGATGTGTATCAGATTTCTCAAACTTAACATGTCCAGTATAGACCTACTCATTTCATCCACTAAAACTGTTTCTCCTATAATCTTTATTACCCCTGTATGTGGGAACTTCTTTTTCCCAGTTGCCAAGGGAAAAAACAGAATAAAATTACCATATCCATTCTTGTCTCCTTTCCTTTATACTTTACCATTTTACCATTAATCATTTAGTATATCCTATCTGCATTACCTTCAGAATTAATCCAAAATCATACTACTTAGCACCGTGATCACTCCTACAGTCTTACTGCATGTCACCAGCACTTGTTGCCTGAATTGCTGGAGAATTGTGCTAACTTGTTTCCACGCTTCCATCGTTTCTCCCTTTCAGTTTATTGCCAACTATACATTCTATAAAAATGTAAGATAAATCATATCTTTCTTCACATTTAAGCCATTAATTATTATTTTTTAAATCTCACTTAAGGCAAAAGACTAAGACCTTGAAATGGCTGTAATACTCTACACGATAGCCCTCTCCCTCTTCAGCCCTCAATTCCCGCCACAGCCACACCTCCTCAGGGTTGCTAACTTAGCAAAAACAAAACAAAATCACAACAATAAAAACAGACTTTCAGTTAAATTTGATTTTCAGACAAACAAGTATTTTATATACACATATAAATATACATGTTCTGTGTAATATTTGGGATATACCAATATCAATTTTTTCCATTTATCTGAAATTAAAATTTAAATAGATGTCTTTTATTTATTTAACAACCCTTTTCCATCCCACTTTTCCCCCCAAACACATTTATCTGACCTTCTCTCAATATTCTCTCCTTTGATCACTTTAATGCATTACTATATCCACAATGGTTATGACGGGATTATTTTCTCCATAATCTGTGGATTTTATTGGATCATGTAATCCTCTAACAAACAGGACCCTTAAGAAAAAAATCAAAATATTAGGATTTAGGGCAACTTTAGACTTCAGTGAAGTCTAAATGAAGAGATATATTTAGCCTCATGTAAAGTGGTATTTTCTAATATCACTAAAAGAGCACTTTCCTCCTGAGGACTGTCATCACCAACTGGCTGCAAGCTCAGAACTCTACAGCTAAGTAGGTTTGGACCAGCCAGACTCTGTCTCAAAGAAGATAAATAGAAGCAAAAATATGGAGACAATAGAGATAACAGAATTTATGATTTGGGGCAGGGGAAGCACAATCTCCTGTTTCCATCCCAATTATTGTACTTCCCCTTGAATTTTTTCAGTAAATGTTAAAATGACTGTGGGAAAGATTATTAACACTGTAATTTGTTACTAGTAGATTCAGAGACAATAAATCAACATGAGCTTTAGCTTTGGTTAAAGTATCATGAGATGGAATTAATATGTAATTGATACCAAATTTTGAAGTAAATATATTAGCCGACTTTATTTAAAATTATATTGTTGAGTACAAAAATAAGCCAATTCCTTGCCTTGAGGAGAGACAAACTTCAGAATGCCGATTTATGCATAGAATTCTACATGGTATCAGGCTGAGTCCCAGACTTAAAATTGCACGCTGCTTGGTTTGGTCCATTTCTTTATCCTACACATCCTTGCCAGTTTCTCCTGGGAGTACTTCCTTGATAACACTTGTGTCTTAAACCTAGACTAGTCCTTTCTGAGAGAATCAGAATCAGGAAGCACCACTTTAATTCTTGTTTTTTTTTTTTAAATATATTTTTATTGAAGTATAGTCAGTTTACAGTGTTGTGTCAATTTCTGGTGTATAGTAAAATACTTCAGTCATATAGGAACATACATATATTTGTTTTCATATTCTTTTAAACCATAGGTTACTACAAGATATTGAATATAGTTTCCTGTGCTATACAGTATAAACCTGTTGTTTATGCATTTTATATATAATAGTTAATATTTGCAAGTCTTGAACTCACAGTTTTATCCTTCCCACCCTCTCCCCTCTCTGGTAACCATAAGTTTGTTTTCTGTGTCTGTGAGTCTGTTTCTGTTTTGCAAATAAGTTTGTTGGGTTTTTTTTTTCTTTTTAGAATCCACGTATAAGTGATATCATATGGTATTTTTCTTTCTCTTTCTGACTTACTTCATTTAGCATGATGATCTCCAGATCCATCCATGTTGCTGCAGATGGCATTGTTTTATTATTTTTTATGGCTGAGTAGTATTCCATTGTATAAATATACCACAACTTCTTTATCCAGTCATCTGTCAATGTAACATTTAGGTTGTTTTCATGTCTTGGCTATTGTATATAGTGCTGCTATGAACATTAGGGTGTATGTATACTTTTGAATTAAGTTTCCCTCGGGATATATGCCCAGGAGTGTGATTGCTGGATCATATGGTAGGTCTATTTTTAGTCTTTTGAGGAATCTTTTGAGTTTTCCATAATGGCTGCACCAAACTATGTTCCCAGCAACAGTGTAGGAGGGTTCCCTTTCCTCCACAGCCTCTCCAGCATTTATTGTTTGTGGAATTTTGAATGATGGCCATTGTGACTGGTGTAAGGTGATACCTCATTGTAGTTTTGATTAGTAATGATCATACCACATGTGATTTTAGCTATCCTTCCAGTTACATATATTAGACTTACTTAGCCCCCAGTATTTATATTAAATTAAATATTTTTTTGGTATTGGGAAATGCTTTTATTTTCCAGCCTGCTGAGTTCCAGATTTTCCAGGCTTTCTATATTCTTTTTCAGTTTTGTTTGTAAACTGGCTATTTTTCCCCGAGCATGTTTTTTCCCCAAATTTTTCAAATTTTATTTATTTATTTATTTATTTATTTATTTATTTATTTAAAAATACAGCTCATAGGAGCCAGCTTATGTTTTCAGTGTTCTTCCTGGTAACCCTCTTTCCCAAGGCCACAAGATCAGGAGGCATATTTCCTATTTTCCAGTTTACTCCAGGTGATAGTTGTTACAAATGTTTGGCCATTACATAACACGTCTCTATTTTTCCAGTCCCTTTTAAAATTTTTTAATCTAAGTTTTCAGTCTTTTATAACTATTACTTCCCCCTCCATAGGCCCCACAAATAATGCTACACATTTTAAAATTTTGATGTGTAGTACCCCACTTCTGGATACCAGTTTTGTCACTGCCATCAATATTCTTAATAGTGCTTTTTAAAAAACAAACAACAACAAAAAAACACAACATTCTTAGCAACATAAAATAAAAAGCCTTTATTTCTCATTCATGTCTCTGTCGTTTCCTTGGGATAAGGCAGATATAAACTGTGATCAGGTGGGTTGTCTCCAAATCATGAGTTTCTGTCTTAGTTGTTGTTCTGTGACCAATGGACTTTCTAGGGTATGAACTCATGACAGTTTCCAAAGGAGCAGAAAGCAAGCAGAAACAGACATGTACATGTCAATCTTCTGTTTGATTTGTGTCCACGAACATGCCATTGGCCAAACAAATCATATGGCTGTATCAAATTAGCATGGAATATATGCTACCTCATGTCAGACTGGGCGAACTGCAAAGTCACATGACAAAGGGCATGGATAAAAGAAGGAGTAAAGAAAGGGGAAAATAATTTAGACTACCATAGCAGACTATATTGCTGAACTATGTTCAGCCTTGAGTGATAGAAAAAGGATGATTATTCAGTCCCTTGTGTTACGGAATTCTTTTAATAGGAGTACTGTAAAATTTATCCAGTTCCCAGAAAGACATCACGCCTATGCCTATTCCAGCTATTGACATGGAAGACAGTGAGCAAGAGCTATTCTCCCAGAAAGCAAAACTAGAAGCTGTCAGACTGACTGACCAAGTAATTCACCACACTGCCAGGGCAGAGTTCTTGCATTATTGTCTAGTTATAGTATGTGCTATGGCAAATAGACACTGTATATTCTATTTAACCCTTCTCATTTCCAAAGGTAAGTTATTAGTGAAGCAATTATTGCCATGGATTAGGGCAAATGTTGTAAGAAGATAAATTGTCATTTAACCTGTAACCAGTAGGCCATAAAGAGGCTCCTGAAGAAGGCCTGACTAAGAAAATGGAATACCCCTGCAGACTCTGGACTTAAAACAGATAGGCATAGGTATTTGAAACTCAGTTTTTCTTTTTTGGAGAGGGAATGGATTTGTTTTATAGCTTAGGCATTTTTAAAGACAAATATATCTTCCTATGAATACCTTGATAGGTTTATGAGGTGTTTATAGATGTTGAGTAGACCCCTAAATTTTACCTTACCATTATACATTAACTAAGTGATTTGGGTAGAGTTAACCACACCCTCAACTTCAGAGTTGGGTCCTTGTTGATCTAAGTCACTTATGCTAGTATCACTCACCTTGCCACATGCTAAGTTCAGAATAGGCATTGTCACAGAGAATTTAAGGTGGATCTCAGGTCAAACTGTACTTGAACCCTGACCTACACCTAGTCTTTTTAGTTAGAAAAACTAGTGAACACCTTTATTTTTTAATACATTTGATTTTTTTTCCTTCAAAGCATTTAAAAATGAATAAAAACAACTAAATGCTAAGTTTTTATGAATTATAAAATAAAATTATCTCTATTTATGAATTGAATAGTTTAGGGCAATGTGGAAAATGTGCCAAGAACAGGAAAAATTAGTCTGTACTGGGTAGAATATGGATTGGCTAAAATCTCAAGTGGAATGCTAGCTGCACAGATGTGGTACTTTGTGTTCAAATATAGCCTGTGATTGATATTATTAATTATGATGAGATATTGACATGAAATGAGGAAGTGAACAGCAAATTCAATCAGCACAGCAGCTGACCAGGAATTGAGAGACATAAGGAAATGTCAGGGAAGCTTTGGGGAAGGCTCATATCTCCACTATACATAAGCCAAACTCCCTACTAGGTCATGAAATCAGAGCCAAATGGCAGCTAGCTACAGACATACGTTATTTAGTGTAAATTATTAATAGAAGAGAGTGTCTAGTCTGTGTGGGGTGACTAGGAAATAGTCTTTGTGGTACTGTTTGATGTGGTACTGGTTATTTAGTCCTTGAATCAGCATGTTATTTCCCTCACTATTCATTAGTAGAGTCCAGGTCTGAACAGAGTCAACACTTTAAATGTTTGTTAGGTCCTATATATTCTCTAGAAGACATTCCTGCTTCAGACTTTTCTATTGACAATAAATTTGTCTAATTCACAAATCATTAATATAGAAATAAAATATAGTACTTATATCTTATAAAATATCCTTAGGCAAATGAGCTACTTAAATACAGATTTTTATTTGTTTTCATAGTTTATGGATTATTTTAGTTTTTTTCTTTATTTTATTCATTTTTTTTTCTGGCTATTGAATGACTTACATGAAGGGAAACACAAAATAATTTAAATAAATTAACTCTAACCACAGACCTTTTCAAGTTAACTAATTTTAGCATATCAGAAACTGTGGCCAAATTGTGGTATAGGCCTTCTTAGGTTTGCCATGACATGATCTAAAGTGCAGTTTTTTAACCCTGACTCTTAATCTATGGGTGTATGTTACTCCAGGGACCAATCAGTGCTTTGTTACTTAATCGTAGTTCTAAATGTGGTGTGAGATTGCTTTCCTGCTGCCGGATCCTGTTCACTGCTTTTCAATAGTCTTTTATCATGCAGAGTTCATAGGAAGCAGATGGGCTAATGAGATTACTAATTTTTCAATGTGAAGGAAAATATTTTCTTGATATTTAGGTTGTTATATCTAAGTAACATCATCCTAAAATCTGTTCTCCACTTAAAAAAAAAAAGCTTTGTTAAATTTCTGACATGAGTATTAAATAAGAACGATAACTATTATTTAGTGTCCTAGATTCAAAAATCATAGGCCACATATTTCAGGTATAGAAAAATGTGACAATGTTTTTAGGGAAAATATCTAATTTTGGTCAATTCCAGGTAAACTTGATCGTTTCAGATGTATGCTGTGTCAGTTTAGTATATTTTCCTTTACTTCCAATAACCAGATTGGTTTTTAATCTATTGGTATGATAGCTTCATGGCCTTACTTTGGTGAGAGGTTCAATTATTAACCATGCTTGCAGTTCTAGCTAGCATGCAATAAGATGCCTCTGTTTTCAACCAGCCCCTGAATATATGGCTGGGACGAACCAAACCCCTCTTGGCCCTTTTCCTTGTCATAATTGTGAGATTCTTTAGGGCTGTCGGCATTTTATTCCTTTCAACTTACATTCATACTTTCCTCCAAAAATCAGAGACATTTGACACCTCTAAAACTACTTTGTGTTCCTAGGATGTTCACTAGGACAGCCTCTCCCTGCTGCTGCCTCAACATTCCAAATAGTGTGCACATGAGAAGTTTTTACTGCCCCTGTGATGGCCCGAGGACTATAGTGAAACTGTTGCCTCCCTAGGGTCCAGATGGGAAGCAGGCATTGGTTCCCTTTAATCTCAGATTCCCAAAGAGTTTAGCTGATCCCTGTCACTTTGCCCTCCAACTTCTCCTGTCCAATCTCAGTGTAAGTCTTTTCTTTCAGATGAGAAACACTGGCACAGTAAGCATTCTTCTAAAACTTTCTGTCTTACAGCTGAGCTTTTCATGTTAAGTATGATAATTTGATGACTTTGCTTTCGTCTACTATGCCAAATCCTATTTAGAACAATAGATATTGTGGCCTGGATTGGGAAGGCATCAGTGGACAGGCCTTGTTAGGGAAAGAGCCATAAGTACTTCACAATATGATATGGTCTGGAGTGCTTCCTGTATCCAGGCACTGTGCTGACCATTTTGTATCCATTCCCTAACTTAGTCTTCACAACCACATTCTGTGCATTAAGAGGATGTGATCTCTGGTTGATCTGTGAGCAGGATCCAGACAATCAGTGATTCTCTCCTCTTCTGTCCTTGGGATGTACGTTCTTGCACTTTTTCATGCTAGGAGCCACTCCACAAATGCAGCCTTGAGAGAGTAAAATGGTGTGACAATCTGGATGGTATATGTGATTGAACTTTGTTACGGTCTCTACATAATGTTTTAAGATTATGGCAGGTGGAGACAGAGATCTAGTCACTAGCAGCCACCAAAGAAAAGCCTCATATGTAAGTTCCCTTGCTCATTAAAACTGCCACTTGCCCATCTGGGATGGTCTACCTCTTCTGTCTTTTGTTGCACTCCTTGTATGAAGACCAGTTTCAGATTACACTTGAAAAACTCCCAACAATTGGCAAGCCACACAGGGGACCAGAGAAATAGCTCTTGGGAAAGAGGTCCACAGGGGAGGTCCACAGGTGAAATCCCAAGTTGTCCATTGACCTCTGTGTGTGGAAGGGTGACCTGTATGTTGGGTGCTTGTGGACCGCCACCTGAGTACAAGAACACCTCAGGTTTAACGTGTCTGTGGAACTGTCATAGGGCGCTGTAGCAGAGAAGAGAAATGCACGGCTGCCGCAGCGGGCTGGACTCCACCTGGGGCAGGTCGGCTCACCACTGATGCCCAACTAGAGCCTGAAGCTCCAGTTGGAAGAAGAGCTGAGGTTAGAAAAGGACTGCTCTGCAAGCTTCAGGTCTGGCAGACAAAGTAGGAAAGCAGGATAAATTGGAGAACTTAGTGTGTTTTACAAAGCTGAGAAGGTGCAAGACTACATGAATTAAGGTCTGAACACTCGTGGCAAAGCCTGATTGAGATGCTAAGAGGTGAAATCCTTGGGAAAGTAAAGAGACTTAAGAGAAGGATGTTACGGTGATTAAGAGAGAAACAGATGAAGTGCCCCATGTCCTTAGAACCCTAATATGAAGAAAAGCAAAAGCACTACCAACAACAACCCCAGCCAGTGGAGAAACCCCCAACTCAGGAAACATTTATGATGAAAGAATATATGCACACTGGGCTTGTTGATGTATTTGTCCCTTCAGTTGATACAACAGACTGGGTACGTAAGAATAGCCACCACCATAGTGCCCAGATGGGATGAAATATTGCCAAAGAAAGCCAGATTGCCCTTGAAATACAGTGACTTGGTCGATGCGGTAAAAACAGGTTCTGTGTGCTCAAACACACATTGCCTAAGGAGCCTGGGGCCATCCACCAGAGTTCCCAACTGGTAAAGGAATTGGCAAATTTATTACACCCTTCCAATTGAGTGTTCTAAATATGTCTTAATGTGCATAAGCACCTTGTTTAGCCTAACCCAAACTTTCCCCTCTTGCCATGCAAAACAGACTCCCACCATGAGGGAATTAAAGAAGCTGAATACCATGTATGGATTCTCTTGTCAGATAGAAGTGACCAGGGGTCACATCGCTATATGCAACACTAGGTGAAATAACATGACATTGAATGGAGGTTCCATCTACCCCACAACCTGCAAGCAGCAAGGTTGGTAGAAAGGAATAATGGAATATTAAAGCAGCAATTTAAATTACTAACGAGAAAAACCACCTTGACCAGGCGGATTAAAGTACAAACCCCGGGCTTTAATACATTTGAATGATCAACAGATAGGGCCTGTTATCCCAGATACCAGACTGGGAACCCCTGTCAAGACATCCAATGCTGTAAAGATAAGGGGAATCTTGAGGCCTTGGGAGATAGCAGTTGCCCTGACTCTCACTGTGGATCACTGTGCTATGTTCCTGAGAACACCAAATTCCATCACAAAGGCATTTTCTACTGGAATTTGCAATGGGATGTCCCACCAGGATGGCTGAGTTACTTCAAACCCCTCAGTGAAGGGGAACTACCCAGTCTCTGCTGTGATCCCATTGTTCTGCTGCCAAGCTGAACCTGTTGAAATGCACTGTGCCTGGAATGCAACATCATCATTGAGATGGGAGAGAGGGTGGGTGTCCTGGTCTGAAATTCTGCCCCAAGTCTATCTCTGTGTGCCTGACAGTGCTGCTTCCCCTGACTAATATGTATGGTATGCACAACCATGTCAGATTCCCAAAGCTACAGCCACATTAACATCTAAGGATTGAGCCACAAGTGTTATTCTTATAGGAGAAGATCTTCTCATATGTCTTCCTGCTAGCTGTCTGTCTTTTTGACCTTTGATTTCTGCTGCTTCTATGATTTCTGGTCGCAGGATGAGCAGCTTATGGAAATACCTTTCTATGGTGAGCCCACTTGTATGCCCAGCAGAGGAGTCAAGTCCAGTTGTTGGATATGTAGCCAACTGCCTCTTTCTAGGTCATCAGGATTGCCGTGATGGGTATCACTATTCCAGGGAGGGAACTGGAAGGCCCTGTATTACATTAAGGAAGAACAAGCTAGGACTAGTGCTCTTACCATCTGATATTACCAATACTGGTCCAGAAAACTGGCCTGTGGCACACGCTATTCATAACACTGGGCACAGGTATGCTTTTTCTGTTAATCAAACTACAAAGGCAGCTGGTCAAACTGCTGAAAAAACACCACCATCAGAGCCATGAGTGTCTACACTCAGAGTTGGGGTGGGTTCACTAAGCTTATCTCTGGTTCAGGACATTTGAGCACTCATGTACCCTGATGTTGGGAACAGAAAAATCACTCTGAACAGAACCAACCCAGATATACCAGGGATATGGAATGAATACCACCGGAACTCTGTAGTCATTCTGTCAAGTTAAAGGATACTGTAGCATTTCCAAGAAGTCACATCCTGAAAACCCTACTCTTTACTACAGGGATTCTTTACAAGGGAGAATACAATGGCAGGTAAATAGACTTGACTGGAACAAATTGATGGCATAAGCTAAATTAGCTGATATTTCCCTCAATATTAGTCACAAAATATATTCTAGAAATATATTGGTAGGAAGAAATGAATGCAGTAAAGGCAAAAGCATCCTCTTAATTTCCATTAATGATATAACCAGGAAAGGAGTTCAGCAAATTAGCAATTATCAAGAAAAATTTTCTGCAAATTCTTTGATTTCCTCTGGTGATTGCTTTAATCATAGGATATGGTAATATTTACACTGTGGTAAATTCACCAGTGAGAATTATTTTTGGTATTTATAAAACTATCTCTACTCTACACATTCAGAAACTCACAATTCTTTCTGAAATAATGTAATGTATGCAGTGTCTGTTGTATTTTACATAGAAATACTACAAATAATATTCATTGGTGCTGTCTCTTGGAATAGTGATGAGTCAGGTTATTAGATGAATCTAAGATTATTTATTGAGTCTTAAACCAGTTTAAAATCATAATCATAGATGTTTTAACTAAATGAATAATAATTTATAATATGACTGGTAATGGATGACAAAAAAAATTCTGAAATTAAGCACCCTTGTGGATAAGCTTGTTCTCCTCTTTTTCCTCATGCTTTCCTACCATTAAGCTTTAGCTATGAAGCTGAAGTCAGGGAGGGGAACTTACCTCTTTTATTTATAATGGATTATGAAGAGAAGGAAGATGTGACAGAAAAGGAAAAAAAGGCACATGTGTTAAGTAATTTGAGAACTATGACTTGTCTTTTGCCTTTATTCACATTTTGGACTCTTGGAAAATACGACATTTTTGAGTTTCCCCACCAATATCCCAATTCAGCGTGAGGGATGTCTGCATCAACATTTTGGCTTTGAACCATGGGTAGGCAGAAGGAGAGAAGGAGTTTAATGTCAATAGATTTCTGGAGTAAGGTTGAACATGGGAAGAAACCTGAGTTAAATATCAACAGGCCTTCCTTTCGGCCTAACATGGCAAGTAGTGAGGTGACTCTGTGATAGAGGCTGTGAAAGTTTCCATAGTGAGCCTTGGCCCAGAGCTGGACTGAACCTGAGTCATGTGGGGATCAACTTCAGGCACTGGACATGTTTTGAAAGAACACATCATTAAGTGAACTTTCAGCTTGGGCCACGGATATTAGCAAAGCAAGCTGAGTTCCAGTGGAAAAGCTGTTAACAAAATGTTAATAGGACCCACACTTACGTAGAAGGAGCTTTATATTATATACTCTGCTTTATTTAGTCTTTATGTCAATCCTAAGATATGGGTACTATTATTATTTCCATTTGACCGATGACAAACTTGAGCCTTAGAAAGGCTGATTTAAGTAAATTAATCAAATTCACACAGCTAGTAAGAAAAGGCCAAGGTTTGAACTCTTGTGAATAATGTAACTAAACTTTCATTCTCCTTAAATTCAATTAAATGAGTAGGTTGGAGTGGGGAGGAGAGGAGGAGAGACAGACAAAGGTGAAATTGACATTGTTTTATTTATACTTACAGAGTTGAATATTCTTTTTAGTTTAAGAAAATTGAGTTTATAATATATATTCTGATTTCATCTTTAAAAACTTAATGATTATTATATTAGATTTAAGTAATGTGTTCTATTAAACATAATTATAATCTGCTAATTGTGTATCTTAAATTTTAAGATACTTTAAATTACAAATTGACCTAAAACTTGTGGCATCCAGATACTCTTAAATTTTCAAAACAAGGCTTATACAAACTTTGCTACCACAGTCTATCAGACTGTATTTAAATAAAATCAGCCAAAATTCTTTTTTTAATTGAAGTATAGTCAGTTTACAATGTTCTGTCAATTTCTGGTGTACAGCATAATAGTTCAGTCATGCATATACGTAAGTTTATACTGTATAGCACAGGGAACTATATTCAAAATCTTGTAGTAACCTATATGAAAAAGAATATGAAAACAAAATACTTTCTTGAATTTTGGAAAGTAAAGGGAAACATTCATCACTGAAGAACACGTTAACCAAATGAGTTTTTTTGTAATGTCTCATTTGTTTAATTATCACAGTTTCTGCTTCTTGAAAGCAGTGTCATGACCTATTACTCTCAGCATTTTGAATAAGCAATTCACCATCTTCCTTATTTTCACTTTAGACAGGTCATCACTGTCAAAGTTTGACTCTCTTCCTGCTTTTTGAATCCCATTTTGAAATTTAGTGACAGATCTATCAAATTATAGATCGCTAGTCCCTAGCTGGATGCAATGTCTTTCTATACCTGGAGTGTTAGCTGCATAACCCTCTTTAATTATGGGATTCCCCCAAAAAAGAAACAAAAATAAGAGAGGGATATAAGGTAGCTAGTGAAGTACTCAACACATTCTACGTTTATTTAGTTTGTAAGCAGCACTACTACTCCATGATTAAAGAGCTTAAACTGGAAACAGATTTTCCTTAGAAAACAGCTCTCTGGCTTTTGCATCTTATCAGAATCCTGAACAGTAATTTAAAAAAAAATAAGCAAAGATAGTACTAGTTCTCTTGATAAATGATAAGGGGAGACCTAGAAATGCACTTTCTCTTCCACTTCAAAGATACATTCAAGTTTCTATCACCAAGGGATGAACTTTGTGAATCTCTGCCTCTGACATTTACTCAATTCAAATGTGAGCATCATGATTTCAATATTGGTTCAATTTTTCTAATAATTATCTGTTTACTTTTCTGTTGTTCCTCATTACATATCTTTAAAAATAAGCAAAATGCCCTATTCTCTCTGTGGTGAACATTACACAAATGGATCTATTAGATATATAGAAGTTATCATTTACATTTATTGCAGTATGATTGACTCTGTGATATCTCAGTCAACCCCAAGTCTTTCCTTTCTTACTTTGATTGAAACCGTCTAATTTAAGCATGGGTTGGGCATTTGTGTTTATGTAGTGCAGAGCGGTCCAACCTTATTTTGGGTCAGATAATTCTTTGCTGAGGGGCCAGGGGCTGTCTTATACATTGTAGGATGTTTAGCAGCATTGCTATCCTCTACCCCTAGATACCAGGGCAGCCCCGAACCAGTTTTGATAGCCAAAAATGTCTCTGGACATTGCCAAATGTTCCCTGGGAGGCAAAATCTCCCCTAATTGAGAACCACAGATCGAGAGATAGTTGACAGTAGTCGTACCATGTCTGTTACACTTTGGGAGCCCTCCAAGTTCTCTTCCATGGTCCCTATGACATACTGTTTACAGGGAGCTCTCAGCAGACCTCTAAGAGATGTTGTGCTGGTGTATGCCAGTATACACATTACTTTCAAATTCCAATTTTCCATTGCTAGTATTAAAAAAACCCTGACTTATGTGTGTTAACCTTATATCCTCCAATATTGCTATAGGTGATTCTTAGTACTAGGAGTTTCTTTGGTTGTTTCCTTGGGATTTTTTTAAATAGCCAAGCATGTTGTCTATGAAAAAAGATAATGTTATTCTTCCTTCCCAGTTTGTATACCTTATAGTCTATTTTTCTGTCTTATTGCACTGCTTAGGGCTTCCAGTACAATGTTTAAAAGTAATAGTGAGAGGCATTATCCTCTGTCTTGTTCTTCCAAATCTTAAAGAACAGTGTCTAGTTTTTTATCATTAAGTATGCTGTTAGCAGTAGGGTTTTTGTATGTGTCCTTAATCAGGTTTAAGAAGTTGCCCTCTAATCCTAGTTGTTGAGAGTTTTTATCATGTGTGGGTATTGGATTTTACCAAGTGCTTTTTCTGCATATGATCATATGATAGTTTTCTTTTACCTTTGATGTTGTGAATTATGTATTTTTTTTCAATTCTGGTAATGCATTTTTTGTTTTTTGCTTTTTTTTTAATTT
Organism: Camelus ferus; assembly: GCF_009834535.1. NCBI lineage: Eukaryota > Metazoa > Chordata > Mammalia > Artiodactyla > Camelidae > Camelus > Camelus ferus. The sequence goes on along the minus strand of NC_045696.1, from coordinate 38,107,352 downwards.
TTAAATTTTTATTCAAACATAGTTGATTTACAATGCCATGTTAGTTTCAGGTGTACAGCAAAGTGATTCAGTTATACATACACTCCTTTTCAGATTCTTCTCCACTGTAAGTTATTGCTAGATATTGAATATAGTTTTCTGTGCTATACAGTAGGTCCTTGTTGTTTATCTATTTTATATATAGTAGTGTGTACATATTAACCCCAGGCTCCTAATTTATCTCTCCACTCCTTTCCCCTTTGGTAACCATAAGTTTGTTTCTATGTCTGTGAGTCTATTTCTGGTTTGTAAATAAGTTCATTTGTATCTTTTTTTGAATTCCACTTATGAGTGATGTCATATGATATTTTTCTTGCTCAGACTTACTTCATTTAATATGGTAATCTGTACATTTATCGATGTTGCTACAAGTGGCATTATTTCATTCTTTTTTATGGCTGAGTAATGTTCAATTATACACACACACACACACACACACACACACACACACACAAATTGCCACATCTTTATCCATTCATTTGTCAATGGACATTTAGGTTGTTTTCATGTCTTGGCTACTGTAAATAGTGCTGCTATGGACAATAGGGTGCATGTACATTTTTGAATTAGAGTTTTCTCTCGATATATGCCCAGGACTGAGATTGCAAGATCATATGGTATATCTATTTTTAGTTCTTTGAAGAACCTCCATGCTGTTTTCCATAGTGGCTGCATCAATTTACATTCCTAGCAACAGTCTAGGAGGGTTCCCTTTTCTTTACACTCTCTCCAGCATTTATTTGTGGACTTTTTGGTGAAGACCATTCTAACTGGTATGAGGTGATACCTCATTGTAGTACTGATTTGCATTTCTTCAGTAATTAGCAATATTGAGCATTTCACATGTGCCTGCTGGCCATCAGTATGTCTCCTTTGTAGAAATGTCTATTTAATTCTTTTGCCTATTTTTTAAATTTTTTTTAATATTAAGCTGTATGAGCTGTTTGTATATTTTCAAAATTGATCCTTGTCGGTCACATCATTTGCAAATATTTTCATGCATCCCATAGGCTGTCTTTTCATTTTGTTTAAGGGTTCCTTTGCTGTGAAAAAGCTTTTAAGTTTCATTTTAGTCGTCTAAGATCAGGAACAAGATAAGGATGCCCATTTTGTCACTTTCAATGAAGTTTTGGAAGACCTAACCACAGCAATCAGAAAAGAAAAAGAAAGAAAAGGAATCCAAGTTGGAAAAGAAGAAGTAGAACTGTCATTGTTTGCAGATGACAAGATACTATACATAGAAAATCCTAAAAACACTGTCAGAAAACTACTAGAGTTCATCAGTGAATTTGGTAGAGTTTCAGGAAACAAAACTAATGTAAAAAAATCTGTTGCATTTCTGTACACTAACAACAAAATATCAGAAAAAGAAATTAAGGAAACAACACTATTTGCCATCACATCAAAAAGAATAAAATACCTAGGAATAAATTTACCTGAGGAAGCAAAAGACCTGTACCCTGAAAATTATATGACACCAATTAAAGAAATTGAAGACAACACAAACAGATGGAAATATATACTGTACTCTTGGATTGGAAGAATCAATATTGTTAAAATGGCCATACTACCTAAGGCAATATACAGATTCAGTAAATCCCTATCAAATTACCAGTGACACTGTTCACAGAACTAGGACAAAAATTTTAAAATTTGTGTATAAAGACCAAAGATCCTAAATAGCCAAAACAATCTTGAGAAAGAAGAGTGGAACTGGAGGAATCACGTTCCTTGATTTCAGACTATAATGCAAAGCTACAAAGTTATGATCAAAAATAATATGTTACTAGCACAAAACCAGACACACAGATCAGTGGAACAGGATAGAAAGCCCAGAAATAAACCCATTCACTTATGGTCAATTGATCTATGACAAAGGAGATAAGAATATACAATGGAGAAATGAGAGTGTGGTGCTGGGAACACTGGACAGTAAAAGACTGAAATTAGAACATTCTGTAACACTGTATACAAAAATAAACTCAAAATGAATTGAAGACCAAATACTCTAAATCTCCTAGAGGAAAACATAGGCAGAACATTCTCTGATATAAATTGCAGCAATATGTTTTTGGATTCATCTCCTAGAGTAATGGAAATAAAAGCAAAAATAAGCAAATAGGACCTAATTAAAATGATATTGTGAATTATATTAACTGATTTTCAAATGTTAAATAGTTTTGCATAACTAGAATAAATCTCACTTGTTCATGGTGTGTAATTTCTTTTATATCTTTTTGGATTTAATTTGCTATTATTTTGTTTAGAATCTATGTTCATGAGAGATATTGGTCTGTAGCTTTTCTCTCTTGTATTGTCTATCTGGTTTTGGTATTTGGGTTAAGAGTGGCCTCATAGATTGAGTTAGGAAATGTTCTCTCTACTTCTGTTTGCTGGAAGAAATTATAGAGAATGCTGCTTAAACTTTTGGTAATACTCACCAGTGAATTCATATGAGCCTTTTAAAAAGGTCATTAATTATTGATTTGATTTCTTTAATATATAACAGGCCTATTCAGATTATCTGTTTGTACATTTGTGAGTTTTGGTAGTATATTTCTTTCAGGAATTAATCAAATTATCAAATCTGCAAGCATAGAGTTCTTAATATTTTTATATCATTTTGATGTCCCTGAATCAGTAGTTACAACCAATTTTTATGTCTAATATTGGTAAGTTGTATCTTCTCTCTTTTTTTTCTTGGTTGTGCTACCTAGGGATTTGTCAATTTTATTTGTCTTTTCGAAGAACCAGCTTTTGGCTTTGTTGGTTTTTCTCTGTTGTTTTCTTGGTTTCAATTTCCCTGATTTCTGCTCTTCATCTTATGTTTTTGTGATTTCTTTAGGCTTAAATTGCTTTTCTTTCTTTAGTTTCTTATTACGCAGAGGCTAAGACTATTGAATTTATATCTTTATTCATTTCTAACATGTAAATTTCCCTCTAAGCATTGCTTTCACTGCATCCTACAAATTATGATAAATTTTCATTTTCAATCAATTAATAGTAATTATAAAATTTCTCATGAGACTTCGATTGATATGTAATTAAGTAATGTTTCGTTTAATCTGCAGATACTCAAGAGAATTCTGGCCATCTTTCTGTTATTGATTTCTAGTTTAATTTCATTCTAATCTGAGAGCACACTTTGTATTTTTATTCTTTTAAATTTGTCAAATGGTTTTATGGCCCTAAATGTGGTCTATAGTAGTGAATGTTCTACATAAGCTTAATAATGTATATTTTGCTATTTTTGGATGAAGTGTTCTATAAAACTTAATTAGATCTAGTTGATAGATACTACTGTTCTATCAACCATATCCTTAGTGATTTTCTGCCTAATTGATCTATTACCAAAAGAGGAATGTTGAAGTTTTTAATTATAAGAATGGATTAGTTTATTTCTCCTTGAAGTTTTAGCCTCACATTTTGAAACTCTATTTTTAAGTGGATATGCGTTGTCATGTTTTCTTAGAGAATTGACCTCCTTATCATTATATAATTTCTCTCTTTATCCTTAATAATTTTCCCTGTTTTGAAATCTGCTTTTTAAAAAATTAATGTAGCTATTCCTACTTCTTTTAGATTAGTGGTAGCATATTATATTTTTCTCCATCCCATCTTTTAACCTATCTGAGTCTTTAGATTTAAAGTTAGTTTCTTGTAGACAACATTTAGTTGGATTTTTAAAAAATATTATATCCATTTTATCGATCTCTTTTAATTGATATTTTTACACCATTCACACTTAAAGTGATTATTGAAATAGTTGATTTATATTTCTCATGTAACTACTTTCTATTTGTTGTATTGTTCTTGATTTTTATTTTTCCCTGTTTTTCTGTGCTTTTGCTTTTAATGAAGCATTTTATGCAATTCCTTTTTTTTTGTATCTTTTAACATATCAGTTACACTTACTTTTAAATTATTTTTAGTGGTCACCCTAGAATTTGCAGTATGCATTTATAAGTAATTAAGTCTGCTCTTAAATAATACCATACCACTTTATGAATAGTGCAAGCAGCTTATAATAGAGTATTACTAATTTTTCCTTCCTGCCCCCTACAGCATTGCTTTCATTCATTTCATATATAGGTATGCTATAATCACTCTCTATATTGCTGCTGTTATTTTGTTGAATAAATACTCATATATTGTATCAAGAATAAGAAAAGTAAAATATTTTATTGTACCTTCTTTTATTCCTTCTCTAAATCTCTTCCTTTCTTTATGTCAATTTGAGTATCACTTTCTTTCTCCCTGAAAAAATTTTTAGCATTTCTTGCAGGGCAAGTCTACTACTGATGAATTCTCTGTTTTATTTATCTGAGAAAGCATTTTTTCCTCATATGACTGATAATATCACTGCATATAGAATTCCTTCCAAGTTGCTGGGTTTTTTCCTTCAACACTTTGAATATTTCACTTCAGTGTTTTCTTGCTTGCATGGTTTCTAGCAAGAAGTTGGTGTAATTCTTATTCTTGTTCCTCTATAGGTAAGATGTTTATTTCTCTATTTGCTTCTAGGGTTTTTCTTTATCTTTGGTTTTCTACAATTTGAATATGAAACACTTAGTTTTAGTTTTTTTTTGGTATTTATCCTGTTTGGTGCTTTCAAAACAGCTAGCTCCCTGTTTTGTGGTTTGGTGTTTGCAATTAATTTTGGAAATTTTTCTTCTAATATTCTTCAAATATTTTTTTCAGCTCCAGTGTGTCTTTCTTCTCCTTCTGGTATTCCAATAACGTGTAATTACACATTTTGAAATTGTTTCACAATTCTTGGATTTTTTTCCATTACTTTTCCTCTTTACCTTTCAGCTTGGAAGGTTTGTATCCACCTGTCTTCAGGTTCACTGACACTTCCCTAGTGAGCTCATCAAAAGAACTCTCCATTCTGTCATGTTGTTTTTATTTCTAGGGTTTTTAAAAATTACTCTTTCTTTGAATTTCCATTTCTCAGCTTATATTACCCATTTGTTCTTTTCCATTGTTTCCTTTTTCACTAGATCCCTTAGCCTGTTAATCAGTTTTTTAATTCCCAGTTTCATAGATCCAGTATCTCTGTTACACCTGAATCTGGTTTTGATTCTGACTTTGTTTCTTTACACTGTATTTTTTTCTTACCTTAGGAGTTTTTTGGTGAAAGCCAAGCATGATATATCAGGTAATGGGAACTGACATAAATAGGATCTTAGTGAGAAGTTTTATGTTAATTTGGCTTGAAATTGGGTTGTGTTCAATGCTTGCTGTAGCTTTAGACATCAGAGGCTTCAATTTCCTTTATTGTCTTTGCTGTTCGTTTGTTTTTTAAATTCCCCTGTGTTTTTTTAGGTTTCCCTAAACATCCATTTTAAATAGAATCTGAGCTTTGCTGGCTCTTTTAGCTATGATCCAATGTTATCATATTGAATCCATATTGATGTGATGGCAAGATGTAGTGGGAGGAGAAGGGTTCAGTAGCCCTCTGATTGTCTCATTCTTTTAGTGAGTCTGTGGCCCTGGTCTGTGATCTCACAGGTGTTTCTCAGCTTTATCTTTTTCTCCCTTAGGTGAGACAGAAGGACTAGAGAAAGGCTATAGCTGGGGAATTTCCCTTCCTCCATATAATATCAGTCTCTGGTAAAGTTTTTCTCTTGCTGGGTAGAACTTTGTTATGAAGAATGTTCCTGGTATATATTGAAATGGTTTTCTTTCCTCATCCTTGTCAGAAACACGAGAGTATTTCTTGCTTCTTCATCATGAGAACCTGGCTGGATTCCTAGACATTAAAACTATTAAAATATGGGGGATTCCCAAGACTATGAAATTCAGGAGGTTCTCATTCTCTCATTAGGCTACATTCTGCCTCTGGCAATTTATCAAACTTACTTATTTCTACCAAGATATGCCTGTAATTAGTTATGATTCTGGTAAGCTGATATAGGCTGTGCTTCTCTGTATTCGCCTGTCTCTACAGATTTTGGGTTGGACTCTATCCTGTGCCCTCAATTCTCAGATGAGTCTAATTAATGTCATTGATTTTCAGTTGTTCAGCGTTTGCTTGCTGTACAAGGGGAGTGATGACTTCCAGTCTTTATTTGTCAGAGCTAAAACCAGAAGTCAATACTACTTGTTCTTGCAAAAAAAAAATCTATATTCTGCTGAGGCATATAGTATGATTTTATAATTTACTATTACTCTAAAATAGAATTCTTCCTTCAAAGAGACCCAAGAATGAAAGTGCAGCTAGGTCTGTGTAAATCTAATTCCTAGTCTGCAAAACCCTCTGGTCAAAAATTGCTCATAAGCAATTATGAGAAAATACTTATATAAACCATCCAAAGTTTACATACAGTTTTAGACTAAATTTTACTTTGGTATCTAATATCTTTAAAAAATTGGTAATGATGCCTACTTTAACTGAATCATTCATTAATTGTGTTACATGATTGTTTTTTGCTAATAAACATATCAGATTGCCAAAACTCATTTATTTTTTCTAATTTAAATTAAGTGATTAAGAACATAGATTAAATTGGGTTTTGAAGTCAACATATTGAGTTATTTGTTAATAGCATAAAATAATTTCATTTGTTATTAATATTATACAAATGCCTGTGTATAATCATATCATTATGCTTATTCATCCAATTAGTTAGAATACTTTAACAAAGCATCTCCTCAATGCTCATTTTTTCTTAATTTTTTATTATAAAAACATTAACTCAATTTTATTGGTTATATGGTTATCTCTGAGAATCATTATGTCTATAAATATTCTAGCATTATAGGATGTTGTTAATGTAGGTCATTTTAAAAAGTACCCTTGGTAAACATGGTAGAAAAATAACTGAAATAAGTGGAATTTAAAATATTTATGAAGTCTTTTGAAATTATACTTTTTTAAGCTTTAACATCCAAGATCTACAGTTTGATAACATTTCCAAATAATAAAATTGTTTTATCAGAGAAATAATTCATATAATTCAATGAAAATAATGTATTTTCATTGTATAATTGATATATCCAAGGTACTTAGTTTCTCAGAGTTAATTACTGGTGTAAGATATATGTGTCCATACAATGTTTTTCTGGCCTAGGTTGCATCATGGAGCAGAGTGGGCATAGCCTAGTATAAATTTTATATTTTTATGCTTCTCATTTACAATGCATTGAAATTCTCCTGCTGCTTTTATGTAAGCTGTCTTGAAATGGAGTTTCTTTTATTCTTCTTTCATGAACATACACAATAATATTCATTTCAGTATTGTCTACATTAAAGTCTTGAAAGTTTCTTTTTAAAATTAAAACATATACATCTATCAAAATTAGTCAAATTATACATCTGAAATACATGTAGTTTACTGTATAGGAATCATATATCACAATAAAGGTGTTAAAAAAAGTAAAGATAGATCGTAACAGTGAGCATAGTGTAAGAAAGGGAATATTTTGCTTATGATATTCATTTGAATGAAATCCAAAATAAAAGAATGACTAGTGTAACAAAATGTTTAAAAATAATGCATAACAGTCTATGTTATTATAATATGAAAGACACGCTACCAAATAGATCGGTTGAAGAGAAAAAGTGTGCAAAGGAGATCTGCAGTACCTCCCTGTTTCAATTAAGTTGAAAGCAGAGGGAGATGGAGAGAATGAGCAAGAGAGATTTATATCCAGTGCAGATAAGATATACATGTATTTATCTTCCTCTTAAAATAATATGACCATGAATATCATATGAAATAAGTAAGCCAGCACATAGATATGCTATTATGAGCTTAGCAATATTGTCTATGAATTATATGAATTACAGAATTCGAGTAGAGTTACAGCTTCAGTATCAGTACAAGGGAGTAAATGAAATACTCATGTAGTCTGTGATCACCATAGACTATGGTAGAAACTGAATTATGAATGTCCTGTGTTACGCACAAAACATGCACACACATACACACATTCATTTATGTAAGTGAACTAGAGTTCTAAAACAGTTCTATAAGGAACTCTATAAACTTACTATTAAATTAATGCTATTCTTGTTAATTTAATTAAATTTATTCAACAAATGATTTTTGAACGTTATCTATATTCAAGGTCATATACTGCCCTCATGATGCCCATATTTTAGTGGGAGAAGCATTAATATAAAGTAAACACAAAAATACACAGGTTTATTTCAATGCTTTAAGGGAAATATAAAAGACAATGAATTGGAGAGTTGGATTTCTTCCAGTTCCTATTCTTTCCCTCTTAAAGAAAAGGGAGATATGATATTTTCGCATCAGTACCACAGTCTTTCTTTCTTCTTTGAATTTCAAGCATTTAGGTATGCTTTCCTCTTTGTGTGTTAGAAGGGTTTAAATAGTCATGACTTCTTTCAGTTCACAAGATTCTCCCAATGTAGAAAGAAGTGATTGTGTACATTTGGCTACTTATGCTTAGGTTTAGAGAGAGAGATTCTTTCTTTTTTCTCATTTGCTTTCACTTTCATCGGACTTTTCCTTTTGTTCATATAACTTGGTCATTTGTGTAGCTCGGAATATGGGCCTAGAAGGAAAGGACAGGTGATGCTCAGTCATGTCTAATCTTGGCAGAAGTTCCACACATACTCTAAAAAAAATTACCAGTGACTTTGGGAAAAAATGTCATTAACTAGGAACTGATATGTTGCCATATGGGCATATACTTTTCCAGCTGGAGTCTCTGGTAGTGGTCGAAGTGTTGACTAATTGAATGTACTGGGTATACTAGATACCAAATATTTTCTCAATTCCAGATAATTGACAAAGATGTAGCAACATTTTTGTGGTATTCTCTGTTTTCTTTTTCAAATTGTAGATTGTATTTAGAGAATTAAATAATAAGTTTCCTGTGATTTAACTTACTAGAGTACACATTCTTATTGAAAAAGGTAGTATTTACCTGTTGTAGAAACTATAAGAATAAATAAATATAACTCATACTTCTATCACCCAATATTAAACTTTGAATTCTGGCAAACATCTGTATCTATTTATCTCCTAATCAGCTTGAGTTGAAACATTAAGATTGTTTTACGATAAAAGCAGGAGGGCCCAAGTTTTCTCGTGGTCACCCAGGAGTGTCTTGAGTGTCCTCTTCACCTAAACACCCATGCAAGTTTCATAAGGAAAACAATTATTTGATAATTAATGAAATACTTATTAAGAATGTTTAGAAACTGTCAGAGATGTTGGGGACACAGTGAAGATAAAAAAGGCTCTGTTTTTGTGGAATGTACATTATACTTGGAAGAAGACATACAATGAAAAATAAATGCATGCATAAGGAAATGATTAAGAAATCAACTGGAATTCAAATTCTGAATCCAAAATTCAGAATTGTTTTGACATCAAGCAGCAATATCAAACTCTGTTATATTGAGCTGAACTATTGGAAGACTACACTTTCTCTAAAAAGTCCTTTAAAGTCCTTTTTGTAAGTAATAAAACAGCAAGAATAATATTTACTGAGCACTTACAGTATGCCAATATTTTCAGCACTTTACATGGTTTAATTCTCACAATAATTCAGTTAGGAGGGTAAAATATTGACATTAGATTGTTTGATAAAGTTCCTGCTTTCACCCATTGTGTGTTAGATCCATCTGGATAATGGTACTTTGTTGGGTAATAATGTTCAGAAGGTGAGATGGTTGTATTGAAAGAAAAAATTGTATCAAAGAGAATTAGGGTGGACATTTTAGCAAAGACTGAGCTGCAGCGTGTTGTTTTCAGTTACTCCAGCAATAACCTGCCTTAAGTTAACAATGAAATTAAAATGGGATTATTTTAAAGAGTCACACATTTTTGGGTTTACTCTTTGAAATTATTGTAGTTCTAGACATAGAATAGATTAAAAGTTTCCTCTCTAAGGGTTACACAGTATATTTCTTAAATTTCAAATTTAATAGATTCAGGTGGTGAATATTTAACTTCTGTCAGGGTAAAGGAAATTGAATTAGGTATCAGTGTATATAGGATTTTATTCTGGGAGCATTTTTTATTTCCCTTTGCAAATAGAAGTATTTCTGTACTAACTTTTGGCTTCAGCTGGTCAGCAAATTTTAACTGAACATATGTAATTCAGAGTTAACAATGGACCAGTCAACACAATTCAATAAATAAGTGTCTAGATATGTCATGTGCCCAAATATATTCCTGCTAAGACAGCTAAGTATAAATTAGAGCCTCACTCTTCTGATTGGATTTTGGATGATAATCCAATGAGTACAGATCCCCATGATTCTGACGCAACATCATTTGAGGACGAGTACCAGAGTTAAATGAGCCATACTGTAATGGGGTGGCAGTGATTGCTGTGAAATAAAAGTCACCATAAAAATTCAGTTCTCTGATCTTATACTGGATTCTTATTGTTGGTGATTCATTTATCTAGTGAGAATGCAAGACTAAGACTGTTCCCTAGACTAAGTCCTTGAAATTGACCCCAACGAGGTATCTCCATGGAATTTTAGCTTCATCCTTCATTGGGAGAAGAATGCTCAACTAGATAAATCTGGAGCCAACTAGAGATGAAGGACTTTGTTCTTAAAGTCATTTCTAAAACTTTTGAGGGGAAGTCCACAGAAAACTACATCTTCCTTCTGTTATAAGTGTTTAAGGACTTAATGATGTTGAAAAATATGTGCAAATTTTAACAGGTGTACATAAGTCACTCATTGCCTGGAAAGTCGTCTAACACAGATGAAAGTTGTAGCACGGATTTTTTAAAAGCTTGAAATGACTTTAATTAATTTACACTTTATCTAATTCCAAAATGGATTTAGTATACCTGTAAAATTGTGATTTGTAATAAGAAATGTATATTTGACCTTTGTCCCCTTTTCTGGTGCAAATCTCCTAAACCTTTGGAATTTCCTAAATGAAAGTGAAAAAGATGTCTTTTATTATGTGAATGAGGTGGCTTTTGAACTTAACCTAAGGATGGGAGCTGGTTGCCAGGAGAACCAACTACGTGATTAGAGTGTTGGAAATTTCAATCCTGCTGCCCCATCCCCTTTATTTCTGGGGAGGGGAGAGGGACTGGAGATTGTATCAATTACCATTGGCCTGTGATTTAATCAGTTGTGCCTATGTAATGAAGCCTCCATAAAAACCCAAAAGGAGAGGCTTTGGAGAGCTTCCAGGTTTGTGAACACCTGGAGATGATGGGAGAGTGCTCACTGGGAGAGAGTGGAAGCTCTGAGCCCTTTTCTTATATCTTGCCCTATGCATCTCTTACTTCTGGCTATTCCTGAGTATAATAAACTAGTAATTTAGGAAGCACAATGTTTCTCTGAGTTCTGGGAGCCACGTTAGCTAACCGAGGAGAGGGTCCTTAGAACCTCCAATCTATAGCTGGTAGCTCAGAAGCACTGGTGACAACCCGTATTTGGGCTTGGCATCTGAATTGTGGGTGTGAGTGAGCAGTCTGGCAGGACTGAGTCCTTAACTTGCGAGATCTTGCAGTATCTCCAGATAGATAGTGTCACAATTGAGTTGAATTGTAAGACATCCAGCTGCTGATGTCAGAGAACTCCTTGGTGTGAGCGAAAACCCCAACCACACATTAGAAGTGGGTGCAGAACCCTTAGTACCCTGATTGTATTTAGTTTCTCGAATATTTCACCAAGAGAGAAAACACACATACACACAGATTCACACACACAAAAGCCACTATAATTAGAACACAGAATCTAGAACTTTAAAGCAGAGAAGCACTTTGAATATTATTTGTGCAATCCCTCTCACTCTAATTTTAAAGTTGTGAAAAATGAGTATTAAATAGAGTAACAGGTAGCGATTATCCAGGGCTGTTTTCCTGATCCTAGTCCATTGCTTTTTTCTCCATAGCAGGCACTTACTGCATATGATATTTTCCAGTATTTTCCCTCTCAGTCCCTGGGTGAACCATGCGTGCTTCTCTTACCTTGTTTCCTCCACTCCCCCTTTTATCCACATTACTTTGTTTCTTTAATCCACAATTTATTACTGCATTCTTCAGAAAGAAAATCCAGGATATCTAGCAGTTCCTGGGCCACTGTACTCAGACTGAATAGATATAAGGAAAAAGAAAATCACTTCTGTAATCATCTCCAGAGAGTGGAAATGATGATGCTTAAATCTGTGTGAATGACAGCTCCAGTTCCACTTCATCTTTCCTATTTCTTGCTGCTGTAAACCCACGTATGGATATGTTAGTAAGTTTTCCTCTTCTAGGTAAGGATATAAAAGGATGTGTAAGGACATATTAATGTAAGAGCCTGGCTCTAGGTAGTTAACTTTATTTATAAAAGAAATTTGTTGTATAAATGAAAGAATACCAAAGAATTCTGTTGTCATTTTCAACTTCATTCATTTATTCATAATGCTAAAATTCATAGTATCACACTGATTACCATAAATCATTAGTTATAACATTGCTTACTTTTCCTGAACTGTGCTTTTTCATTTTTGCCTCATTTATCCACAGGACTATACTAATATTCAAGGTTAGTTTTCAAAGCTAATAGCATTGTGTTTCATTGCAAGAGCTTTTTCACTCCAGGGTAATTTTAAACAATGCTACTCTCTATGGCTTGATTCGTCTAAATAAGATATACTGCTATGATAGAGGTAGCCAATTATCTTTTCAGAAATGTAAATGCATTTCTCAAAGATTATATACAAATCCTTCTGAATCTATTATGAAGGCTTAAGCATTTCTTATACTTAGGCAACTTCAGAATGAATGATGTAGTCATGTTTGATGTTCATCTATGTGACAGTAAAACAGCTGTGTCTAGGATTTGGATACATTTAAAGCAACCTAAAAACCTATGGCTATATAAGTTTTATTTCTTTACTGTATCATGCAAATAATGAAGTAAATTTTGCAGAAACATTTAAACTGAGAAAAGATTTAATAATCATCTGATTGAATTGCTTCCAAATTTTCTAAGTTAGACACCTAATAAGGAAGTGAGTATACAGTTATTTTTATGACCACATGTCACCTATGGGCACCAAGACATTGAGTCTACTTTAGGGGTTACCTAGTGCAAAGATACTCTTTATATACATTATAGAGTACCAGTCTGCTGCTGTTTGAAAAAAGATTCAATGACAGAGAACTCTTTTTCTCAGTGTGGTCTATTCCATTGTTCTAGTTGGTGGAAATTTCTTCAATCTTTATTTATTTATTTATTTATTTTTTATTGAAGTATAGTTAGTTTACAGTGTGTGACAATTTCTGGTGTACAGCATAATATTTCAGTAATATGTATATATACATATATTTGTTTTCATATTCTTTTTCATTATAGGTTATTATAAGATATTGAATATAATTCCCTGTCCTATACAGAAGAAACTTGTTGTTTATCTATTTTATACATAATAGTTAGTATCTGCAACTCTCAAACAAATTATCCCTTCCCATCCCTTTTCCCCACTGTTAACCATAGTTTGTTTTCTGTGTCTGTGAGTCTGTTTCTGATTTGTAAATAAGTTCATTTATGCCCTTTTTTTTTTCTTTTTTTTTACAATTCCACATATGAGTGATGTCATATGATATTTTTCTTTCTCTTTATGGTTTATTTCACTTACAATGATGATCTCCAGGTCCATCCATGTTGCTCCAAATGGCATTATTTTATTCATTTTTATGACTGAGAAGTAAGTATTCCATTGTATAAATATACTACAGCTTCTTTATTCAGTCATCTGTCAGTGGACATTTATGTTGTTTCCATGTCTTGGCTATTGTATATGGTGCTGCTGTGAACGTTGCGGTTCATGTATCTTTTCGAATTAGAGTTCCCTCCAGATATATGCCCAAGAGTGGGATTGCTGGCTCATATGGTAAGCCCATTTTTAGTCTTTTGAGGAAATCTCCATACTGTTTTCCATAATGGCTGCACCAAATTACATTCCATCAGTAGTGTAGGAGGGTTCCCTTTTCTTCACACCCTGTCTAGCATTTATTGTTTATGGACTTTTGAATGATGGCCATTATGACTGATGTGAGGTGATACCTCACTGTAGTTTTATTTGCATTTCTCTGACAATTAGTGATACTGAGCATTTTTTCATGTGCCTATTGGCCATTTATATATGTTCATTGGATAATTTTTTGTTTAGGTCTTCTGCCCATTTTTGGATTGAGTTGTTTTTTTGTTATTAAGCTGTATGAGCTGTTTATATATGCTGGAAATTAAGCCCTTGTCAGTCATATCATTTACAAATATTTTCTCCCATTCCATAGGTTGTCATTTTGTTTTGTTCATGATTTCCTTTGCTGTGCAAAAGCTTATAAGTTTAATTAGGTCCCATTTATTTTTGCTTTTATTTCCACTGCCTGTGTAGACTGCCATAAGAGAACATTGCTAAGGTTTATGTTGGAGAATGTTTTGCCTATGTTTTCTTCTAGGAGGTTTATAGTGGTCTTGTCTTATGTTTAAGTCTTAAAGCCATTTTGAATTTATTTTTTGTGTATGGTGTGAGGGAGTTCTAACTTCATTGATTTACATGTGGTTGTCCAGATTTCCCAACACCATTTGTTGAAGAGACAGTCTTTTTCTCCACTGTGCATTCTTGATTCAATCTTTATCTTATTTCTCCATAAGTTCAAGTTAAACTTGGGCAAGAGAAATAGTGATAATATTCAATTGGTTGAAGGAGATAGAATACACCATTTCTTTAGAAATGTTAGATTGAATGAAAGCTGTTTTTGTTAGATTGAGTGAAAGCTGAAATACAGCATTTTACATGCTTCCTAATGGCTACAAAGGCCAATTATTTTATAATTTCTTACACTTTCAAAATTTTTGACTTGCTTATGCATCCAGTTAAAAGTGAGCTTTGTTAAGATAAAATTTAGATGCTTATAGGGGGGCTAATGGAAATAAAAAGTCTCCATTATCGAAAGTACACATTACTCTTGCTAACGTACCCTACACCCAGGGATTCCTAAGGTACATTAGCCAATAAAATACTTTGAGAATTTAGCTAGACCTGAAGCCTAGCTAGATTAGTTTAACCCAAGTTTCCAAATTGCACCAAAAACACTTTAAAAAATAAGAATAATTATTAGCAGCTGTATGGGCACTCATTCATTACATTTTAAGAAACGCTGCTTTACTTGTTTACTTGGTCTGACCACTCTAGGCACCAGTACCTTCACTTCAGTTGTCAAATGGATTACACGTCTCTTTTAAACATAATATGGGAAGAGATTGCTTGAAATGGGAATCTGTAAAGATAAAAAAAAAAATATGTTGGGAATGATTGGTTCTGCACAGTAGAGGGAGAACAATGTATAATTTTCTATTTTGTTAATGTAATGTTGAGGCAAGGTACCAAGAATATAATCAAATTAAAGATAAGCCTCACCAAAAAATTGAATAAATTCATAGATAACTATAACTTAAGAAGTTATTTCTGTTCTAGCTACTCAATTTTTGTTTTTTATCTTTAATAGTCTCTAGGCAGTTTAACCAGCAACATACAAATGAGTATCCAGCACAGGTTTTACTGTCCCTTTTGATTTCTTTAATCTATCCAACTAGATAAAAATATACTTCTTTTTGTAACTGTAATTATCTGTATTCTATTTATCTATTTACTTTAGTGAATTCTCCTATCCCTCTGTCCTCAGTGGATTGTAAATTCTTGTATTATTCTGAACTAGAAAGTTACAGGATTTTTGTTTTCCATACAATATATAATAATTTAATGGGAAATATCACAGTTTTGCTTTTTAACAAGTATGCCCCCTCACTGACAAGTTTTATTATTTTAGTTTTTATAAAACATATGATAATTATATTTTAAACCTAAGTATGGCTTATTGATAATCCAGAAAAAATATGCTTATGATTTTTATTAATAATACAAGTTTCAAATATATTTTAGCTTTTTTGCTACCCCTTCCTGAACACATTTTCTTCTCTCCCACTCAGAGATAGCTAGTGTTACAGATTTGGTGTTTATTATTCATATGCATTTCTTTGTAATTTTCTATATAGGTATGGATCTCCAAATTTCTGCAAAATTGCATATTTTGTATATAAATAGGATATACTGGATGCATTTTCCTTCAACTTGCTGTTAGCATAAGACAGTGTGTGTGAGATTTGTTCATGTTTATACATATAGTTCTGGTTCATTTGCTTTTACTGCTAAAAATGTATTTAACAATGCTCCTCTTAATAAAACAAAGTTTAAGTTTTTAAATTTTGTACTTTTTTCATTTGTTCATATATATACTTTTGCTATTTACAAGCATCCTACTCTAATATCTTGTGTGTATCTCCTGTGTACATGTGTCAGAGTTCTCTTGTTTGTAGTGTAAAATTGTAGGATTGTAAAGCATGTATTCAAATGTACAACATAAGTTTCAAACTGGCAACATTATTGTTAAATTATTCTCTATGTAATTTATTGTGTGTTCCAAATCTAAAACCTGTCTTTGCCTCCAAAGGAAAGGGCTCATAGCAGTCCTCTAACTCACTTCTTTCCTATTTGGGCATATGTAGGAGAATGAATGGCCCTGACCAGACTACTTTGTAAAATGCCAATGATTTCAATCTGAAATCTTTAAAAACAAGTAAATGAAATATACTAGAAAATTATATTAGCAGGATATATTTAATCTGTATATTTTTATTATCAACAAAATAAACATTGATAAAAGTATGGATTAAGCATGGCCACATTACTTATCTGTGTAACTGAGGAAGAATGAACAGAGGAGCCTCCAAACAAGAATAACTTCCCTCAAGAAATATTTTCACATACATTATTCAAAACTGATCTGTTAATTCAAGGCCGAAATTCAACCTAATGCAAGAGAAAAGGGACATTTTTGGAGGTTGCTTCTGATAATTTCAGGTTCCTTCAAAAAGAAGTTTTGTCTGTACCTGATGTTCGTCTATGCTGAGTTTTTAGTAAAGTTAGGTGTTGGGTCAAATCTATGATTTGTGTGCAGCTGATTTGACTATTTAGTCTTTTCTGTTAACACAATAACTAAATCTGCTATTTACTATTTACGCTGTCTTCTGATCATAGTGGCTTACACTTTCTGTGTGTTATGGAACGTTTTATTGTGAAATCAGAATTGGGTAACATTTATGTGTGAGAAACCTAGAAAATCTGAGCATTCTTATATATTTTAATGCAATTCAATCCATAATTAAACTGTGCAAAAAAAAAAATAATATGTAGACCTAGATGGATTCTGTTATGGACTGAATGCTTTTGTCTCTCAAAACTCATATATTGAAATCCTAACACCTGAATAGTATCAGGAGGTGGGGCCTTTGGAAGGCAGTTAGGTCATGAAAGTGAAGGCCTCATAAATAGGATTGGTACCTTTACACAAGAGACCCCAGAGAACTCTTTCAGTCCTTCTGCCATGTGAGGGCACAATGAGAGAAATACGTAGAGAAAAAGAGAATATTGTAAAATGAAGAACATCAGTGAACCACGGGACAACTTAAACTGACCAAATATATTTGTAGTTAGAGAAAAGGAGCGAGAAGGAGGAACAGAAAAAAATGTTTAAAGAAATAATGCTGAAATAGTTCCCAAAGTGGTGAAAACTATAAACCTACAAATGTAAGAAGCTCAATGAACCCAAGCACAAGAAAAAAGAATTTACACAAGGCACATCCTAATCAAACTCCTTAACAGCAGTGATAAAGAAAAGTGTTAAAAGTAGCTAGGGAGCAAAAATAAGAATGGTGGTAGATTTCTTATGAAAAATAATGCAACTCAAAAGACAGTTTTTTAAATTACTGGGGAAAAAAACTGTCAGCAAAAATACCTTTCCTAAGCTAAGGTGAAATAAAGACATATAAAAACTGAAAGAATCATCACTGGCAGATCTACCTAAGAATAAATGTTAAGCAAAGTCCCCAGACAGAAAGAACATGACACCCATTGGAAATACAGTTTTTATTCTGGGGGACATTGACTAAAATGAAATGTAAGTAAGTTCCTGTGGTGGTCCTGGGAATTTACTGACATCCTACATGATATTTACAACTTTGGTTTACTCTGTGCTGTAGAGTCCTGTGGGTTTTGACAAATGTAGTATCCTTTATCCACTAGTACGGTACCATACAGAATAGATTCACGGCCCTAAGAAATCCACTGTGCTTTACCTATTTACCACACCCACCTTACACCCCTGACAACCACTAATTGTTTTATTAGCTCCATAATTTTGTTTTCTTCCATAATGTCTAATAATAGGAATCACACAATACGTAGCTCAGACTGGGATCTTTCTCTTAGCAATATGAATTTAAGTTGCATTAAAGATGTTGCATGGATTGATAGCTGATTCCTTTTCATTGTTAAATCATAGTGTGTTGCATGGATATACTAAGTTTGTTTCAATTGTTGACTGTTGACATACATCTTGCTTGCTTGGTGATTATGAATAACTGTTTTCACACATAGGTTTAAATGTGGACATAAGTTTTCAAATCAGTTAAGTAATTATCTAGGAGTACAATTGCTGGATCATATGATAAGATTATATTTAGGTGTATGAGCACTGCCAAATTGTCTTCCAAAGTAGCTGTACCATTTACATTCTCACCAGAAATGAATGACAGTTCCTTTTGCTTCAAATTCTCACCTGAAATTGATTTTGTCCAATTTGGGGTTTTAGCTATTGTAATAGATGGTAGTGGTATGCCATTGTTGTTTTAATTTAAATTTTTCTAATGACAAATGATGTTGAGCATCTTTTCATATTTTTGACACTTGCACAGTTTTTTCCATGGAGTATCTGTTCAAATATATTTCCCAATTTTTAATTGAGTTGTTTTCTTGTTGTTGATTTTAAGGAGTTCCTTGTATGGTTTGGATACAATTATATTTTCAGATACGTGGTTTGCACATATTTCACCTATGCTGTGTCTTGTCTTCTGATTCTCGTAATAACATCTTACACAGAGCAAGCATTTTTAATTTTATTAGAATCGAACTTATCAATTTTTTCTTTCACAGATTGTGCTTTTTGTGTTGTGTCTAAAAAACCAAACAGACTTACACAGATTTCCTCCTACATATTCTCCTTGAAGTTTTATGAACTTTACATTTTACATTTAGGATATTCAATTGGCTAACAGGTACATGAAAAGGTGTTCCACATCACTAATCAGGGAGATGCAAATCAAAACTACAATGACCTCACACCTGAGAAAATGGCTATTCTCAAAAAGATAAGGGATAACAAGTGTGAAGAGTGATGTAAAAGGGAATACTTGTGCACTGTTGGTGGGAATGTAAATTAGTGCAGCCACTACGGAAAGCATTATGGAGGTTTCCTCAAAAAATTAAAAGTAGAACTACCATATGGTCCAGCAATGCCATTTCTGGGTATATATACAAAGGAAATGAAATCATTATCTGGAAGAGAAATCTGCATCCCCATGTTCATTGCAGTGTTATTTACAATAGCCAAAACGTGGAAACAACCTAAGTACTCATCAATATATGAACGGATAAAGAAAACATAGCATATATATAAACAGATACACATATATATGTTTTAGTCTTAAAGAAGAAGGAAATCGTGTCATTTTTGACAACATAGGTGAAACTTGAGGGCATTATGTTAAGTGAAAGAAGTCAGGCAGAGGGAGACAAATACATATGGACTCACTTTATGTGGAATCTAAATTAAATGTTATTGTAGTAATCATTTGGCTATATATATGTGTGTGTGTGTGTGTGTATAAAACTATTATGCTGCACACCTTAAAGTTGTACAATATCATATGTCAATAACAAAAAGCAATGCTAGAAAAAAGAGATTATAGACTACTTATTAATGATGAATAATTTAAAGTATGTGGGTAAACATATTAAGTGCACTTTAAGATAAAATTATATTGTGTTACTTTGTGTACATTATTTCTGTGGTAATATAATTATAGATTTGCTCCTATAGATTAAGTTTGTTTTATGTATTAAGAAGAGTTCAAAATTCAAAAAAACATGTAGGCTTGTTTATCAAATGTGATTAAAATCTTAATTGGCTTGGGCAAAAAATAAAATAAAATTGTGTACAAAATTTTGCCTATTCCAAGTTGTAACATGGCAAAATTAATATTCACATAACTGTCTTAGTAGAAAAGAGCCATTAGAAAAATCTTCTTGTCATCAAAGAAGATTTATCTTTTGAATATAACCTTTTCATTTTCTTGTTTTGGGAATGAAGCTGTCATCTAAGTTAGGTACAGACTTACTCTTGACTAGAATCTAGTAGACTAATGATTCATACTTCAGTATTTGAAAAAAAGTTTTCATTTCTATTGTATAGGTACATATTTAATACATTTTGCTGTTGCTATGCATTGGCGTTTTTATCCAAAGAACACATGGAAAGGGATAAAAATAAAGTATCTCATTACTGAATGTTACTTTCTAAGTAAACTAAATAACTTCAAAAGAACTTTTTTCAGCTTTCAGTATGTTTATCAAATTTTAGCGTAGACTACATTTATCATTATCATGTTTTTGGTTAAATACTCTTCATTTGTTCAAATAGGTTTTATTAGTAGACTCCATTTTTGAAAGTTTGATTTATAGAAAGATAGTACATAGTTCCTATATGCCCCTTCCCTCTACACACGGTTTCTTCTATTATTAACTTCTTACCTTAGTATCGTGTATTTGTTACAATTAACGAACCAATACTGATATATTAATATTGTTAGCTAAAATCTATAGATTACATGGGATTCCTTAATTTTTATCTAATGTCCTTTTTTATTCCAAGTTTCCATCCAGGTTACTAGATTAACATTTTGTTGTCATGTCTTCTTAAGCTCCTCTTGTCTGTGACATTTTCTCTAACTTTCCTGGTTTTGGATGACCTTGATAGTTTTGAGGAGTGCTAATCAGGTGTATTGTAAGGTGCCCTTCTATTGGAATTTGTCTGATATTTTTCTCATGCTTAGGCTGGGGTTATGAGGTTTTTAGAGGAAGAGGACAAAGATGAAGTTCAATTTTCATCACATTTGAAAAATAGTATATACTATTAACATGATTTATCTCTGTTCATGTTGACCTTGGACACCTGGTTGGAGTGGTCGTTGTCAGGTTTGTCCACATGAAGTTACTCTAGAGAGTTATCCTTTCTACACTGTGCTTTTTGGAAGGAAGTCCTATGCACAGCCCACACTTAAGGAATGGGGAGTTACGCTCTCTCTCTTTTAGGGTGGAAGCATAATTTTTAAAGCACTTATTAAAAACTTACAACAGACAAAGTTTTCTCATGTGCTTCAGAAAACAACATAAATTAGAATTAATGTAAGGTGAGCAAGGGCCAAAAAGAACAGTTCTTTTGAGGCTTTTCATTCTATTCTCTCTTTGCTTCAGTCTCTCAGATCACTTCTTTCTGTGTGGACTTTCATTCACTGCCCCCACATTGACTCCATATTTTCTCATTGTCAGCACTATTGATATTTTGGGCCACATAATTATTTTCTTGAGGTAGAATGCCCTGTACTTTGTACAATATTTATCAGGATCCTTGGCTTCTATTCACCAGATGGCAATAGCACATCCTCCTGTACTTTGCCCCTGGCTATGAAAACCAGAAGTGCCTCCAGACATTGCCAACTGTCCCATGGATGGCCAGACTCACTTGGTTGAGAACCACTGCTATAGACTATCATCCATCTTCTGAATTAGTGTCTAATTCTCTCACTTACATATTTAACATATATATTCAGTTGTCAATAAATATCTCAACATACTTAAACTTTTCCTAGATTATTTATACTCTCCAACAATTTATCCTATCTGAAATTCTCACCACTCTCTAGAAATGGACGATTCTGCCCTATGCATCCATATCCTGCAGATAACATTATTAAAAAGATTCTTCTGCCCCTTTACAACACTTTCCAATCAGCTTTATTTCTCTTTTATGAAAAACCCCTCCAACTGAGGATCAGATTTTTTCATTATGCTATTATATTTCTACATTCTAATAGCTACTAATTCTCAAATTACTTAAATTCCTTCAGGAGTTCGGCACCTGGCTCTTCACCTCAATTCCTGCTCACTCTAAAAGGAACATCAAAAACACAGATGATGGCTGACCAAGAACCAAAAATGCAGCAAGAAAATTTCTGAGGTCACTGCTTCCTCATACCACCACATCTATTCATTCTTTTTGTCCTGTGAAATCCCTTCCCTATGTTTTCTTAAACTTGGCTCCTACATCATCATGCTTCAGTTCCTCATTTCAAACTCTCTTGCTGAATACTTTCCACAGCAGTCATTCCCAATCTTCGTCACTAAACTTTCTGCACTTCTTTATCCCTTTAATTTATCCCTGCTATTCTGTCAGTGTAATATTTTAAGATTAGGTTAATTTTAACTACAGTGCTTGAAAAGTCTCCTGTTGCTTCCCATTGCCTGAAAAATGAGGCCTGAACACCTCATTATGGCCATTCAAAGGCCTTTTGATTTGATTCTTAGGTAACTGAGAGTTTACCTTCTATGTATGATCTCCTTACATATAAAAACCCATCACTTCAGTGTTTTTTCTGAACTTCTTTTCTATATTTACTTGTGCTGCACTAATATGGTTTTATTGCATAAAATAATACCTCCAACTTCAGTAACTTACAACCATAAACATGTATTTCTCATGTATGAATTTATGGGTTGACATGGGCACTTCTACTCTAGGCTGCAGTTTTTCAGGTCTGGATTTTCTCTGTATGTCTGCTTCTTCTTTCAACTAACAGGCAGCCAAAGTATAGTCTTTTCATGGGCAGCATATGAAAATGATTAAAAACATATGATGCCTCTTAGCATTAGCACTGTTGTCTCATCCCATATTTCATTAGTCAGAGCGGTCAAAAGGTGCAGAGTCAAGGGTTAGAGAAGTGCCAGCTGCCTAAGATGAGGCCACAAGTACTGTATTCATCAGGGAAGGCTGAGTGTTGGGCAAGATAAAGCTATATAATTTTATACCTTTATAGCTTTGCATGCGTTAATCTCTCTGCCTCAATAATCATCCATCACTACCTTTGCAATCTGGTAAACTCCTGATCATCATTCAACATGCAGTTAAATATCATCTGTGAAGCTTTTCCCTTTTTAAACAAGAAGACTAAATCCTGCACCCCTTTGTTCACTACCACATTTTATGCATTCTTCTTCTACAGCTGTTTTATTAAATCATTAAAGCATAGAGACACTATTATTATTCATGTACCTGAGTCCTCCACTGAGATTATAGCAGATACTTTAGGTTTGGTGATAAATATTCCATTTGTTGTTGGGACCATGAAATGTACCCAACAAAAACTATTGAAAGATTAAATAAGTTTAACTCCATCTGTCTGGATGAACAAGATCTCTGGTCATATCTGTGAGGTGTAAAAATCATGGTGGATAAGAAGGTAACAAGAAAAATAGAGAGGAAGTTTTGCTCTTGTATTGTATTGTATTGCTGTTTGACTTTTAATACTATATAGTGGCTATAGGCTTATTTTCAAACCCATGAACCAATCTGTAAGAAGAGGACACATTGTACAAATACAAAAGATAGGTTTTATAGCTGTGGAGGCTACTCAGTTATGGATAAGATGCTGGTCATAAAAACATGTTAAACACAGAAGAGAGAAAATTGCTGAAGCTCATGTTGAAACTATGCCCCTATCTTCATTACTCAGTAACATAATTTCAATTCTTCTTACTTTAATTTTTATTTTACCTTTGAAATAAAGTCAGAAAACAATCAAACAAAATCAAGGAGAAACTCTGAAATAAATAACATATAACAATTTTATTCCATGTTTGTTAAAGAATTGCATCTAGGTAGGCTTCCTTTGAAAAGATGATTATCTCTATGATACCAGGGAAAAGGGTGAAAGTGAAATGTGTGGTACAATTACATTTATCACTGAGATAAACAATTGGGCCTATAACTAAGTAAATAGTAGTTAGATTCATGGGAGAAAAAAAAACACAACAAAATACAAAAACTACTGAAGTAGAATACTACATAGAAACATACGTTGGTTTTTAACTTTTAATTTTAAACATGATTTAGTCTCATACCTTAAAAACTCTACACTCAAACAAGAGTGATTTAAAAGAATAATCAAGCTTCCAGAGATTCTCATTAGCAGTAATGCTATTAAGTAGTATATGAGGTATCTTAACTGTATTTATTATTTTTCTATATTTTTGTTCTATAGCTTTTTCTAATAAGGCAACAATATTCATGTTTCAAGTTTTAAGAAATAAAAGAATTTTGCATCATATAAGTTGTTTTACTGCAATATCGAAGCAGTGACTATGACTAAGTAGATTACAGTCGGGCTACAAATCTATCAGTAGGTAAAATCAATAAGAACCACAAAGTTGCTAGATTTATGGTTGTAACTAATTTATAATAGTGCACAGATGACTAGTTACTATTGCAAAGAATTGCATTTACTCATTATAAGATGAATATATTACAATTAGCTGTCGATTTAGTTGAACTTTCATAGGTTATTTACTTTTGTTACAAATGAGACCTGTTATAATCATTCTCTCTTCCCCAAACCCATATATTATATTCTTAATCATCAACATATTGTTCCCTAGACAAATTTTAGAATAAATGTGGAGCAAAGAACTTTTCAGAGTAAAATGCTGAACGAAATTTGCAACTCATCATAACTACCAAAAAATCCTATTTTCTAAGGCAAATAAAGGATTGATACAAATCAGAAACATCTCATTAAATGTAACTCTGAGGTTAGACATTTGCTATAATAATTACTTTTATGATCATCATCATGCTTCCCTGGGCAAAATTTTCTAATTGAATGAGAACTGGCAGAAGAATCCAAGATGTTGCACTTTCAAATGTAAATGAAAAACAAAAGGGATTATGTGATGAGTTACACCATTACATTGTTCAACATCGTTGAAGTTTTACTGAACCTCACAATTACTTTCCTATGAAATAAAAGATATTGCTTGAAAGGAACTATGTAGTTTTATATATATATTACTTAAAATTTATTCTGGTTGAACAACTTGAGAGGGACAAATGCTCTTGCAATAGAAAAAGAAAAAAACAATGCTGGCTGTTTCTTCCTGATACATATGATTTTTGTAAAGATACTTGCTACTTTGGGTAGATCATTTTTATTCAAATTTATAAAATTATACTTGCTATAAACTTAATTATACTTGCTAAAACTTAGTTTTAGTTAGTCAAGATTTTACACAGCATATCTGTGTAAAATATATGTAATTCACTTGAGCATATTACATGCATCTGATCAATGCATCAAAAAAAATTTAAAAATGAAGGTTTTATTGTTACTCTCACTTTATATCTTTTGTTTGTTTCCTTCTTCCTTTTATTGTTCTTATAAATGTTTAGATTTATTTTTAAATGTTTATAATTTTTAATAACATAGCATATGTAGTTTTATCTCAGTATTTATCAATATTAGTAAATGAATTAATACAATTGCCTAAGCAATAATTAAATATAATTTTCCAAGAAGTATATAAGTTTACTCCAAGGAACAAAGTAATACCTTCATAATGATTTAGAAGCCCATAATTCTACATTCTCTTAAATTATATAGAAACAAGTATTGAGAACGTAAGATTACTGACATTAAGTACATAAATGAATTTGTATTTCATATATTTATCTAGAGAAATGAAAAGAGAAATAGGGTAGTTTATGTGACAGCTCTTACAACTTCCAATCAGATACTGAGTTTATCACTTCCACTCACTTTCTATTGGTGAAAACTAACATGGGCAAGTCCTACTTCAACTGGACCTGGAAAGAATTCTCCTTCTAGTACAGGTCATATGGCGATGGGTCAAAGAAGGCACGTAGTTATGCTTGGGCTCAAAAAGTGAAAAAGTGAAAATATTCTTAGGATAAAAGAACTGGACATTCATGAACAGACCAAAAATTATTATGTAGTCTTTGAGTTGGTGGCAGAAACATTTTGTCAAGAACGGTAGTTGAAATTTTTGCTTGGAAACAATTCTACTATAGTAAAGAATGTTAAGTCACATATTTTTTGTAGATTAATACCAAAATCAGGCTTTATTATTTTTTTGTAGCAGCACAGTTATTTAATGTTATTGGAAAAATGATAACTTAGAAGGAAGTTTCATACATAAATTAGTTGTGGACTGAAAAGTGCGCTGAAAGGTTCTCTCATTCACTGGAATATTTAAAACTTATTCCTCATGAATGAATCTTTTATATATACATATATATACATGTATGTAACTTTCATACATATTTAAATTACATAAGAGTATTATGCTATCTATAATAAAGCTGTATATAATTTATACATTTTATACACACACACACATTTTGAAATTACCCAACAGTTTCTTCTGTCACAATACTTTTGCTGAACATTATTGGTTAGATAATCCAAGAGCTAGCTATTCCCACATAATTCTCAATGGCTAATCTTTAAATATTAAGGCAAAAATATAAGACTAACTATATTTTCTGCTGAGTTGCACCTAAAGTTGGCCATGGTTCCAGTTCTGACATATTAGGTGGACCTGTAAAGGAAAGTCAGCTGGAATATTTTTCTTACTCTCATTGATAAATGAGATAAAAGTCCCATTTGCTTTTGACTCCACCCCATTCCTGCTTCTGAGTGTCTTCATCATTCATCATACTAGGATCTGGAGTTAACCTGCAGCCATGGAACAAAAAATACTGGAGACAAAGACAGAAAGAAAAATGTAGAGTCTAGATGATGTCTAAAGAGGCTTATTTGAATATTTGGGACAGCCTACCTTCAAATTTCTTTTTTATATGAGGAAAAATTTTACCCCTTCAGCCTTATTTAAATCCCTGCTCCTTTTATTCACTTTGCTTACAAGCATTGCTATCTGGTACATTATTCTCAGGAATTATCATAATTGAAACTAAACTAACTGTGTCTTAAAATTGAAATCATCTCTATAAGCATTTGGCTACTTTGCTGAAACAGAATGCTGATTTCCACCAGTTTCTAAAAAACCATAACCTAGTTAATTTCCATGAATCTATGTCTCTTCACATATGTCACTTCTGTCACAAATTTTCAGATATATATAAAATACAGGTGACAGCACGTCATTATTATATTATATAGATAATAGTAAGTTCATATCAAAGTATTATCAATATAAATTTTATTTATTCAAAATACCGTTTCTTTTTCTTACTAGTTTTATATAAAAAAAGAGACAGAGATATGCTTTGCTTTAAAAGAAATTGATCAACATGAGTATAAGCATGACTTTTTAGAAGCCCCTGGCATATTTTATAATTGCACTGGTAATAGTAAAATACTCAAGTCCTTAAGTGCTTGAGTTAGAGCTTATTGAACTAGTGCTTGTTCAACTATCGCTAATGTATTTTCTTTGCCTGTACAAATTGTGTCTTTTTAAAAAGAATAATTGTTTTTATAGTGCAGAAAAAGGCCTCTTTATTTCTGTCAGTTATCTACTTTAGGTTGTGTTTATACAGTGAAGCAATTCCAGAGGGTGAATTGGCATAATCTAGATGCTTAGTTAAAAATTCCCACATTTTCACTTAAAATCAAAAGAAAAAAAAAAACATTTTATATTTGCTTAGGACATTTATTCTTTTCAAAAGTCTTTCAATATATATTTCTGCATTGAGCTTAAGAACAATTTTAAGTTTGTTTAAAATATTAACTCTATTTTGTAAGTGAGGAAATTGGGACTCAAAGATGCTGAGTAATCGCTAAAGCTCATCTTGTTCATAAGTGGCAAATTCAGACATGAATCAAACCTTTTGACTCCAGACACATGATCTTTTGAAGGCAAAGAGTTTTGTGAAGAAATTATAAAGATTTTAAAGATTTCTTCTTGTTTTTGACTTTCAGCATTTTTCCTGTGTCATAACCCTTTGTAGGTTTCTTTGTGCTTACCTTATTTGGAGTTGATTGAGCTTCCTAGGTATGTGGGTTATCATTTTCCACTAAATTTGGGGACTTTTCAGCTATTATTTCTTCAGGGTTCCAACCCCTCCCCCACCTCTCTTCTTTCTGATGGTCCTGTTATGAGCATGTTGGTATTCTTCATTGGTGTCCAGCATTTCTGAGACTCCTCTTTTCCTCAGCTTGCCTAATTTCTATTAATCTATCTCAAAGTATAGTTGCTCTTTCTTAGTTCAAATATACTCTTTTGCCTCTCTAGTGAATTTTAAAATTTCTGTTACGGTAACTTTTCAACAAGATAATTTGTATGTGGTTTCTTTTTATCATTCTTATCGCTTTATTGGTATTCTCTATTTGATGCAACATTGTCGGCATGCCTTCCTGTTAAGGAAACGACAGGCCAGTCAAGAAACAAGCACCACTCGGAAGGTTGGAGTACTCAGATGTATTATGCCGGCGGGCTCAGAGGGGCTTCTGCTCTGAAGCTCTGAGCACCTCCAAGACGTGCGCATGAGGTTTTATAGGGTAAAGTACAAGCTTGGGGTATTTGGCCAATAGGCATGGAACAGTTTTAGCAGCATTATCATCACAAAAGTGGAGGTGGGGAGGCAGCAAACCAACATTCCAAAGCCAGATATGTATCTTTGAAAATCCAGCTGGCTAGCAAAAAACATAAACAGCAAACCAACCCCAATTAACTTAGATTTACAAGTTAGTCTAGCAGAACTCAGATCAGTATTCCAATACTTAGATTTGTGAGTTATCTTGTTAGCCCAGCCCAGCCTCTCCTTCACATTCCTAAACCTGTGAGTTATCTTGTTAGACCAGCCCAGCTTTTCCTTCACATTCCTTTATTCCATTAATCATGGCTTCCTTTAGTTCTATAAACATATTTATATTGGTTAGTTTAAAATCTTTTTCTGATCAATATGACATGTGGTATCTCACAGTTTCTGTTGGCTGCTGTTTTTTCAGTATATTTTGTATGTCATAATTTTTTTGTTGGAAGCTGGACATTTTAGACAATATAGTAAAGCAACTCTGGATATTGGTCCCCTTCCCTCTCTGGGGTTATTATTTTTATTTGCTTGTTTATTTGTTTAGTTACTGACTGAATTAATTTAGTGAAATCTATTCCAGCCCCACTTCCATCACACCCATACCCACACACACTGTTTAGCCTCTGTCATAGTTCCTCAGGGAACGGTGCATTTGGGTTTGCAGGCGACAGTTACCCTGAGTTGGCTTTGGTAGGACTCTCTTTCTGTTTATCCCTGGTCACACCCAGGGGTTAAACTCCACTAATTGCCAGCTGTTACGGTATTGTTTTCAACAATGCCCTGGGGCATAAATTGCTCTGTATACCCATTCAGTCAAATTCTGGCTTCTTTTAAGGAATGGTTCTGAGGTCAATGTTTGATTTTTGTTGTGACCCAAGTAGGGCTCCTCCCATCTGTTTTATTCCATAAAATATATTCTGAAAACTGATTTTCTTTCACCATAACCTCCACTGTTACTGAGTACCTTTAGGCTTGAACTTCTTTACACTTTGTTGCAAATGAAGTCAGTTCCTTTGGAAAGAGATTAGGAACTTTTATATTGTAACGTCTTGTTGACTGAAATAAACGCACAGCCTAAAAGTTGAGAGTTATGTTTTATTTGGCGGACATTTCTGAGGACTAGAACCCCTTTGAGCCCGGGATGACAGCCTCTCAGATCGCTCTGAGGGATTGCTCCAAAGAGGTAGGGGAGGAGCTAGGATATTTAGGAACTTTACAACAAAGACCAGGTAGTTGGAACAATAAAAGATTACTTGTTATCTAAAGAAAACCAGGCATCTCAAGTTAAAGATTTAGTGCTTTTCTATGTATGGGAGGGAGCAAATATTTAGGCTCATTGAATTCATTCCTTTGACAAGCATCTAGCTATCTAGGGCCATTATTTTGTCCTTTATTATTCTGAGTCCCCTCAGAGAGCACCATTGTGAGTAGCTGCAGGGGCTGGGCTGCAGGCTTGTCTTCATGGGGAGGGGTGGGGGTGGGGGTGTCGGCAGCCACTGATGACTTGATGGTTTCAGCATTCTTTGTTTACTGATATGGTTTGCAGTATTTTTCATTCACAGTCTGTTTCTCCACATAGGGAAAATACATGAGCCAGAGCTCTGTAGTTTGGGATAGGCCCCAGAACTTAGCTTCAGTAACAGAAATGCTGATATCCTGCGCCTCCATGGACAAAAGTCCATCTGAATTCCAGGGATAGAGTGAGTCCTGTGTTCTCGCCTGCAGCAGTCTGGAGTGGTGTCTTTACCTCGCTCTGTTGGGAGGAGAGTGAGAGGGAGAGCTCCTGGTTCAAAAACAGTCTTGACTTTCTTAATAAATTTTTGTTGATTTTCTTGAATAGATAGTTCTTCATGTGCTGATCAACCTTAGGACCATTGCCAAAGACCAAAGTGGTTATATTTTTTAGTTTTTACCGGTTTCACCAAGAAGTGGGTCAACAGCCCTTCCTCATACTGTCCTGCCACAAGTTAATCCTCTCAACAATAATTTGGTTATTTATTTGCAGATAGGGCTAAAGTGAAATGAGATTTGCTAATTTGATTAGAGGCTTAAAAAAAGCACTGTAATGAGTCAGAGTTTTGCATATAGTTCTGGTGTGAATGATGTAATTTGTTAACTTAGATATACTTCTATGCTTCAGTGCAAAAGAAAATATGTGAAAATGTAAATAAAGTTTGAATCTCCAATTATAAATATAAATATGCAAATTTCAAACTATTTGTGGAAATTTAAATACCCTGTAATTTTTTTGACTGAGAATGATGACTCAGGTGGGACAAACCAGTTTAAATAAATTATCTTAAATGAAAATGTATGTGAAAATCAAGTTTTTTATGTATAAATTTGATATCTTTTTCTTTCTCTAAGCTTCTGCTAATTTTTAACCTTTAAGTGTGTTAACTACAGTACTGAAGTATAGTCACCAGAATAAATTATTTGAAGGTCAGATTAAGGTTTGGGAAAAATATATTTTTGTATAGATATTAAGTCTATTCTGATAAATGTCCAAAAGAGGCTTCTCTTTTGAATAAATTAAAGCAACAAAAATTCAGAGAAATGTCTTAAAAACTATTCAAGAGAACAATAGGATTTGATTTTCTTACAATTTTCTAGCTACAAATTTATTTTTATAAATGTGTTTCAGCTATATTTTAGACTGTAACATAAACGTTCTAAACAATTTTGTTATGAGTAAAGTATAAAAATAATTTTTCTGAAAATTAGTTTTTTCTGTTAAAAAGCAAAATTCAACTGAGTAGATTTGAAGATCTAATTGCTCTTATTCACATATTCATCAGTCAGGCAGCATCCCATCCAGCAAGTAGAAGGGCGCTTCAAGGAGTCGTAAAAAACGGAAAATTTGTGTAGGCAGAAAAAAGGTGGAAAAAGGAAGCTAAAAAGTCTATTATTTCAGGCAAGGTTACGGTCCCTTAGGAGAAGGCAGGGGGTCTTAGGCACATTACCCCATTTGTGCTGACCAGGATATTCCAGATTGGAATACCTCAGATCATGTAGTACTGTAGTATGTATGTACTGAAAAAAATCCACAAATAACTGGACCTGCACAGTTCAAACCCATGTTGTTCAGGATTCAACTGTATATGAAATTTGATTAGAGGCTAAAAAAAAAACTACTGTAATGCTTCAGACTTTTGCATATAATTCTGGTGTGAATGATGTAATTTTGTTAACTTGGATATGTTGCTGTGCTGTCAGTGCAAAAGAAAATATATGAAGGTATAAAGTTTGAATCTCTGATTATAAATATAAATATGCAAATTTCAAACTATTTGTGGAAATTTAAATATCCTGTAATTTGTTTTTGACAAAAATGATGATTAAAGTAGGACAAATCAATTTAAATGAAAAAATTCTAAATGACAATAGATGTAAAAATCTATTGTCTTGTGTGCATATATATACATATGTATATATATCTGTATATATATAAAATAATGTTTTAACTACCTGACATTCTAACTGTCTTCTGAAAGATAATCCAACATGTTGCTTTACCACGCAGGGAATGGGAAAGAAAAATAACAGTTTAGATAAAAATACAAATATTCTGTTTGTTGGAATACTTTGAAACAATGATATGTAAAATTTAAACAAATGCTTTCTACTTCAGTTCCAAACTTGTTTTCATTATAGAGCTATAGATAGATTGGCATGAATGCGTGGTTCCTAATAAAGATTTTGTTTCCAACTTCTCTAATATTAAAGTTCCAGTTTTCTGTCAGAATCAAACACATTTAAAAAATTACTTCATTTTAAAACCAGTACAAGATCTACTTTTGTCACATTTTTTGAAAATGTATCAAATTAGTAGTTTTGTTTATTTGATAAAATCACCTCCCATTCTATAAATTTTAAGGAAAAAAAAAAACTATAGTAGATTTTTTTTTAGTGTTTAAAAGAGACTAGAATGAGTTTTTGTATGAAATCAATGTCTAAAGGAGACATATGTAAAGTAAAATACATAAATTGAAAAATATAATTTATTAAACAAGCAGTTATAGAGTGTTAACTATGTGTAAAGTACTGGTCTAAAACACTTTCCTTTAATGATAATCTCAGTTCTGTGTATTTTGGAAATTTTTATGCAACTCTATGCTGTAGTTTGTTCCAGTGAGATCTCTAACTTCAAGGAATTTTTGACCTCTAATGCTAAATTCCTCTTTTGCTCCCTCAGCCTGTGCTTCAGGGATAGTATTCTTCTGGGGTCTAAAGTAGGCTGAATTCTGGAAGAAATAATGAATTAAACAATGAAGCTTTTCTCTTTAGCCTCAGGAAAGATAAAATTTTGACTAATGTTTAAATGGCTGTTTCCATGTTGCAGGACTTGCTCTAATAGTTTCCCATATTAACTTGTTTAATAAGCACAACCAGCCCTGTGCAGTGGGTTATGATTTAAAAGGAAATGTTATATGACTTTCTCAAGTCACACAGCTAGTGGGGTCATGCAGCCCAGTTGGTCTGGCTTCAGAGTCCCTGTTTTATTCCTTCTTCACTTCACATCCTGTGAACCTGTGGAGGGAAAATATTTCTATGATTCTGGATGCCTTCATTACCTATCAGTTTGGAAGACAGGCTGATCTTTCCATGACTCCATGTCCCATTTTTGTATTTGACGGTTATTTAAACAAGGAGAGGAGAAGAGCTTCTGTCATTTTACCAACTGCATTTTAACGCTTGCAGCCTAACTCCTTCTAAATAACTTCTAAATAAGGGAGTAGAGTACATATTTTTAGATTCTTCTCATGGAAGGGACTCATGATAATTTTTCTGAACTTTATCAGGGTAGTAACTTAATTGGACTTTTGAACTTCCTTTATTCTTCAAGTTGGCTACCTATAATAATGTAAATAGCCCTTTCTGAACCCTTGCATTTCTTTAACCTTAGTTGAAGTCTCTAAGCCATTGTCATCTTTGGCCTTTATTATCATCTAATAGCCTCCTACTTTTCCCTCCTTTTCGCCCTAGTTCCCTTTTAAGGCTATGTGCAACACCCTTGCCAAAGCTGTCCTAGCAAGGCAAGGTGATGCCATTCCTGCTCAAAACTCCACAGAGAGTTTGAATATCACTTAGGGTAAAATTTTACCTTCTTTTCTCCACTGTATTCCTCTCTGCTATCCTCCTCCTCATCCTGATTGGCCTTATTACTGTTCCCTTGTACTTGCCAGGCCCATTCATGATTCAGGGCATTGCTCCTGGCTCTTGCATCTCCTGGAATGCACTTCTCCCCAGTATCCACACATTTCACTCCCTCTTTTCCTTCAAGTTTTAAAGTAACTCCTTAGTAATGCCTTCGCTCTCCATCTCTGCAAAAAAAAAAAAAAAAAAAAAAAAAAAAAAAAAAAAAAATTGTTTATTTATTTTGTTTATTTACTTTGCTTCCTTGTAAATTATGCTTGTTTTATCCCTAACTGGAGCCTCTGCATTGAAAACAAAGACTATCATATAGTAAGAGCTTAAAAAATTATTTACTGGGTGAATAAAGAATGAGCTGTCAGATAAGCACAATATAGAATTGAGCTGACCTACTCTAAGGCAATATATTTCAAATCAATTTGAAAAAAATTAGTTTTACCCATTCAGGCAAAAAAAGTCAGACTAATTGTTTAATTCTTATTTGACTGTTAGGCTGTTACCCTGCTGCTGGGGTTGGTTGTCCAGGGGAGTACACAGGGGCTGTGAGATGTGCTCTTACAACAAATATCCCATCTTGGCCTGGGATCACTTCTCTCTTTAACTCTGACCATCGAGTTTGCACAAGCAGTCCAGATCACAGACTGCTGGTAAGAAAAACATTTTTATTCCCTTCACCCTATAGAAACCCCTTTGAGAAGAGTCTGCTGAATGATTCTCTAATTTGCTTTTCAGTCTTGCATTTAGTGTTCCTGTCATACATACCAAGGGCCTCACAACCCCAAAAGAAACAGAGACAAAAGAGCCTGAAAAAAAAACAGACCTTTCTGTTTCCGTAAATACCATACTTTCTCATGGCTTGCCAACCTGAACATGTCTTTCCCTTTCTTGATATCCTTCTTCTCTTATCTCCAATCTCTTCTGCTAAATCTTTACTCTCAAGCTGTTAAGATAATGTTTGTTTTGTTTACCACTGGATGTCACCTAGTCTGGGGTCTGATTGTGGTGAGTGACTAAGCTTCAAGGTATCCCTCAGGCCTCAGGAGAACTCTGGTGCTGAGGTCCTTTGTTTTAGGTTGTGCTTATCATGGTTATAGAAAAAACTTGCAGACATGGAGTTTTAACTTCCTAAACTTGAAACTTTGAGAACAGGGTTTTTTTTTTTTTTTTTGAACACTCCTGTTTTTACATTTTGTGATCAGTCAATATTACCTAAGTGACAGAACAAATGTTAGAATCACATGCAAAAACCAGAAATGGCAAATGTGAGAGAGAATGTATTTTCCCATATGATTGAGCTTTAAAACTATTTTAGATTGTAACAGAAAATTTATTATCAGACTGCCTAAAAAAAAAAACATTCTAAAACATAAGCATTTTTACACAAAAATATCATCTTATATGAGCATGTGTGATTTTCCAAAAAGTGACTGATTATCTTGATATTGAACACAACAGTGGAGAGAAAAAGTGGAATAAGTAGAGCAAAATACAGAGAATGAGGAGAGAAAAAAAATTAAAATAAATTAGAATATATGAAAATCTTAAAATGAAAAAAAAAAAGTATGGGGTTTGAGACCAAGAACCAAGTGGATAGGATTTGACATCAGGAAAGAGTAACAGAGGTTCATCTGAGGAGGAATTTAAAAATAAAGTTCATGTTTATAGTTTTAATTTAAAAACAAAATATAAAATAGAGTTGATTACATTTTCTTTTAATATAATTCTAGGCTTTGCATAAAATCAAAAGTTTGTCAAAATTATTTTTTATTTTTGAGAATAAAAGTTATAATTTTAATGATTTTACCAACAAAATAAGAAAAGCACCATACTTTTAGACTAAGACTAAGCTATATGAATACCATGCTTTATTTCAACAATATTCATAAAATTAATGTATAAAACTCAAAACTCACTCACATGCATTATAGAAATTCTTTGAAGTATAGAGGAAGGGTTTTTCATTATGTAGCTTTTCAATTACATCAATTCATAGGAATGTTACAACTATAATTTTATATAACAATCTTTGAGAAAAATAAATTCAGGTTCAGCTGTGCTTCACACAAATGTTTTAAGCAATCAAGATCAAGTATTCCTCCCTATTCCTATCATCTGTCTTTTCAACACATTACCAAACACAACATTTAATTCACTGTTATGATGAAATCTAAAAATATTCTTTAGGAATCTAGAGTTTTTTGTTTTTTTTTTAAGTGCCTTATTTTGTGCTAAGCCCTGAGTTAGGAACTAGGGATGTAGACAAAAATGTGATTCAGCCCTTGGCTTACAAGAGCTCAATCATTGTTAAAAGAAGAAATACATAGACATATAAATTGCAGTGTAACCTAATATTTTACACAAAACTGTGTTAAAGCTCTTACAAGGTGGGGCAGCATAAAGGTAAATATAACTGAGATGGGAAGATTTGTACGTTGTTCTTTAGCAATATCAGTTATTTTTCTGTTACACAGTGGCATAACAGAGCAAGGAATAAGAAAGAATAAATGTGAAGACTAGTGCAAGTATAGTGTGGCTGAATCTGAGATATGGGGGAAGTTGCTGAGGGAGAAGATTCCCTGAAGATACACTGGAGCAAACTTTGACAGGGTGTGAATGCCGTGTGTCTGGAGCTCAGCTGAGGGTGGGAGTCAGGTGTCTGAGAAGCTGGGAAAAGAATGAAAGAGTTAAGCCCTTCATCACTTACCACAGTGATATAAACAAGAAGCTAAAACAGGGGAAAACATGGACTCTCTCTGTTCCACTTTCCCCTGTGGTATGGTACACAAATCAAAGGTCAGGTGGATCAGGGTAGACATGAGGGGTGAGTCATCTCACTGTTGAGGGAGCCACAACAAAGGCTCTGGTAGTTTTATGGACCCCAAGGTAGGGGAAGAGTATGAGGGATGTGAGGGGCAAAGGATTGAAGTGGAAAAGTACTAGATATTGAGTCAAAGTAGGGAAAAGTATGGGTTTGTTTCCAGACCATCACAGTAAATGAATAATGCAATAAGGTGGGTCACATGATTTTTTGGTTTCCCAGTGCATGTAAAAGTTATGTTTACAATAAACTATAGTCTATTAAGTGTGCAATAGCATTATGTCTTAAAAAAAACAATGCACATACCTTAATTAAAAAAAAAACTTTATTGTTAAAAAATGCTAATCATCACCTGTGCTTTTTGTAAAACAAAATCTTTTTTGCAGTAGTAACATCAAAAATCACTGATCAGAGATCACCAAAAAAAAAAAAAATGAAATATTTGAAATATTGAGAGATTTACCATAAAGTGACACAGAGACACAAAGTGAACAAATGTTGTTGGAAAAATGGCACTGTTAGACTTACTTGATACAGGGTTGCCACAAACCTTCAATTTATAAAATATGAAATAAGTGCAAAAATCATAGTAAAGTGAAGTGCAGTAAAACAAGGTAAGACTAAAGTACTGGTTTGCTTTTCCCCCCACATTTATACCTGTTCTTGCCTCTTCTTTTCCATTAACTAATGGCTGTTAAGTAGGAATTCGTGTCCGGAGTTTTCATGTATTTATTAGGGATTTCTATTTGCTGTTCTTTCCTGGTCCTCCCAGAGCTACTTTCAGTCTCTGACATGGAGATAGCAGGATCAGTAGAGTTTTTGTATAATATTAGGTCTCTGAGATCCATTGCAAAGCTGGCTTTCTAGATACTTACTTCTACAGGTGAAATGATTGAAAGTGTTTGGATCAGGATATTGTTTTTATTTTAAAAAGCAGCAGTGTTTATAAATGTTATACCCTAATTTATCATGAATCAATGTGTTTAATCATGCATTGGTATATGTATACATGTATTCGTATTTAAAGAAACATTAGTGACTAGCAATAGTCTAAAAGTATATCATATGATTTTGGAGTTGCTATGGTAACTCATTTTCTTGGAAAATCCAGTAGATGTGTGGAAACCTGCCGTGGTTGCTTATCAGCTGTTGGAGAAATAGCACTGCATCCTGTTTTTTTAAAGGTCTGTTTATTCATTGTAAATTGTGATACATTTTCTGAATGAAATATTTTCAATTAACATCATTTGAAAAGAAAATGCAAAGCATTAATAATTAATGTCAGTAAAAAAGAATATTAGAAAATTACATTTCCCCAGTTATCTGTAAAATATTCCTTGTTAAAATATTTTATATGAATAAGTCTGAAAAATAGAAACTATGCTATCTATAATTTTTCCCTCAGAAAGACAGAAGGCTATTTTCTGATTGCAGTTTTTATCATGGTTATACAATGGGCTAGCCAAGATGAGGTATAGGGTTGGGGTTACATCAGTTAGCTATTGCCAGATAACAAAGTATCCCAAAATTCAGTGGCTTCAAACAATTGTTTAACAGCTCATGATTCTTTGCTTTGGGAATCTTGTCTGAGCTTAGCTTGGTCATTCTTCAGCTGGACTTGCCTAGCTCATTCACATAGCTGTACTTAGCTGCTAGGTTAACTGGATAACTTCACTTATGTGTCATGATTGCCTTGAGCTACTTCACATGGTAATTGCATTTCAAAAGCACAAGAGAGGACAAGCCCTGTGAGCAAACACTTGTCGAATTTCTCCCTGTATCACACTTGATATGGTCCCATATGCCAAAGCAAGTTACATGGCCAGTCTCAGAATCTGTGGGAAGAAAGGCCCAAGGGCATTAGATGCAGAAAGGGTGAATATGATGACAATCTGCAGTTGGTTGCATTTTATTCTCTCGTTGTACTAATTTAAATCTCTTTTATGGGAAAATGTACTCAACCTCCTCCAAAAGTTGAATCTCTTAATTTCATCCATCTAAATCAAGTCCAGGTGCAGATGAGATTTCTTGAATGAGGCTTCTCAGTGAGGTTTTCTGATATGGCTGCACTTCACATGGTGGCTAGTTTCAAACAAATTTAAGACAGGGCAAGCCCAATGTATAAGAACTTTAAAATTTCTAGTTATGTTATATTTGCTAAAGTCCAGTTGCCCAAAGCAATCACATGGCAAAACCCAGAAACAGTGTTAAGAGTTGAGTGTCCAAAAATGAGGATAAAAGGGTAAATTATGAGACAATTTTACAATTTGCCATGGTGGAGGAGGAGGAAGTACAGGAATTCAGCTGTGTAAACCATGATCTTAGGAGACTCTGTTGTGCGGATCTTACACATATCATTTTAATGCATTTGAGATATTTTTGTACACTTTATATTTCTATAAGTCTCCTTCAAAAATAAAGTAGTAAAATTTATGTTTTCTGAGAGGAATTTGTAGATGTGAAAGAACATCTCCTTTTTTGGTATTACGTCATGAGAGGTTTACCTTCTTTGGATATTCTTTCTTCTCTTGCTTGCTGACTCCTTGTGCCATTACATAGCATCTGTGATACCATGTGATCCACATTCCAGGACCCCTGAAAATTCCCCCAAGTAGTTTTATCTGGAGTGTTATAGTCCCAGCCCAGACCTTGAGTTTCCTTGTTAATATTCCAGCAGAGGCAGCAGAATCAGTGTAGCATTTGCCCAAGCAAAGTGAAAAGACAATCTATGAAATGGGAGAAAATATTTTCAAACCATTTAACAGATAAAGTGTTAAAATATAAATGTTATAAGGAATTCTTCAAACTCAATTACAAACAAAAAACCCCAAAATAATTCAATTAAAGATGTATAGAAGACCTGAATAAATATTTTTTTCCAAAGAAGATATCCAAATAACCAACAGGTATTTGAAATGATGCTCAACATCTCTAATAGGGAAATGCAAATCAGAACCACAGTGAG
Organism: Camelus ferus; assembly: GCF_009834535.1. Classification (NCBI taxonomy): domain Eukaryota; kingdom Metazoa; phylum Chordata; class Mammalia; order Artiodactyla; family Camelidae; genus Camelus; species Camelus ferus. The sequence goes on along the minus strand of NC_045696.1, from coordinate 38,067,843 downwards.
GTATTACTTCACATGTGACAGAATGGCTATTATAAAAAAGAAAAGGGATAACAAGTGTTGGTAAGGATGAGGAGAAAAAGTAAGCCTAGTACACTGTTGGTGGAAATGTAAATTGTTACAGTTACTGTGAAAAACAATGTGGAGTTCCTCAAAAAGTTAAAAATAGAACTACCATATGAGATTTCTGAGATTATGTCTGAAAGAAATGAAATCAGTATCTCAAAGAGGTATCTGTACCCTTATGTTCATTCAGGAATTATTCATGATAGATAAAGAAATGGAAACAACCCATGTGTCCATTGATGGAGGAATATAAGGAAATGATATACACACACAATGGAATATTCAGCTGTTAAAAAAGAAGGAAATCATGTCATCTGCAACAACATGGATGGACCTTGAGGGTATTATACTAAGTGAAATAAGTCAGAGAAAGGGCAAATACTGTTGATCTCACTTACACGTGGAATCTAAAGAAAACCAATCCAAACTCATACAGAGAGCAAGGGTTGTTGCCAGGGTTTCTTTTTTGAAGGGTCAGGATGGAAGAAATGGGAAGGTCTTGGTTAAAGGAAGCAAATTTCCAGTTATAAGATGAATTCTGGGGATCTAATTTTCAACATGGTAACAGTACTTCACAAGAGAATATTATATACTTAAAAGTTGCTTAGGAAGTAAACTTAAATGTTCTCATCACACGTGCATACCCAACCACCCGCCCCTCTTCAAACTCAAAACACTATGATTATGTGATATGGTAGATATGTTAATTAACCTTATTTTGGTAATCATTTTACAATATATATGTGATCAAATTATCATATTGTACACCTTAAGCTTATACAATGTTGTATGTCAATTATATCTCCTTAAAACTGAGGAAAATAAGAAAACTTACCTACAAATATGGAGTATTTAAAACTTACCTGAGGATTTCCTATTTGTACAAAATTTTAAATTAAAATGCTGGAAAAATGATATTTTTATGAGAAAATATACAATCCAGATTTTTCTGAAATGATGAATTGGTATAAACTCATAAATGGAAGAAATTTAAAATATAATAAAAATCATACTGTTAAAAATCTAAGGGATTATAAAGATTTACACTTCCAGGTTACTTTTAAGGAATGATAATTCACAATGTAAAATTGTTTCAAAGCATGTAAAAGCTGAAAAACTAATAATTTACTTTTCAAGTTAAGATAACTCTGAAATCAAAACTCTACAAAGATAACAAAAGAAAGTTAAAATAAAGGCCAAATTAATTTGTGTATATTAATCAATATTCCTAAACAACATGTCCTCAAATTTCATGTGAGATGCTTTAAAAGAAGAGTGTATCCCAAAGAAGTAAGCATTAACCTGAAATGCAAGATTGATCAGTATTAGAAAGTGTTATCAATGTAATCCACTGCAGAAGAAATTAAAATAATAATATATATGATAAACTCCATGGATTTATCAAGAAAGTTAATACAATTAAAGACACACTGATAGAAAATGCTCTAAGAAACAAGGGTTTCTCAAAAAATTAAAAATAGAACTACCATATGATCTAGAAATTCTACTTCTGGGTATTTATCCAAAAGAAACAAAAATACTAATTCAGAAAGATATCTATACCCACACGTTTATTTCAACATTGTTTACAATAGCCAAGACATGGAAACAATCTAAGTGTTCATCAATGAATGAATGGACAAGGAAAATGTGGTATATATAGTGGAACATTATTCAACCATAAAAAAGAAGAAAATCCTGCCATTTGCAACAACATAGATGAACCTTGAGGGAATTATGCTAAGTAAAATGAATCAGACAGAGAAAGACAAACAACATATGATCTCACACGTATGTAGAGTGTAAAAATAACCAAAACCAAACAAAACAACAGAGAACAGATTGGTGGTTGCCAGAGGCAGTGGTGGGGAATTCGTAAAATGGGTGAAGGTGATCAAAAGGTACAAACTTACAGTCATAGAATAAATGGGTTTTCAGTATGTAGTACACAGCGTGGCAACTATAGTTTACAATAATACTAAATTGTATATTTAAAAGTTGCTAAGAGAGCAGATCTTAAAAGTTTTCATCACAGGAAAAAAAATATGTATGATAATGAATGTTAACTATACTAATTGTGGTGATCATTTTGCAATGTGTACATAAATTGAATCATTATGTTACAACCTGAAATTAATTTGCAAATGTCAATTATATATCTCAAGAAACTGTATATATAATAATGGCCAATGAGCACATGAAATGGTGTTCAATATTAACTATCAGGAAAACGCAAATTAAAGCCACAATGACATACTATTTCACACTCAATAGAATGGGGAAATAACAGGAAGAAAGACACAGGATAACAAATAAAATTTCACAATTTTGAGAAAATGTATGTAGCAGAAATTTATATTAAACATTATATTTGTCAAGTAATAGAATCATTTTAATTAAAGTCAGAAATAAGAAAAATATTGTTTGTTTTACTAACATTCAAGGTGATAGTGGACATCCTAACAGATACGTTAAGGAAAGAAAAAGAAGTATGATTTAAAAAGTTTGAAAAATACAGTTAAATTTTCATTATCTTCAGATGATGTACTTGTTTCCATAAAAACTGAGTACAATCAACTAACAAAAAAATGTGATTTAAGATAGTCCATCAGGGTGGCTAGAACCAAGATCAAAATAAGAAAATCAATAATGTCCCTACACAACAAGAGTAACAAATTAGAAAATGCAATAGAAGAGATTCCAAAACAATTGAGAAAAAATTATGGAATGTCTAGCAGTATACCTAATAAGAAATGCATTGAACTTTTTGGTGAAAAATTATAAAACATTATTGAAGGGAATAAAATAATCCTAAATAAATAGAAACATAAACCAGTTTAATGGATACAAAACTGTTTTAAAGATAGCAATTATATTCCATGTTAGTGTATAAAGTTACTACTATCCCAATCCCAATTGCAACAGTTTCTTTCTTTGAAATTAAGTAACATCTTGAATATTCTTAAATTCATAGATAGAAGTGTGATTGTGCAAGTACAAGGTAGACAAATTTTAGAAAGAAAATGTGGGGCTAGGAAGAGAAAGATCTTGAACTTGTCCTCCCAGCTATGAAAAATTTAAAAAAATATATTGTAATGAAAATATTATATCAGAACTGAAGGACAAATCAAGAAGTGCAACACTGGAAAATCAAGAAGTAAACATGAGTTATGAATATTTAGTATATAGTCAAGGTGGCTTTCAAATGAAGGGATATAATGGAATATTTAATTAGTAAAATTAGGACAATTCATAACTGATTTAGAAAAATATAAAATGAGATCTCAACTTCAACAAGTATTAAAACTTACATTAAAAATTGTATACATTGTTGAGGAAAAATTTAGGCTTTATTTAGGACCCTTATTTTTTTTTCTATAATTTTAGAGATTGAAGAATAGATTCTCACCTCTGTGACAGGAAAGGACTTCTTGCACAAAATTTTTTAAAAATTATAGAAAAAGCCCGAAAAGGCAACACAACCTGGAGAAAAATTCATTTGGGAATTTGATCAGTCATGACTTCAAACAAGAGGCCATATTTGAATTAAGTTTAATTTGGATTTCAAACGGAAGATATTCTGGGACAACTTAAATAAAAAAAATGGGGGCATAAAATTGTGTCAGGTTTGACAAATTGTCCAGAGCTGCTGAAGGTCAAAGTGCACAGTAAGATTCTACATGCCAGGACTTTAGTAGTGGAAGAAATTCCATTCAATTTCCCATTTGATTTCTCTACTAAACATGTAAGACTATATATATTTAATTTATCTTAATAATACTACTCGGTAATACACTGTTATTCATTCTAAAATGGATCCATTCATTTAGACTACAGGTTTAGACAGTTAACTTGTCCATAGAAATGAAAACAAAACAACACCAAAGCAATCAGATGGTGCATGATTTACGTGGCTTTGGTAATTAACTTCACAATATTCCATTGCTCTCAATTTCTAGAATTGATTAGCTTCTCTTTAGCTATTACTAGACAGAGCTGTAGCCTCTCTGCTGGATGCAGAAGGCTCTCATTTACCTTGATTTCAGAAAGGCAAACAAAAACCAGCTTCAACTTGATTTCATCTACCCTTGCTCCCCTTCTAAGGACTCAACCCCACTCAGTTTCAGATTTTAGCATAAAGGTGACAAAATACTGTTTATTTCAACCCTTTTAATTTGACAATGGATAAAAAGGTACTCAGATCCCTACAATGAATATCTTAAAGTGGTATTTTCTGCTGCTGAAATGAGTATGTGATTATTATATCAAGTGGATCAATGCTTGATTATGATAAATCTCAAATTATTTAGGAATTAGCATAATTAGGCAAGATTTAGTGATAAGTCAAAATCGGACTGGTTTATATTTTAATATTATTGTGTGTAACACGTATCAGCCTTATGACTGTTACGGCTCAGCTAACTTTCCTAGGCCTATTTTCCATTTTGATTCTCTGTATTACCTATATTTCAGTAATTGATTTAAACTTGAATTTAATTTTTGTGCTTTAACAAAGTATATTTAATTCACATGTGTTGCAACCTAAATTCTACATTTAGACAGTAGCTAAAATTCTACAGAACATTTTTCAGTGCAATGAGTTCACAAATATAAAATTTTATCACCAGAAAACAGTACCAATGCCATTTTCTTGTAGGCTCGCTGGTTTTTGGAGTCGTACCTATCCACCTATTTATGATTGTATGTTTATGAAAAATAAGTAGTATTAATACCATAAAGTATATTAATCTTAAATTTTATGGACCCAAACATATCTAGCAATTATTATATGCTTGTAGTTGTTCTAAGCATTTGACAGATGTTAACTTAGATAATTACTGTAATGTACTTATGAGGTTAGTTCTAATATCCTCATTTTCTGCTGAGAAAGTTGAGTACTTCACTTAATTCAAATAACTTTGAAGGTGGTGGAGTTTGGGCGGCAACCTAGCTGGACTGGCTATCTAGTACCTGCTCTTACACCTTGCCATACTATGTTGTCTTTTATGTTGGAACGGAAAATTTGACTGTTAAAATCACTTGCCAGAAAATCCATACATTCCAAGGAAATGTCAATCATACTATTTTGTTTTACTCAATAGTAAGTTTTTCTATTTTTTAAATTTATAAAATTGTTGAAGTTTATTTCACTGCTTCTTTAAGGCTAACTGTATTACCTACTAGATACTCTAGAGGTTACTAAATTTTAAAATTTAATATAAATTAAATATCAAACTTAATGTAAGTTTATATTAATTCAAATTGAATATCAATTTATTAGATTAAAATTATAATTTAATATAATTAAGAAATGTACAAATTTCATATACTAACTTTGTCTTTGGATAATAAGCTACATTGTAGAATGCTTTAAGAAAATTTTAGTTTCCATTTAATATTTTTTCCTTTCTTCTAAATTTATATATGCACAATGTACAACATATTAAGCTGTTTTAAACAGATGTTTCAAATGTCATTCTAATATAAATGCAAAAACAGATAACCTGCAGATAGCAGATAATGTATCTTTAAAAATAATCTTTCTAAAGATCTAACAATTGTATGTCAAATGCTGAAAATGGAGATTAGTGGGGAAAATTAATTTTATTTCAAAAGTTGTATTCCAAGGACAAGACTTATACTGTGTGGGCTTTCCCGGGATGGGAAAGACAGAGTACAGGCCACCAGATAAGTAGTCCACTCTAGAACCTACTTTTTCCTCTAAACGTAGAGGTATTTGTTATGTTATTCATGTAGTTAGAGGAAAAGACAGCAATAAACACCTGGGGATAACAGCAGAAAATATATATATTAAGATATTTTTTGCTTTATCCCACTGAGTATAAGAAGGGTACTGAGAGTTTGCCTGTTGTATGTTTAACAACAGTGCTACCACACCTGGATAAACAACCTATTTATCCTCTTGTGCTCTCTAGCAATGAGGAGCTAAATGAAGAAAAATAGAATAAACTTCAGTGTGTTTTAAGTCTCTGGGGGTACAGAGTCTCTACAGGAAATGCTGTTGGAAAAGGGAGACACTTCATTGATCAAGAAGAAACACTGCTAAGTTTTTTATAGTGTTTTACTGGGGAGGGGGAGATAAATATAAAAGAGAGTATAGATGTATTTTTGGTTTATTTTTTGGGGGGCAGATAATTAGGTTTATTTATCTTTTTATTTTAATGGAGGTACTGGGGATTGAACCCAGGACATAAACTGACACATTGTAACTGACTATACTTCAAAAAAAAAAAAAAAAAAAGAATTAATTAAAAAAATAAGAGTATAGAAACTTCTTAAGAAGTAAACTTATTCTTGTAATCAATACATTGTGACCACTAAAAATGCAAGACAATTAATCAGCTACAGATTACATAACACATTCAGAAATGTTGTTAGGGATCAGGGCCGGCTACACAACTAGAGAGATCTAGTGCAAAGTGAAAACAAAGAGCCATTTGTTAAAAAAGTAGTTAAAAGTGCCACTAAAGGTACTAAAATACAAAGCTTTTACATTTTTTCACAGTTTTGCTTTTGACCTGTGTTAGTACTTTTATTTAATTTTTAAATAAAAATATATATAAATAATTAACATGGATTTTTACCACTAGTCTCTATAGTGTATAATTCTATTCTTAATGTATGTGTTAGACCATTGAACTCATATGCACAGTTACTGAAATCACACGATTTGTATTTCATACTTGTATAGGCCTGTGTGTTTTATTCCTACCAGAACAGTGGAAATGATGCACAAAAGTAACTGAACTGTTGTCATTTCACTTCTCAATATATGCAGGTTTTATTAAAACTCTCTACTGTCAGCTTTCTGAAACATGAGGAAAATCGGAAAGGAAAAGGGGTCGCCCTTTCCTTCTGTGTGCTCATTTTCAGTGTACATGGTTGGCTAATACAGAGAACTAACACAAATAAGTAAGGAAAGTATATGTTAGTTTCCTTTGTCATTCATGTTTCTTACCGTGCTATTGCTTTTCTATATTTGAAGCAAATTTTCAGTCTAATGGACCCTGTGTGGCTTCTGTGGGTTGTCAAAGCCTCTGCTTACTTAAGTTATAGACAAAACAAGCTTCTCTGAGGTTAAGTCTCACCGAACTCCCACGCATTATGGATGCAGTGGAATTCTGTGCTATAGGGATACCACATACTATATAGGAATAGGGTGACCCAGAACAGTGGACACATCATGCAGATAACTTCTTCATTCATGCTCATGCTCCATTGTCCATTGGAATTCACTTCAAAACACAAGTTCAAAGATGAAATTATTAAGAATTTCAAGATGATTACAGCAAAGTATTAAACCAAGCATGGAATCCTTCTTATCCTGGGACTCTGTATGACTGGCCAGGTTACATGTCCATGAATCCAGCTGTGTTAAAGATAGTATTACCTTTTACAGAAGTGTTTGAGATTTGGTTACATTACATTTCTAGGGTAGGTGTTTTATTCTAAGGAAATATGTTCTTAAGGAAAGTAATTAAAAATATAAAGTAAAGACTCAATTGAGGTATCTGTGCAAATCAAAATAAATACAAATATAAATCACAAATTAGAAAGATTGTCTCTTGACACTAAAGCAGAAGAAGGTGGCAGAGCTTTGGTGGGTCATTATCAACAGCAGATTATGGAAAGGGGGAAAGGCTGCAAAAGTAAGACAGGCATAAGGAGATGGAGCAGACAGTCTAAGGCACAGAGAAGAGCCATCCCTGGAACTGGGATGATAACATGAAATGAGTCAGGGCACAGCAGAGGCAAATCTAATTGATTATCATTGGGAGCAACATGTGGATGGGAAGTGATTTCTGAGAGATTCATTTGTTAAAAAAAGATCAAGAGACAAAAACCGAGGCACTGAGAGAGGAAGGATAGTGGGAAGTAGCTGGAGTACATTAGCTCTATTTCTGGAGAGTCATTGGATTACTGAGCAGAATAACCAGATTTTCAACAGGGTGGGGAAGCAGTATAAAATTTTAATTCATAAGAATGAAGGATGCGATAAAGGGAGTTTGGGGGGCTGCAACTGGGACCCTGAATTAGGGACAGAGCTCACTAAATAAAGCATATATTGGAAATGTCTGGAGCCAAATCCACAGGGTGGTGTGAGGTCAATTGTGACAGCCACACGGTAGCCTTAAGAGTCACAGCTAACTTACTGGCTCTTAGTTTCAGGGTGTGTACTTAAATTATAAACCACAGGTTGGTGTGTAGGAGGCTGCCTTTGCAGCCTTTGCCTTTGCTATCCTACTTAAAAAGAATTTTCCTGAGACTGGATATGGCTGCATCTACAAGGTTGTGTTACGTGTGGACACTGCTAAGAGGATCAGGGAGAACAGAGATGATGGGGAAAAAAATAGGACACATTATCGAATATTGCTGTTAAATTCTTCTGGGACTAAATTATCCAGATAAATACCTTTATGTTTCCCTTCCCTTTTAGGAGTAGACCTTGAGTAAATGAGAAGAAGGAACAATCAGTTCAATTACTGAGTCTACCAAATGTGATGTTTTAGAACATGCATATGAAATGTGTTAGAAGTCTTAAAAAGCACTAAAAATTCTGCCTTTAAATCATTAAGTAAAAATAAGTAGAATGACTTCAGTAAAATAAAATGTTTTAACATACACAGACACATACATTTTCTAGCCATCTGTTTAGCCCCTATAAGAGTACAAATTACTGTTACAGCAAATTAAGTTACAGTACAGGAGAAAGTCCTTACCATTTTAAGGGTTCTGATAATTCAAATAAATACATTTGCATATTGTTATAAATGTTTCATATTTAACTTCCGTCAAATTAAACAATTGGAATATGTAAACTGGCTAATACGTAAACCCTGCTGTAGTATCTCCAGCTACCATATTTTATCAAATTAAACATTCATTTATATTGTATTTTATGTGAATATTTCAATTACTAATAAGGAAACTGAAGATAAGTTACACTATTATCAAAAATCAGAGACAATTTATATATGCTAATTCTAGTACCTAATAACTGTTTATAATATAGTATTTTGCCTATAGTATGATAATATATAGTTTCCAGGTTAAACTTACATGATTTAAAAAATGTATATAAAATGTACACACAGTGATATAAGATTCTGTAAGAAAGTTTTCCCATCCAGCTTTGTTTATGCTAAAGAGGAGAATGTTGTAACCATATTGAGGCAGAGTTGTGTTACACTATTAAAAATTCCTAGTTTCTGTCCTCTGCTGTAATAGTAAAGAAGGTTTTTCTGTTCAAACTTTTGGCTGTCTCCCAATAGTCTCTTCACTATTTGTAATAAAGAGAGGGCAACTATTTTTACTGCAATTAATAGAGTGTTATGGGACTTTGCTTGGAATGTTTGCTTAGGACCATTGCTGAAGCATTTTCCTGAGTCACCTTCTGATAACATTTTCTTTTCAAGCATCTTTGACATTCATCTGAGGGAAAAGATGGACCATTCTGATTTTTTAGATTAAATAAAGGCATTATCTTGGTGGAGAAAACTATGCTCCATATAATCAAAGAGAACAGTTTGGAAGAATTATGTTCCTAACATATTTCTTTAGGGGGACATATTCCATTTCTGAGGTACTACTTTTCAGATTCAAATGCACTCTTACTATGTGTTACCCTTTAAAACATTTTCCAGTAAGTAGCCACAGCCAGAGAAAAATCCCAATACCAAAAATCTTACCCATATTTAAGAAACTGGGATTATAATTCAATATATTTATGACTTCATTTTTTAGAATAATAGAATTTTTAGAATAATAGTATTCTCTATGCCTTAGAGATAACCAAGGGGAAATTTTCAATTTCCCTGAAAGTTAGGCAAAGATAACTGGAAAGGAATGGCAGTTTCTTAGTTCTAGAATAAGAACATGTATAATTAAAAAGTAATCTATTTGACAAAGTCTGTATGCTGTTGCATATATATATATATATTGTACACTGTAATGAGGCAATTATCTAGATTATTTTGAGAGGTTTGGAAAGTCAATACAATATTCTAGAAAAGATTTATTGGATAATTTAAAAATATTTTACTAAAGGCATATACAGTGATATATATACATATGTATAAAATGGCTCTCAAAATAATGACATGATAATAGAGTTTATGTATAAGAAAAATCTTATAAAAACGCTGTGAGAAAGGAAATGATAGACATGAAATAACAATTTGTTGTGAGTCTGTGAGCATTATGATGAAAATATTTGCCTTTGGGGTATATTGCAAGCACTAAGAGTTTTGATCTAATTCTTGAAAACTCTCCATTCGTTTTTACTCTCTAGGTGAATTAGTCTGACTCTTAAAAACATGAACAATTTTAAACTAGGAATTTACAAGTACATTTCCCAGATATGTCTGCAATTATAAAATCCTTGAGGCAATTCTAAATTCCTGAATTTAATTCTGAAAATAATTGACATTTTCATAGACCATTGAATCAGATTAGTTATGAATTTTAATACACAGTAAAATTTTGCTCACATGGAATGGTAAATTGGAATTGGTTTGGTTAACTGAGAATTACAGTATAATCCATACATACATTATGAACTTTCAAAGAATTTGAATACAGTAAGATATATTTGATATAGAATCTATACTAACGTAGTCTGCCATTTTTGATTATTTTGCTCCTCTGATGATACAGTTTATATAGTATTTGACAGGAGGCTAATAATATATCCTAGAGTATAAATTTCTCTTAAAAACAAAACCTTGATAAGTTATTAAGTATATGTTTCTTTTACTTGAAAATATCCATTGCGAAGTTATGCTTGCAGTTTTGTTTGGGCCATCAAATATGTTGAGCTTTTTCTGTTCTGCTCATTTTATGCTGCTATTGCTATTCCTCAAACCTCATATACCTCCAAGAATGTAACTCTCAGCTATATCTTCACTTCGTAAATCACATGTATGTGAGTACATGTGTATAAATATTTGTATGTATTTATGTGTGTATTCTGCTCATCCTTACTCTTTGTTTTTTCTGCATCTAACATTTCTCCTGTTATCTCAAATCTACCAATTTTGCATTGTCCAGCACATTACTTCACCAGTTTTATCCTTCTTTATCATATGCTATTACTTTCTACTCTGTATTTGTGTATTTCCATGGTCTGTGAATGCTTTCCAACCACTGTCACTCTAAAAATGAAGATAAAGCTATATTTTTCATTATTTGTGACTTTCTGTCTGCTTAAATTTTTTGTTATATTTCTAGACTATAGAAAATTTTTGAAAAAAGCCTCCCTCCACCCAAAGTCAATCTTTGATTCCTGGACTCCCTTTTATGACTCATCCTTGCTTTTTCACTAAAACTGTTTTCTTGAAGTTCACCTGTGATTACCTGATGGTCAAATCCAATAGCCTACTTTCAAAGAAGAGGGCTAAGTAAAATCAAATGAAGCAATCCACTTCCACAAACAACTTTTGTGCTAGGGAGGTGACCATTGCTGCAGTAGTAAACAAACCTGAACATAACACAATAGCTAAAGTTTCATAGGACTTAATTAGTCATTCTTGTAAAACCATTACTGAGAGTTCTTCTTTGGGGTGTGACTTTCCTCCAAGTCATGAAACAGGGACTCGGCACTTTTCATCTTACCATTTTTAGCACTTGGATCCAGTATCACTGCTTATACTGTATAAACCTTTTGGAAATGTAAAGAGGGTGGGATATTGTGTATGAGAGGTTTACATGGCCTTACTTGGAAGTGGTGTTTACCACTTCTACTCATCATACTCCATTGATTACAACTTAAACTTAAGACATTTAATTTCAGAACAAGGTGGCAAATACAATCAAAAATGAATTTGATAAGCATGTGCTCAGTCCCTGCCACATCAAGATTTTCCTTCTGAAACTTTTGTTTCTTCTATCTAACTCTTTAATTCTTAAATTCTCTCATTAGGTATGAAGATTTCAAACAGGACCCTAGCTATGGTTGATCTAATCAATCTTTTACTCAGACTCTAACATTTAATGGCAAGACAGAACATTCCATTACAAAGAGCAAGCAAGACTGTCAGCTGGCTGTCACAAACAAAGCAATAAAAGTATTGCAAATTAGAGGTTAATTTTCATCTCAGGCTATTATATATGGCCCAAAATTATTTGAAGAATCTGCAAGAGACTTCTGTATACTCTTCAGTTCTGCTCCTTAATTATTAAATGGACATAAAGAGACTTTATTTGCAGTTCTGGGTACTTTCAGGTTGATAACCTTTTCTCTAAAGATGCCCACTTCACATATATTTGTTATACACTCATTTAATATAGGAGAGAGGCATACATCATATTGCAGTTTAGTTTTAGAAGACTATAAATATGTACTTGTTGAATAAATTTTCTGTTTCAACTTTTCTATATTTTAGCACTTATGAATATTAGCATAATTTAAAAAAATCATCCACTAACACTGTGCTTTGCTAATTATAAAGAAAGGGAAAAGTAACAGTGTTAGTCTAATTAACTTGATCATTATAAAAGTCAAGTTTTACCTAGGACCAAACTTGTATTTCGGTATGGCTAATCCAGTTAAATTGTCTTCATTGATTTGTGCCTGCCAAGATTCACAAATCTTCATTTGCATTGTTTAAGGAGCAAGATATGTTGTTCAATTTTATTTTGCTTAGAATTTTTTTTGCAAAAATAAATAATGTATCTCTATTCTGGAAAATTGGAATCTATACAAAAGTTAATTTACTGTCCAAAATTCCCTTAAAAATCCATCAACTTGAAAGATCACTTTTATTTAGCATTTCAAGTTTGGAGAGTTAGAACAACATAAAAAAAGCATATTCTCAATGATTAGATCTATTGAAAATGATTTAAGTAGTTCCATTTTAGTTAGACGATAACTTTTGTTTTTCAGGAAGTTTTAAATTCACCCTATGTTGCATCTGATATTGCTTCCAAATTAGCACCAAACAAGGAATGAGTTAGAAATAATAGAATGATTCTTAAGATATCAAGAATATAATATGAATTTGTGAAAAGTGTTCTCACTGAATTAAGGAATTCTATAATTTTAGCAGGACTGGAATGTAAAAAAGAATATACGTTGTTATCTCTTCACTGGATTCACTTTAGTGGCAGATTTAGACATGGCATCATTGAGGCATGCTCATCTGTTTCAGAGGTACCAATTTCTATGTGATTGCATGATTTAATTTAATTGTGAAAATTCATGGTTGAAAATCAATTTTATTATAGATAGAGTGATCATACAGCTTGCTTTACTTTAGACAGTGCAGAATTATACCATGATAGTGCTGGTAAAATCATTAATAAATCCTCCCTTTACTCTCAGACGGTCCTAATTTGAATAAATTATACACTTATTACAGATGATAAGTAGCTACCCTAATTATAAAAAAGCAAAAATTTTAAGAAAGTATAAATATTATACACTACATATAATTTATGACTTACTGGAAGTTAGTAAAGGAGAAACTATTTTTCATAAATAGAATTCAATATCTTTTAAAATGAGCTGTTAATACTCCTTATGAACCTTTATTGCTCATGATACTGTTTGTAATGTCATATAACTTTATCTGCATAATAGCATTATTATGCAGATGTTATGGGCATCCCCATTTTGCAGCTGATACAATGGAAGCTGTGAGAGTTTAAATGATATTGTCATGTCTACTTAGTTGGTAAATGCTAGAGCAGGGATGTGAATCTATTCTGCTCACAAGAGAAACAGAGACCTTAAACCATTTATATAGTGGCCTCCCTGAAAGACTAACTGAATCTAATTATTGTTTTTATGTAGTATTTAATAATACTATGAATAATTTGACCACTAATGGCTGAGTTTGAAAACGTTCTTATTTTTTTCTATTTAAAAAATCTGTTTTTTTTAAAAAAGCCATATACAACTTTTAGACTAAAGTGGAATCTTTCAATTCTATTTTGAACATCAGTGCTTTATATATAAGAATCATATATTTTCAATTTTGGAAAATTCTGTTATTATTTCTTCAATCATTTCTTTTCTTTTCTTCTATTATTTCCTTCTGAAAATTCTGTTAGTTATACAGATGTCTGTCTTCCAGAGTTTCTTCTCATCTGTTTTTCATCTCTTCATATCTTAAATTTTTTTCCTCATGATTAAGTACTATTTTGTAATTCTCTCTTTAACTTTGTCTTTTTAAATGTGCAAGTTACACATTTTATTTTAAATATTTTGCTTTCTGAAATACTGCTCAATTACTTTATGTATTCTATTTTTTCTTTAATCTCTTTGAAACTAGTATTGACTAAGATTTCTGAGTTTGCACTTTGGCCTGTGTTCTCCAACAACCTGAGGGTCTCCTTTTGGTACTAAGATGCTGGACCAATGCCTGGAGATATTCAGAGACATAGCAGGAATAGTCAGGTTGTTGGCTTTAAAAGGTGAACTAACTTTCCACTACTCTAAACATTACATTTGAATTCTAGTCTTTGAAACATATTTCTCATCCTGATAAACCTTTGAGGTATACAGCTTTGACTTCCAGTTACATAAGGCAAGGATACATAATATAGTACTGAGAGCTTTGGAAGCTTTTATTCTCTTGCCACTTTAACAGTATTTCCTGACAGGAGAAAGGATGGATATCATCAAACTCTTAGAAGGGAATAGGAGTGGAAAAGAAGCCCTAAGGGGGGAAAAAAAGTAAAAGTCAAGATAAATCATTGAAAGTCCAGAGAGTCTTGTGGTATAGATGCACCTGAAACACTGAGGCAGTTAAATTGCTACAACAGCAGATAAACTCAGCTCAATACTTAATTGAAGTATTTGAACTTAGGAGCATTTGTATTTAAAGCATTGTAGAAATTACAGTAATTTAAGGAGGCAGTACAAGCCACTGCCCTAAATGAAATTTTAAAAGAATAATTCAAAAAGCCCTTCATCTACAAAATAGAAACACAGTTAAACAATCTTATGGTTACTGGGTGAAAAGGAGTGAGAAGCAATAAATTTGCAAATGTTAGCCACTATGTATAAAAATAGATTAAAATATTTTCTTCTGTATAGCACAGGA
The DNA here is from genome assembly GCF_009834535.1 of Camelus ferus. Lineage (NCBI taxonomy): Eukaryota > Metazoa > Chordata > Mammalia > Artiodactyla > Camelidae > Camelus > Camelus ferus. Next base: position 38,052,712 of record NC_045696.1, on the reverse strand, counting down.
ACTGTATTTAATATCTTGTGGTGGTAATGAGGAGTGTGAAGATGAATATATGTATGTATATATATGACTGGGACATTGTTCTATACAACAGAAATTGACACATTGCAACTGACTCTACTTCAGTTAAAAAAAAAAAAAAAAAGCTTTTACCATGTCCATAGAACCTTGACATAGAGCCTGAGAGACACACAACCTAGAAGATTTCAGTTGTCAACACTTCTGCATCTGTGGCAGACCACTGTGAGGGCAACATCTGATAGACTCGGGTTTTGGAGTGGGCACATCCTCAAGTCAGAGTTGTGTTGGAGACCGAACTTATGTTTGGGAGGCTTACACTTGCCATAATGACTGTTAAAATAGTGGGGCATTTCAGTATTGACTGGAAGTCACGTGGCCCTCTCATGGAACTATCTTCTTATCCAGCAATGAAGGTATTAATGCCAGGCACCTCTATGACCTTGTTCTATCTCTACAGCTTGTCTCAATTTGTTTGGTCAGTACCTATGCTTGTTTTAAAATACTTTCATTATCTCCAGAATTCAGTGTCCTGGGAAATCTGTAGAGATAATTCTAGGAAACTTCTTTAAGTGATCCCAATTTGGAGGGATGAAAGTTGGAATCTATGAACTATGAAATAAATATAATTTGACCAATTTTGAGTCAATTTCTCTGCCACAGAACAGCATTATTTTGAGTTCATAAGTGATAGCAAGATTGGTATAAAAAATGTAATAGATTTAATTTTTATTTTTGAATGCAATAATTTGCTTGTTTCCGTTAATTTTAATGTTCCTATTATTGACATATGATTAGTCACATTAAATGTCAATTCAAATTAGTAGAGAAGAAAACATAATTATATTTATGTATTTAGCCTCATTTTTGCTCTGTCACCCTGGAATGCTATAATTTGCATAAGAGCAAACGTATTGTGTACATAAAGTTTAACCTTTTTGGATTAATCATTGCACATTGAGCTATTGAAATTGACCTATACTAGATTCTGATTGAAAAGTTACCAATAATAACATGCAAAATGTGTACTTAAATTGTGTTTATGCTTTAGTTATTGTAAAATACCTGGCAACTTCTAAGAGGTTCATTGTAACTTCATAGTAAGTGTGATTCTTATATAAGTATTTTAAATTTAATTTTAAATATTAAATATTTAAACATTTGGTTGAAACTAATGACAAAAACATTAATTCACTGAAACTAGCTTTATTCCAAGGCAAAACTACCTAACAATTGCTTCTTCTATGTGGTAAGACATACACAAATAATGCATACAAGTAATAATGAAAAAAAAATAATAATGAAAAATACTGATTTCTTAAAGAAAGAAAAATATACCAGTATCTCTGCAGATGATCTTTAATAAAAACTGACTTTTCTAGGAGATGAATCTGTCTATTCTTACTTTTGATGTGTTTTTATAGTTGGTTCACATCATTGCTGCCGGGTCTCATATTTTCAATTATGTTCATAATACTGACCTTAAGTGAATAATATGTTTTAACCACTGGAGATGGTTAGAAACTTATGATATTCTCAACTGAGAATATATTAGATTTTCTTCAAATTTGAGCCAGGGAGAGATGTCAGAAGAGCAAACACTAAAGACATCTTGCAATAAAAAAAAAAAATCACTAGAAAACTAATCTTTAATAAAATTCACTTCAGGGCCCATTTATTCCAATTGCATAGAAAAAGAAGAGATGACTTGACTTTTGTTTGACTGTAATAGTAACTTTTGCTCAATGTAGATACAACCATAGAATGCACTATTGGATTTTATCTGTTTTCCAGTATGGGCTACTAAAAATTTTAAGTATGCACTGGAAGGGAGATAAAAATAAGAATAACTCTTATAAAATTTATTATATCTAGGGAAATGCTGCTAAATTTTTAACAAATCACAGTAAATTAGTTCTGCATAAAAATCATGGCTATTTGAAACACTGCCTGTGTTCTAGTTGTGAGGTAATTTTATTTTGTCATCCTAGTATTTTGTTCTTGTAGTATTTATTTATTTTAGAATATATTCCAGGGTTATATATTTTAGAATTTTGTCTCATTTTGTTTCTGCTTCTTTCTATCCTCTAATAAAGATATGGGCTCTCTTACTTTAGGTATGTCTTTGTTATAATTTGAAACTCTTTTCAGCAAGCATTCATTCTACTTATTCCTATCTTTTTGAATTCTGGGATGCACCTATTGAGAGCTGGAGATATTAAATGACCTCCCTACATATATTTAATAAGTTTGATCCTTGTCTTTTCCTCTTGATATCTGAAAGCACAATTTGATATTTATCTGATTTTTCTTTTCTCTTGTCAACTTTATATTGATTCAGTATGTAACACTGTAGAATATAGAATCATTTTCACAGTTTTCATCATCATTTTTACAATATTTCAGAAGTAAGTGATATCAATTACTGTTAGGCTTTTTTTTTTTTTTTTTTTTTGCATAAGAGCTAATGTTTTAAGGTAAATGTACTCCTGTGATTTTTTTAATATTTTTTTAAGGAAAATAAGCCCTTATTGCTGTAAGTTGTAGAAGAATCAAAACAACAAAAAAAGTCACACCAGAATAAATCATACTATAAAACCTCTGTGGCCAATGTATAATTGATTATATCTGTACCATTCAAAATGTAATAGTTATATTTACTTTAATAGTAATAAAAATGAAACAATTAAAAATTATATTTTTCATTCATATTAGCCATCTTTCAAATGCTTAATAGTCACATCTGGCTACTGGCTACCATATTGGATAGTACACAGTTAGGAGATTTCTAACATCTCAGAAGGTTCTATCAGAAAGAACTACTCTAAATCATTGTTATGTGAATTTTGGATGCAGTTTCAAGTCTGGAGTAGATAATTTTTTGAAAGAATAGCAATGTTATAGAATAAAATTAAAATTTATTATAAAATGTTAATACACTTTTAATTTTAGAATAATTAGATTTATAGAAAAGTTGCAAAAAGAGTACAGAGAACTCCCATGTACCCCATACTCAATTTCTTGTATTATTAATATCATTCATTAATCTGGTACATTTCTCACAATCAGTGCACTATATTGATACATTATTATTTAATAATATTGAATAATGGACCAGAGTTTATTCTTTTCTCAGGTTTCCTTTGTTTTACCTAGTATTTTTTTTTTCTGTCCTCAGATTCCATTCAGGATCCCACATTCCATTTAGTCTTCATGCTTCCCTGGTACTTCTTGACTATGATAGTTTCTCAAATCTTCCTGGTTTTTGTTGACCTTGAAAATTTTGAGGTGTACTGTCAGGTATTTTGTAGAATGTTCCTCATTGGCATTTGTCTAATGTTTTCCTCATGATTAGACTAGTGTAATGGGCTTTTGAAAGGAAGACCACAGACATTAAATGACACTTTCATTACATTCTATTACATTGTCTAATATTTTTGCTGTTAATCTTGATCACCTGGCTGAGGTAGTGTGTGTCAAGTTTCTCCACTGTAAGGTTGCTCCCCCCTCCCTTTTCATACTGTGCTCTTCGGAAGAACGTTTCTATGCACAGCTGACTTAAGGAGTGAGAAGTTATGCTCTACCTTCTTGAGAACAGAGTATCTACATAATAAATTTGTAATCCTTTTAGATAGACATTTATGTGGACTATTGTAATGATTTAAACTTTAACAAATGAAAGGAAAAACATCAACTTTGATTTTTACTGGCTAAATGCTTTCTTGAGAAGAATTTGTCTACCTGATCCTGGGCATTTATAAGGGAGACAGCTGACTTCATGAATAACAAGCACATTGGATATTGGAACATTTGTGGAAACCACTTCCATTTTTCTTGGATCAAATTTCTGAGATTAATTAATTTATTAAATTATTTGAACAAATAAATGTTTATTGAGTCCCTAATATTCACTACACACTCTTAAGGTTTTGGAAATATGTTATTTAAATAAAAGACAGTAATGCCCACTCTCACTGAATTAACATAAGAGTGGGAGTTACAGACAATAAATAATTAAGTATAATGTAATATATCTGATGGTGTTAAGTGTTATGGAAAACATAAATCAGAGATCAGAGGTAGTGAATTTTGGGTTGTTGTTTATATTCCCATTAAAAATATTTCTGCCCAATAATTTTTTGAAGTATAGTTAACATATAATATTATGCTAGTCTCAGGTGTACACCATATTGATTCAGTAACCAAATACATTATAAAATGATCACCATGACAAGTCCAGTAACCATTTGTTATCAACAAAATTATTGCAGTATTATTGACTGTTCTCTTTATGCCATATATTATATCCCTGTGAATTATTTATTTTATAATTAGAAGTTTTTATCTCTTAATCCCCTTTACCTGTTTTGCCCAACTACCCAACCCAACCTCTCTGTCAACCCCAGTTTGTTCTCTGTATCTATAAACGTATTATTGTTTTGTTTTATTTGTTCATTTGTCTTGCTTTTTATATTCTACATATAAGTGAGATAATATGGTATTTGTCTCTCTGTCTGACTCATTTTACTTAGCATAATACCCTCTAGGTGCAGCCCTGAAATGGCAAGATTTCAGTATTTTTAATGGCTAAGTTGTACTCCATTGTAAACACACACACACACACACACACACACACACACACACACTCTCTCTCTCTCTCTCTCTCTCTCTCTCTCTCTATCTCTTCTTTATCCATTTATCGTGGATATTTAGCTTGCTTCCACATCTTGGTTATTGTAAATAATTCTGCAGTGAACATAGGGGTACACATGACTTTTTGCTAATTTCTTTTTTTGAGGGGGGTAATACAGTTTATTGATTTATTTTTTAATGGAGGCATTGGGGATTGAACCCAGGGTCTCATGCATGTTAGGCATGCATTCTACCACTGAGCTATACCTTTCCTTCTCCATGCATATATCTTTTTGAATTAGTGTTTTTGTTTCTTTAGGTAAATACCCAGAAGTGAAGTTGCTTGATTATATGGTAGTTCTATTTTTAAATTTTGAGGAAACTCTATACTGTTTTCCATAGATGCTGTACCAGTTTACATTCACACCAACAGTGCACAAGAGTTTGTTTTCTCAACATTCTTGCCAACACTTGTTATTTGTTGTGTTTTTGATGATAGCCATTCTGACAGGTGTGAGGTGAATAGTGTGTGTTGAGGTAACATTTGTGCTGAGAATGTATAAAAGTATCGGCGAAAGCATTTCAAGTGGAGGGAACAGCACATACAATGACCAGCATGTTCTATCATCTGTTAGGTGAAAATATGACTACAACAGTATAAAATAAGGAAAGAAAATGTGGCCAAAGAGGTAGTAGAAGGGTGGTGGTACCTAGATCATCATTCAAAATATGAGAATTTTGAATTTAATTCTGATGGAGGTGGGAAACAATTGGATGGTATTGAGCAGAGGAGAGATGTGACCTGTCTGACATTTTATGTGCTGGTTGCTAAAATGTAGGGGCAACAGAAAAATCAGGAACTATTGCCACTATATAGGATAAAATTTAATGGTGGCTTTGACATAGAGTGACAACCCTTGATTTGTGGCCTCCTTTGGTAGAAGAATCAGTTTATATCTGTTTTTTTTTTTTTTTTTTTTTTTTTTTTTGGTGAGTTAGTCCTAGTGTCTCATTCCTGAAAGTCTAACATTTGGGACAATAACTTTTTGGTGACCTTATATAGAATAGTGTGGTAGTGTTGGAGGTGATGAGAACCAGTCACAATCTGTGTGTGTTTGGAAGATGATAGGAAAAGGATAGGACGATGGCTTGAGTAAAGGCTATGAGAGAAAGAAAAGGGTCAAAAATAGCATCTGAATTTTTGCCCTGAGCAACTGAAAGTATAAGTTTGCCCTTTATTGAGATGTGACAGTCACATGAAAAGCAGGATGGAATAAGAATTTTAATTATGGTGAATCTGAGATATCCACAAGAATGCTAGAGAATCAGGTGTTCATTAAATATTCATTAAATTCAAGAGCGAAGGTTCTAGTTGTAGATAAATGTTTGTCAACATTGTGTTGTAGAGAAGAGGAAAATCAGTCTTGGGATTGATTTAACAGAGAAGTAAAGGAGAGTAATTGGAAACTTGGAATATATAGTGCTTTCAGGGAGTCTTGCTGTAATAGGGTATTAATAATATTTACCTCATAGAGTTTTTATGAGTATTAAATATTCTTGGAGGACTGCCAGAGTATTGGAAGAGTCATGTATGGAGAAATTTGATATCACTATATATTTTGACTGAGGTAAGCAGTTTGACATATAATTTGAAATTGGAATTTTGGGGGAGAGGGAGAAAGAATGATTTGGACACAGTAATATGGTACAAGGATGACCATTATTTCAAGATAATTTACATCCGTAGGGTTTACAAGATAGCCAGTTCTTGTTAAAAGGAAGAAGGAGAGTGAAGATATCAAAGAAGTTGAGTATGGAGTGATTCTAATGATGAAGTATTGTGGAGTCACAGCAGGAAGAGAGACAAGAGGAAGACGTTTGGGAGAGGCAACATGGAGAGTCAGAGCTGTATGGACAAGGTCCTTTCAGGGCTAATGACTAACAGGCATAAGGAGAAAAACTTCCCATAAATACAAAATGAGTGGTGAATATGAGGCTGTAATAGTGGTTGTTGTGGAGGAGGGAAGGAAAGAGGTTGCCGGGTAAAGGCAGACCTCTAATGTCCCTCTTCACTTTTGCTTCTGAGAAAATGAAGCCAGGTAATGTCAGTCTTACTCATAGTGAGTGGAGTCCTGGGTCTCTGCCTTTCCTCTTGCTTATGGGAATATTGGAGTCAGAGTCAGGACTATTTTCTTCTTCACCTAAGCACACATAGAATTGTGGAGTTGACTCTATTAATGCCAATAAAGGAGCAGAGTCCAGTCACATACATAGGAGGCCACAGGAGCTCATGTTTGCTGTTTAGAGCATGTCAGCATTCCATATGCTAACTGCTCCATCAAATGTCACCAAGTAATTTTTTGTTATATGGATAATTCTATTTTTAAGACCTTGTATGTAATGGGGATAGTATGATAGTAGAGGTGTCTTTTTCTCCCAAGAAAATTAGTAGAGTGGAAGGAAAACCATACTTTCCAGAGAGCTTTATATGACAGGTAGTATTTGTCAGGTTTCAGGTATGTATACCAAGAGAGAAGATTGAGGGCTTGGATCTGTAGCAATGTGGCAATGAGTGAACTGTACTGGTATAAGAGAGAAATAGCAATTTTAGTTGTTGCTATAAATTGGAAATACTGAAAATAAAAAAATATTAAAATTTAAGAATATTTCATATGTAATGAGCCCTGCAAACTCTACTCTGTCTTTCAATGATAATAATAGAAAATATCTATATTAATTAAACTTTTAGATTTTGCTTTTCAATGATGGTAAATGTCTATGTAAAGCTCTATGTAAATGTCACTGAGAAACTTATTTAAATACATCTAATATATCATTTACTTCAAAGGAGAAATCCTGTTTCTTTCTCTTTTTCATCTCTCCATAGAACCCATGTGTCTATCAAATGGTGTGCTGGCATACAGAAGAATTCTATTAATATTTATGAATAAATATATTAATGGTTAAATGGCACCCTCCTGCCATCTAGCCTTCATTACAAATACTATTGTCTATCGGTATCTGCAAGGAACTGGTTCCAGTACACAGGGTATTCAAAACCAATGGTCAAGTCCCATAGTGGGCTCTTCATATGTCAAGATTCCCACATTCACCAATTCAAAGGCGGATGTGGAACTGCAGATATAGAGGGCAGATTGTATTTATTGAAAACATAAATCTGCTCCTAAGTGGATCTGCACAGTTCAAACCCCTGTTGTTCAAGGGTCGACTATACATGCTCCCTGAACAGAAATCATTGTTATAATAGAACTTTAAGATTTTTGCTCAATGTTAAAATAGGAAACTATGCATTCACAAAAAAGTGGAACACCTAGATAAACTTTTGGGTCAAATAGTGACAAAATTTCATTGAGAGGAATAATTCTGAGTTACCAATGATTCTATCCTAGTCTTACATTTGCTTGTTTAAAAATAATTTATCCTCAGTCATTAATAAGGTATATCATTCAAAGACATCTTGGAAATAGCATTTGCATAGGTTAAAAGAAGCTGGGTTCTAAAGTCTTTTAAGACATTTATTTCACCCATGGATATAGGGATGTTATTTATTAAGTTGAGAATCATTACAGCACAATGTAATTATATTTCTTGCAGGATACTTGATGATTCAGATTTGCTATGTCAATTTGTAGAGCTGTAATGGACTCCTTCTTGATCAAAAAGCCAGATAACTTAAAAATCTTTGCATCATAACTTGATATGAAATACTCAGCAGTAATAATTTTGAAAAGACACACTAAATTGTAATGCAATGCTTTATGTTTTTTTTTTTTTTCCTACTCTTTTGGAAACAGAACATAAAACCAGAAGCATCAAAGTTTCACTTTGATGATATTTGTTAGATATTTTCAATCAAAGTGTTTACACAATGAGTCAGCAATGTTCTTGACAAAAGAAAGCCCTTTAGAAGCATTAGCTTCCAGGCAGTGTATTCAATAAGTAGTATCCATATGTGAATGCTGATAAGGAAGTGTGAATTACTTTCACAACTCTTAATTGGTGCTATATAGTCTTAGCAAGAGAAATAGAAGCTTAAAAATATCTTGAGTAGCTAATAAGGCATTAAAGCAGAAATTTTATATAATCCTAGGAATCAACATATATAGACTCTTTATAAAGTAAATTAAAGATAAAAATAAATTTACATTGGATAGGCTAATAAGCAAATAATGAAGATATTACTCTATACTAAATGTATATGTTTGGCTACTATTTATCACTAAAGATATGCCAGTTTATTAATGTTCTGCAGCTTTTTTTTTTTATTGCTTTCACTACATTTTTCTAAGTGAATATTTAGCTTTGAAAGAGACACATCCTTGCCAGAGAAATTTAAATGAAGCTACAGAGTCACATTTAAGTAATTAAATATCAGATACAATTTTAAAACTTTTGAATAATTCCAGAAATCCTCCACATGTAAATAAATAATTCTGGTGCAACAAACCTTAACCTAGTCTTTTCAAAAGGTTATGCCATTTTCTCAAAAAAGATAAACAAACAAACAAACAAATGGTGTCATGAAGATGACTGTGTATCATTTGTTTTCTTCTTGTGTTTATTTCTATTTTTCAGGTTTTAAAACTTATCATGAGTTATTTTAGTACTAACGAAAGTTATAATTTGTAAATGAATAAACACTTGTTATTCAAGAAAGAAGACAAATATTCATTTTGACCTCCAACTAAAAATTTCAGATTACTTGTCCACTGCATGAAATCAGATTTACAATTTTTTTCAAAGAAGTGTGAAAAAAAATCCATTTAATTTCTTTTTTATTCTCCTAAAATTTTTCTCCTGATACAAATGGATAGTTTTGACTGCTCATCTTAGGAACAATGCATGATTTGAAGGATTCTTTAGGGCCAGATCAGGACTGTGTTGCTGTGGTGATTTTACTATCATCATAAGCACTGTCACTCTCCAGCAAATGTTTTGCTATGTAGTCTTAGAAAGGCCCTAACCATACATGTCACTCTTATGAAAGGCAAGTAACTTGAATTCAAAGTAGTTGTATCCAGAAGACTGACTAATATATCTAGGCTAATGGAATGAGATTGGCAAGTAGTTGAATTCCTCTAATTCTCTTAACAGAGATTGTTTCTGGTTTAAGATAAAGAATATACAGTGCCCTTTACATGTATATATAATGCAGATAATGAAGAAAAAGATTCTATGTGCTTGAGGGAAACTTGGAAAATATTCAGTAAAAACTTTTTATACGTGAGGTAATGAAGTCATAGATATTTAAATGAATAGCAAGAACTCCAACAAATATATTAATTAAAATTCCCTGTGTTATATCAATGGTAACAGCTCAAACCATTTAATCATAAATGAACAATATATTATAAGAATATCAGAGACTCACAGAAATAAAGAGAACATTGGAAAATAAGGGCAGCATGGAATACCTTTTTTGAGTGCTAAGAATTAATGTGACACATTTCTAAAAAAATCCTAGTTTCCTTTTTTCTTTTCCAATAATTTTAGAATCAAAATTTCAAATTTTACAAAGATATTAGTAATGGTAACAGATGTTGAAGACTCATTTTGAAGATACATTTACCCACCATCTGGTTTCCCAGGGATTAAGTTATTGGCCACTGAAGTCACCGTCTGACTGTATACCCTGAAAGGAATTCAGAACGAAAAACAAGTTGGGAAAAAGGCCCTTAGGTATCTCAGGAAGAATTTTAATGAACAAAAATTCTTACATATTCGACTTACGTAGGAAAAAAACCCACGAAAACCATTAATGGAGATATCTGTTCCTCCTGACCAACAGTAACCTTTTATAGATGTGTATGCTTGACTGCATGTATTCCCTAGCTCAAATCATATATGTACTGGCTATCCTCCCTCCCACCCCCACCACCCCCTGCCCACCCCACACCCCACACCGCCGCTTCAGAACAGTTCCTCAGACCTGTCTCAGAGGCAGTCTCCTGGGCAATAGTCTCCCGTTAGACCCTGGATATAAATAAAAATAAACCCGCAGCTCTAAAGTTGTGCATTTCTTTTTTCAGCTAACATATTATTATCTATAAAATACTGAGTCTTACAATATATATAAACATAATTTATCACCATTTACTGAGGTCTTTTTTTGCACATGTTATTTTCTAAAACATAATTTTATTTGTAAAGATCTTTAACATATTTAGTTAGATTTATTCCTATACACCATATGGGTTACTATTTCTGTGAATTAAATTTTTAGAAGTTTCATTTCAAAATGAGTTTTGCTAAGCATAAAAGTATTGGTTTTTATATTGATTTTATATATTTTAATTTTGCTTTCTTATTTTATTATTTTGCCTGTAGATTCTGTTGAGCTTTCTGTATGGACAAACATTGCCTAAAATTATTACAGTGCTTAAAATGTTTCTTTTTCAATTTCTATATGTTTCACTCCTTTTTCTACTTTTATTGGCTTGCATAGAACTTCTAATGAATATCTTGGTTGAATAAATATATGAAAATAAAAAATATATTATGTAGTCATGGTATTATCTTTGTGAGTACATTTTTAGTAATGTTCCATCTTCTGTAAGTTTTTGGTTTTTTCAAGTTTTCTTTTTTGACTAAGAACCAGTTAATTTGTTGGCCTTCTCAAAGAACTAGCATTTGATTTTGTTGATAGTATCTGTTATTTCTTTGCTTTCCGTTTTTTCAGTTTCTGCTTTTGTCATTATTATTTCTCTCTTCTGTTTGATTTCCTGTGCTGTTCCTAAATTGAATACTTAGTTTATTAATTTTACATCTTTCTTATTTTCCTAATCTAAATACTAAAGCTATTATACTTGACCTGGAACAAATAGATTGCCAGATATTTCTCCAGAAAAGATAGGTTTATTCTGGATCATCAGAGAATTGCAGTTCCTGGTCTGCAACCAAGGAGAGCCACATGTGGATCCCCAAACAGCAAGAGAAGGAGAATGCTTTTATAGGGAGGAAGAGAGATTTTTGATGGCTATAGTGAAATAGAGTCCAAGGCTCTTCATTGGCTGAGTCCTTTCCGGAAAAGAAGAAGAGTCTTCTTCCTGTTGGGTTCAGCTACTGTTGTAGGGTCTTTTGGTCTCCCAACTCTATTTAATCGAGGTTTCTGTATTAATTTTTTACACTCTCTAAATATCTCATGCTGCATTTCTCAAGATTTTATTGCTTTTCTTTTTCATTCAGATCTGAATATTTAATGGTTTACATTATGCTCTTTCTGTGACTTCTGAATTATTTAGAAGTGCAGTTTTAAATTGCAAACCATAAGGCTCTTTTCCTGTTATTTCTATGAGGGAAGACTAAATGGATGTAACAGAGAAGTTGAAAATTACTGTTTCCACACTTTGCTCAAGAGGGGTCAGGGAACTCTCCTCTATATGGGGATCACCTGAGAAATTCTTCCCCTTCCATCTTCTGCCTAGGCAGTCCTTTAGGGCCTGATCCTAATCTGCATTCAGTCAGCAGAAGCAATAGGAGCATGGAGAAGTGTTCATGGCTAGACCTGGAAATGGCATTTGCTACTTATGCTCACATTTTATTGCACACTAGTTAGATGCCTGGCTATGTTTAACTGCAAGGGAGGCTAGGGATTGTAGTTCAGTTGGGTGGCCAAAGAAGGGGAAGAAAACTTAAGTGGAAGACTAGATAGCAGTCTCCACTTCTTTATGGTGTTTTTGTATTTTCTTTTCCTCCAGAACACATGTTCTGTATGATTTAAATAATTTGGTACTTGTTAAGACTTGTTTTGTAGTGTAATAGAGTTCAAATTTTATAATTGTTACACATACGATTCTTAAAAGAACACTATTTTATTATTATACAGGGTTCTTCATGCATCTGTGAGATGCAGTTTATTTTGTTATTGTGTTTTATGAATCTTCTATGTACTTATTTTTCCCACCTATTTTACATATCTTTTTGAGAGTTGTATTTTAAAATCTGCCACAATGCTTGTGGGCTTATCAATTTCTCCCTGGAATTTTCTCAGTAAATACTTTTCATTTATATAAAGGTTATGTTGTTAGGAAAAAGCATGTTTTATTTTATTTTGTTATTCTGAAAAAAATTTTCTTTTACTATCAACTCATTAGCTGTTTATCTTTACTTTACTTTGCGTAAATTCTCTTCTGTCTAATATTGATAATGCTATACCACTTTTCTTTTGGTTAGTATTTGTGTGTTCTACATTTTTCTCCATTTGCTTTCAAAATTTCTTTTTTTATCATGTTTATGAGTTAAATAGAAAATAGCTAGATTTGTTTTTCTTTCAATACAATTTAAGGGTCTGTTTTTTCAAAATGATTATTATGAATTTAAGAAAACATTTTGACTAATATTTTAAGTGGGATTCTGGGGAGGTGAACACATGGAGGTGGTGCTGGGAGATAAGTGTGGCTGACTTGAGAGCATGGAAGCTCCACAACTTTCCCTCACACTCCATCCTTCAGAAGAGATGCATAGGCTGTTCCTGAGTTATATCCTTTTAGGATAAACTGACAGTCTAGTAATTAAAAAAAAAAAAATATATATATATAGACTATTGCCCATCATCTTATTATGTGCTTATTTTGTGTTTTCAAGTTTTGTATATATATATATATACACACATATACACATACACATACATATTTGGTTACTTTCTCTTTTTTTGCTTCCAATTATAATAGTTACATTTTTTATTCATTTCTCTCTCCTAACTTGGATTTGGTAGCGTTTATATTCTATTTATGTAATTTTACTGTATATGCTTATACTTTTAATATGTTTACTTAAAAATTCTAAAATAAATCAGTTTCATGATCTCTCTTCAGCCAATACAAACACCTTAGAAAACATGAAATTTTTCTCATGTTCTTACCATCTTACATCTTAAAGGGCCTACTGTTTGGTTTTCACCTTATTTTAAAATTCCAACACTAGCTCTTTGTTTAAATATATAGTCATTTCTTATTTTATTTAAAAGCATGTGTACAAATTTTCTGCTAATCTTACCTTTAGATGTTTTTCTTTCCTTCTAGGTATAATATCCTTCTTCTTAAATATTTCCTACTGTAAGAATTGTTATTTTTATTTTTTTTCCAAAATACTTCAGTACTCCTGTTTATAAGTTACCCTAAAGTTTGATTTTGCTTTTGTTTCATTTAGGGCCTCTGAGGTTTCCTGGCTCCAGTTCTGTTATTGTATTAATTTCTTCTATCATGATTCTGATACTTGGAAGGTCACAGATTTCTCACTTCTCTGAGGTCTTTTTTTCTCCCTCCTTCCCTCCCTCCCTCTTTTCCTTCCTTCCTCCCTCCCTCCCTCCCTCCCTTCCTTTCTTGCCGTATTTCTCTCCTTAGCACTTACCTAGGCTGGTGGGTAGAGAGGTTCTTATTCCTTTTCCTTAAAAGCCTAACTTCCTGTTTTAGTCACCGCTGTATATTCAAGGCCTAGAAATATGTTCTCAGTAATTATGTGCAGAATGATGAATGTACAAATTATAGATTTTATGAGAATACATAATACACAGTGTTGTTATGAGTTAACACTATTATGCAACTGAGTTTTCTAACTCGGTGCTTGAAATTTAAGTCAAAGTACATTGCTAAGTGATCAACTAGCTTTACTTTTGTACATAGCACAGATATTTAAAATCACTTCAATTATTTCCTCTATTTTTACATATCTATATTAGTGTGGGCCATCTATATTTTGCCATACCAAAATACAACCAACTGGATAATGTAAACAAAAGATCAAGGTGTTAGCAGGTTTCATTTCTTCTGAGGCCTCTTGCCTTGACTTACAGATGGCCACCTTCTCGTGTCCTCACATGGCCTTTTCTCTGTGTGCAGGTACCCCAGGTGTCTCTCTGTGTACAAATTTCCTTTTCTTAAAAGGCTGCTAATTAGATTGGATTAAGGGCCACCCTGAGGGTCTCTTTTTAACTTAACTACCTCTTTAAAGGCCCTATCTTCAAATGCAATCACATTCTTAGGTACTGGGTGTTAAGGCTTAAGCATGCTAATTTTGAGAGAGAAATAATTCAATCTATAACAATATCTATTTCTAGCTCAGAGTTACATTCTTTAGGTAAACTTAAAAATGACTCATTAATATCTATTGTCAGAATTAATTGCTTGATATTTTGTAGCTGGGAGTGTACTGTATCTTGTTTTTACAGGCATATATACCTGTCAGATTTACTTGGATTCTGAATAATGACCATGGTATTACATATATTCACCAATTCTATAATAAAGAAAAATTCACTCTATTCAATATGCATTTACATATTATGACTAGAATTTGTCATAATTCTTTATCAGTGCTTTAAAAACTTCAATTTTGAACAATCATGCTCTGACTGGCTAGAAAGATAAGGTTCCTTATCATGTAGGTTTATAAGGGGGCTGGTTAAACAGTTGTTGGAGATATTCTAGAGTGGATGGAAACATTGAAATGGGAATTAAATTTAGTTTCAGAGGTAACATCTATGTCTCAGAAATAATTTTATCATGCTTCTATTCCTATATTCCTAAGCTCACATGTGAGTGACTTTTCCATTTTAGGGAAATGACTAGCAGGGTAAATTCTGTAAAGTCCATTTATCATAAAAATGAACCATAGAATTTAAATTTCAAAGCATTTTGGAAATACTTGTCAAAACACACACATACATTACAGACACACAGACACAGACAGACAGGCACACACAATTATTTAGGTAAGTCTGCCTGATACGTAAAATGCAGTTGAGCTCCTGATCATAAGTCATGTATTACTTTTAGGTATGAAACATGTTTTTATGATTTTAATATGCTCCATGTTTTGTTGTATTAACTGAAAATATATAGTGGTGTGTTGCTAATCTTATACTTGTGAGAAAAACATCTAGTGCATGTGTGAGTGGAATTCTAATTGAACAGATGGCTGTTACAGGTGAAGACTAAATAGTGAAGAAAATATTCATGTTATTGAAGTGGTTTATCCTACAATATTTGATTAAACTCCTTCCAGGAAATATATACCTTTAGAAGTTTGTAGAAGCAGCTTTATAAAAATATATATGATATATATTAAACTCTTAATTGTTCATTCATTTGGTTGCTGGCAAAATCCTGGTCAATTAACATAGCTTAAATGAAGTACTTGTATCTCAGCAATCATTACATTACAAATTAAATTTTACTGTAATTCAACTGGTGTGTCATTGAAGACTGTAGTCTTATTGGCTAAAGTATTATTATCATTGGTATTTTTTTCCCTTTGGTTATGTGAATTAGCCTCTTTTATTATGTTACAGAAAAGAGAAAGATAAATTTTGGAATGGTTCATTTTCTTGCATCTTGAAATAGTTGACTTTTAATAAATTTGATGTTAAATATAATCTTACATTCATGTCTGGGAGGTCATAAATTTGTAATAATCATAGAATCCTTTTTTGGTCAATCTAATTTACAAATAAAGAGAATATATGTCATAATTTACACCTTAAACCTGAAGAAGCCTTATAAATTTTTCCTGCATTGAACAAAGATCATACTGATGCATTTAAATCACTTAATCATACTTTTTTATGGTCAAATTCTGAATTATGATCACTTTGAAATTGTAATTTTTGGGTAGAACAGATGGGTAAGGCTTCATTTGAAACGAAATGCCCATAAAAATAATCTTAGTTGTCAAATGACTGCTCACCTACTAAAGGAGCAGTATCTGAAGAAGCACTTAAGTACATGTTCTTAAAGCTGCATATTAAAGTCAGGTGATTTACTAAGAGTGGATATATTCTTTCACAGGTAGCTTTCATTGCTGACCTGAAAATGAGAGAATTTAGGAAATGAATATGCATACAAATTATAATCTCTTAGAGTTGAATGTTTCTCACTAAAAAATGATTATTTAAAACTTGACCAACTAGAAATAAAATTTACACATCTTTGAAAGTTACCTTTATTGAACATATAGTCCCATGTTCTTTTTAAAACATTGGTTAAACACAATAGATACTGTTTTTAATGTTTAAGAATATACTCAATTGCCACATTTTCAATTAAATCATTTGTTAGGCCAAGTAACTGGAATTTAAAAAAAAATTAATTTCACCTGAATAATCTATGCAATTATTTAGTGAGCAAGTCTGTTTAGAATCATACATTTAACTCTTTAAGATATGTAAGAAATTTTGGAAGGACAGGAAAACCCTTTACTGCATACATTCCCGAGTAAGATAGTTTACATATTATTTAACTTTTCTTCAAAATACCACGTGAAAAATAAAACAAATTCTTAAGTAATAGTCAGGGTTCACTCTCAGGACTCTGACTCCAAAGTGTTTGATATTTTTAAACACATATTTTATCAAAGATGGACAGACTAGGGAAGTATTTTGTCAAGAAAGCCATAACCTTGAATGAATTGAGGCTTCCAAAAGAAAAAAGGTCTAAGATGTCTCAGTAGTCATACGGACATTTAAGAATTTATTTAAGGCAGGGAAGATAAATAAGAAAGAAAAATTCTGTGCACTGTTTGGAATATGTGTTATCATATTAGCAGATGAAAAGAGAAAGCACCTTTAGTTACTAATTAGTATGCTCTTATCTTTTGTATAGAAACTGTGATTATTAATACTATGCTTAAGTGGGGGAAAGATAGCCTAATCCTGTTTGCATTCCCCAGTCTTTCTACTTGATTTCCACTCACACCCTATAAGTAATCAATTTAATTACTTCATGCCATTTTTTTCCACACCATTGAGCAGATATGTATTTTTTTCTCCCTTCTTTCTTATGTAAAACTAGTGTATCATACATATGAATTTGTACTTTGCTTTTCACTTAACAATATATCCTGGATGTCACTCCATATTTGTACATAGAGATCTCTTCATTTTTCACAGATGCATAGTACTCCATTGTGTTGGTTCCATAATTTATTCAACTATTCTTTTAGGTATGGGCATTTGAATTGTTTCTAAAACTTTGCAATTAAAAATAATGAGGCTATGAATAGCCTGCTACATATGCATTTTTGTCTTGGGGGTGTGTATAATCAGAGTAAATCCCTAAAAATAGTAATCCTGGATCAAAAGATAAGTAATTATATTAGTTTATTGGATATTTCCTTCCAGAAAGTTTCCAGCATTTGCCTTTCCAGCAACAAATATAAGAATGTCAGGTTTCCTATAGTCTTGCCAAAAGAATGGGAATGTCATTCTTTTTCATTTTCACCAAGCTGTTAAATGAGAAATATTAATGAGGTTTTAATTTATATTTTTAAATTAAGAGTGAGGATGAATATCTTTACACACATTTAAGGGCTATTTTTATACCTTTAATGTGAATTTTTTGTGTGCTTTTTCCCTAATTTTCTATTGGGTTTTTTTTGCCTGTAATCCCTAATTTTTAAGAGTTCTTTACCTACTAAAAACATTAACCTTTTACTTGTTGTATATATCTCAAGCTTGCAGTATATAATTTCATATTGGTCAGTTGTCTTTTGACTTCATCTATGGTATTTTTTTTTTTTTTTTTGCTGAGAAATTTACTGCCATTTTTAAGAATAGTTAGTAGCTTATTGTCTCTTGGTTTTGAATTATAGTTAGAAAGTCTTTCTCTGACATCAAAATTACAGAGAAATTCATACAGTTTTTCCTAGTACTTGTATGGCTCCATTTTAAAAAAAAATTAAATTGATGGTCCATTTTGAATTAAGTTTTTGAATATGGTGGTGAAGTACAGATGTAATTTTATATTTTCTCAGATGGCTAACCAATTGTCCTGCAACACATATTAAAATGTCCTTCTTTGCCTTATTAATTTGAAATGCCACCTTTATCATATAATATAAACTTCCAGTATGTACTTGTATCTATTTCTGGACTTTTATTCTAGTCCAATGATCTGTTTTTCTATTCATGAGCCAGTACCACACAGTTTTAGTTAATAATCACTCAACATAATATTTTTGATATTGATCCAGTTTGTGGCATCTATCAATAGTTTGTGGCATCTATCAATAGTTTGTCTTTTTTTATTCCCAAAAATATTCCATTGTATGAATATATCATGAATGTTTAGCCATTTTCCCATTGATGGACACCTAGAATGTTCAAGTTTGGTTACTTTGAATAAAGTTACTAGGAACATTATTGTAGAAATCTTTCTGAGGATATCTATTTCAAATTATTTGAGTAAATACCTAGGAGTGGAATTATTGTGATATGAAATAATAATTTTTGTTTGTTTTAATTTAGAGTTTTTTAAAAAACATTTTAAAATAAATTGCCAGACATTTTCCAAACTTGGTTTGCCATTTTACAATTTAACCAACAATATGTGAAAGTTCTGATTGCTCTACAACTTTGCCAATATTTGATAATACTAGGCTATTTTTTTTTCTTTTGTGATGACTGTGGAGTGAGATGTCACTGTGGATTTATTTTTTCATTTCTCTCATATCTCATGCTCAGAAATAATGCTGAGCATTTTTCAGATGTTTATAACAGTTTGTATGTCCTCCTTGTTGAAGTATCTTTAAAAAATTTTTCCTTTTCAAAAAAAAATTGAGGTTTTTATACTTCCGTATATATCCTGGATGCCAACCTTTTGTCAGCTATATGTTCTGTGAATACTTTTCCAAGTCTTTGGATTATCTTTCCTTTTTTTTTTAAATGTCATCTTTTGATATTATCACTTTGAGCTCTCTCTCATAGACCTTTGTCTATACACAGTAATTATGACATTATCATGCACTTTCCTCTAAAAGCTTTACAGATTTAATTTTCCAGTCTATGATCCATTTCAAATTAATTGTTGCTTATGATCTTCGTTGGGAGTCAAGGTTCACTTTTATTTTACAGACAGTCAATACTTTCAGCACTACTGTAAATTCTTTCCTTTAACTATTGCATTGTTTTGGTATCTTTGTTATAAAACAAATAACTGACGAAATGGGGAGATGAACAAAGAGGTATAAACTTCCAGCTATAAAATGAATAAGTTCTGGATATCTAATGTACAGCCTGGAGATTATAATTAATAACATTGAATTATATACCTGAGAAGAGAGTAGACCTTAAGTGTTTTCACCACAGGAAAATATGATAATTATCTGAGGTAATGAAGGTGTTGGCTAATACTGTAGTATTAATCATTTTGTAGTATATGTGTATCGAATCAACCCATTGTATACCTTCATCTTACACAATGTTACACGTCAATTATATCTCAATAAAACTGGACAAAAATCCAAATGACTGGAAAAATGTGGATATAGTTCTGGTCTCTCAATTGTGTTCTATTGATCTGTTTGTCAATTCTTATGCTGGTACCACACTGTTTTGATTACTGTAGCTTATAATAAGCCTTGAAGCCAGGCAGTATAAGTCCTCCAACTTTATCCTTATTTTTTAGTGTTGCTTTAAGATTGCTTTTTATCCATGCAAATTTCAGAATTGGTTTGCCGAGTTCTTGGGGAAAAAAAAAATCTATTGAGATTATGATTAGCATTCTGCTGCATCTATTAGATCAATATGGAATTTATATCTTAAGTATATTATATATATTAATTTTCAAACATGGCATACCTCTCCATTTGTTTGTCTGTTAATTTCTCTTAGGAATGTCTTGTATTTTTCACTTTAGAGATCTCAAATATGTTTGCCTAAATTTATTCATTATATATTTTATGTCTGTTGAATACTACTGTAAATGAAAATTTAAAACTAATTTATTTTACCATTATTAGATAATGAAAGTAAATATATACTTTTTAATTTTTATATGAACTATATACCTTAAGAGCATGTTAAATTCACTTATTAGTTCTACTGATAGTTTTGTTAATTTCTTCAGATTTACGTCATACACAATTGCTGTCTGCAAAAAGGGGCAATCTGTTTTCTTTCTTTATTTGTTTGTTTCCAAAAAATTTTTTTTATTGGAGTGTAGTTGATTTACTGTGTTAGTTTCAGGTATACAGCAAAATAATTCAGTTATACATATACATACGTATATATACTTTTTTTCAGATTCTTTTCCATCATATGTTATCACAAGAAATTGAATATAGTTCCCTGTGTGATATAGTAGATCCTTGTTTTTTATCTATTATATATAGTAACATGTGTCTGTTCTTTCTTTTTCATACCTTTTACTTATTTTTCTTGTTTAATTGTAATGCCCAAGAACTTCAGTACAATGTTGAATAAAAGTGGTGAGAATAGACATCTTTGCTTTGTTCTTCATCTTGGGAAGGGAGGAGAATTATTCAACAGTTAACTTTTAATGACAAAGTTGACTGTAAGTTTTACATGCAGGGTCCTTTATTAATTGAAGGAAGCTTTTATCTAGACCTTAAAGTCTGTTTATATATGGGTAGATACTACTTTTTGACAAATTCCAATGACCATATGAAATTTCCCCTGTACACTTTTAATAGTATTCCTCACAAGCACAGATTTTCAAATTTTAAGTTTCTTATCCTTTTTTGTTTTTTAACTGGATTTTTTTGTTTTTGGTAACATCTTGTAAAGTAGTTTTGCAACAACATTCACGAAGACTATTGGTCTGAAATTTTATTCTAATATCTGTTACTTTTTTTTTTGAAGTATAGTCGCTTTACAGTGTTGTGTTAATTTCTGGTGTACAATATAGTGATTCAGTTATACATATATATCCCTTTTAATATTCTTTTTCATTATTGGCTATTATAGGGTACTTAACATAGTTCCCTGTGCTATACAGTAGGACCTTGCTGTTTATCTATTTTATATACAGTAGTTAGTATCTGCAAATCTTGAACTACCAGTTTATCCCTCCACCCTCTTCCCCTTGGTAACCCATAGAAAAAAATTTCTCTTCTATATCTATCAGTCTGTTTTTGTTTTGTAAATAAGTTCATTTGTCTCATTTTTTTTAGATACCACATATAAGTGATAGCGTATAGTATTTTTCTTTCTCTTTCTCACTTATTTCACTTAGGATGACAATTTCCAGGTCCATCCATGTTGCTGCAAATGGCATTTTACTCTTTTTTATGGCTGAGTAGTATTCCATTGTACATACATTCCACATCTACAGATGATATGATACTATGTATAACAAACTCTAAAGACTCCACACAAAAACTATTAGAGTTGATAGATGAATTCAGCAAGGTAGCAGAATACAAGATTAACATATAGAAATCTGCTGCATTTCTTTATACTAACAATGAAATATCAAAAAAGGAAAGTAAAAAGGAAATCCCTTTTAAAATTGTATATAAAAAATAAAATACTTAAGAATAAACCTTATCAATGAGGTGAAAAACTTACATGCAGAGAGGTATAAAATATTGATTAAGAAAATTAAAGATGATTTAAAGAAATGAAAAGATAGACCATGGTCTTGGATTAGAAGAATGAATATTGTTAAAATGGACATACTGCCCAAATCAATCTACAGATTTAATGTGATCCCTATCAAATTACCCAGGACATTTTTCATAGAACTAGAACAAATAATCCTAAAAGTTTATATAGAATCACAAAAGATCCAGAATTGCCAATGTAATACTGAAGAAAAAGAATAAAGATGGAGGAATAACCCTATATTTATGCTTATTTTCTCTTCAGTGTCACACAAGCCACATAAGAACGTATTTTTTATTTGTTTTATTTACTGTTCTTTCCCTACTACCTTGATTAGTGAAATGCACTCAGTAGGTCCTCAATAAGTATTAATATATTTAGGAATGAATGAGACCCATGTAGATCTCCTTGATGGCAGTTCTTCATTCTGGGATCCTGTCCATTACTTTTAATAGAGTCCCTGCCAGTTTCTATGTGTTCCTGACTTTTGGCTTCATATATAATCTTTTTCTATAAGGGAAAATACAATTATCTTCCATAATTTATCTCACCTTCAAATACTAGTCATTTCCTATCAGATCTGTCTCACCATTTTACCTGTAATGACTATGTAAGAATGACTGAGTAGTGATTGTTATGGCTATATGAACTACCAATAACATTATTTAATTATAGTGTCTTAAAGTGATTAAGATCATAGACCCAGGAAAAAAGAGTTTTTCCAGATTTTATTTTGTTTATAAACTAAAACTTTGGTGATTTAGCCTTTAAGTTTTATATTGCTATAATAATCTCATAAAATTTTAAATATGTTTAGAGAGAATAAAATCTCTTACTTTAATGAATGAACCTATTTTCTGTTCAAAAGACAATATATAACATCATACGATCATAATTTTATTGTTTCCAGTATTATACATTTTTCCTTGAAATATAATCTGTATTCTGAATAATAAACCAAGTACTCCCCCTAAAATACTCAAAATATACTTACTTCTCTACTAATCATAAGATGTTTTGACAGGTCCATGTTTTATGAGCTGAGTGAGGCCACAGTACACCAGGATCTATAAAGTAAAGCATTCTCTGTGGGGGCACATATATTTCATATAATGTGGCATAATTTATTCTTTTCCATTGTGAAAAGACATTCTGGCACAACTACTCACCAACGTATAAAACACTGAAACAGGCAAGTTGACATTTTTACTAGAGTTCTATGATCCCATAATTTTTTTCCTTGGCAGTACTTCCACTCAAGATCTTTAAAAGGTCTAATTTTTTTCTTAAATAATTGCTTCCCCTTAACGTATTACTAATATTGGAGCATAAAATAATGTATAAATAATTTTGACCTTTTCTCGCAAGGTCTGGTGGGACTTGGCAAGCTGTTTTAGAGTTAATAAATGTTACAACCTTTCTTTGTTACAAAGTGGTAAATAGGAATACTTTTTCTAAAACTTCTATATTTTGTGGGGCGGGGCAGAAGAAACTATTGGATCTAAGTAGAAAATTTTTTCTAGAAACTAAGTCTATCATTATTCTAGTAAATTATATTATTATAAAGAAGTATCAATGAGAAATATTTTAAAATTTAAGCTGCACTGCTAATACAATCAGTTCTCTATTATTTGAATTATACACTATAGAATACTAAAGAGACTAAACTATATTTTGGTATTTCTTGCTGCTGGCTTGACATTTTCTCTTTCAAAATTTCAAGTGGTACAGTTTAGAGAATTCATTTTGGCTCAAAGTGTGTATTAAGTACCTAATAAGCACAAGGTATTGTCAATCACATTTCCTTCCTTCAAGCAGATAAATATGTGGTGGGACTAATAACGAAGCAAGCAAGCAAAACACTGGAATACTGGGTAGAATAAGGGGTTATAAACCAAACAGATTCTGACTAATTTAACATTCCATTTGGTTAAGAGGATTAGGAACAGTTTCCTGGGGTGGTATCTAAATTAGGATAGGGCGTTGAAAGGCTGAATTGGTGACTGAAAGCTGTGATGTAGGATGCATCAAAAGTAGGGGATTAAGAGGGGAGCTACAGAGTACAGAGAGAGATAACATTACAGTAGATACAGCAGGGAGATAATGCCGGACTAGGATAAGGTAGAGTGTAAACAGGAAAGTGAATTTCAATTGACATGATAAATGATGAAAAGTTAACAATGCCAAACTGGTTTTAAGTCAGTTTGACTTGAAAAGCAGTGGTGCCAGTAACAGTCAGAAGGAGGGAGAAAGATGATGTTAGATGTGTTCAACAGGAAGTTGGAAATTATAATCTGGGATTTGAGAGAGATCAGGAATTGATTTGTTAATTCCTACAAAGTTTGTGTTTAAATTTATGAGAATTGCTAGGATGGAAACTTAACGAGAAGATACACACACACACACACACACACAAAGAGAATATATATATATATTTATAAATTGAACAAACAAAAGTTGAAATAAGACCAACATAAAATAAACACCTGTAGCCTTAGTTTCTCCATTCCTCACTGGCATATTTTCATTGAGTCTTCTTGCTGCTGCTTAGCATGGATCAGAGTCCAGGCATCAGAGATTTTTCTCCTGTGAACCACCTTGGTTCTCTTGGATAGGGAAGTCTCCCTTCTGCCTGTAAATATGGCTGCACCTGTGAAGCTTAGCTGTTACTTCAGTGTTACTCAACACTGTATTGACCTCTCCCACAGCGCCTCAGAATCACCTGCTTACCTGGTACTCACAGCCCTCTGGGAAACATTGCTCACACCCTCAACACTTAAAGCTGAAAGTAGACATTAATCTGCATCAAAGTGACAGGTTGATGTGGGGCTAGGCTTCACCAAATTCTCTTTCTTTTTTTTTATTCTGGGCTCATGGGAATCCTTGATTTCCAGCTTCCCCTGTTATTAATTGAGACACAGTGATGGAATTACAAGTGGAAGTGACGTAAGGCACTTCTGGGCCAAAGCAGTTAAGAACTAGAATGCCTTCCTGAGGCTTCTTCTTCTTCTCCCCAACATTACAACCCAGGAGATCATGTGATCCAAATATTCTAGCTGTAAATTGGAGAAAGACTTTCCAACCACATCAGACAGATTTCTGTGTTTATCTGTTACACAGCACAGCCTAGCTTATCTTGAAAGGCATATGGGGAAGCATTCTTTTTCCTTTTTTAGTAATATTATTGGAAAGACCTCAAAAAAGTTCTGTGTATACCCAAAGGTTTTAAAGAGTTCAGTACATAATCTTTTTCAGCTTTTCATTCCTGTTCTTTGCCTGCAGTAGGACTGAGAGGTAAATCCATTGAGGGCTAAGCTAAGTATTAAATCTGTGATAGTTATTGTATTTTCTGCAAAATTTCTCTTTAACTCAGAAGGCTAAGGCTTGACATTGGGTCAAGTTTGTCATGTCTGTCGTCTCCTACCCGAAGACCTCTCTGTATAAATAGAACTTTCTTAAGAGATTAATCAGGCATGTCCATAAATGCCTGGATCTTAGTAGCAAACAGGGTCTGGGCACAATATATCTTTGCGTCATAAAGAGAAGCAGATTGACAGACATGAACACTGGTAAATGAAAAGTTTGAATAAATTGCATAATAGCTAGGTCTCTAAGGTCTTCTTAACACTTGTGAAATTAGACATTGCATGTTAAAGTATTCATGATTTTTTGGTTGAGATAACTTGAAAAACATTTTTCTTTCATTCGGTGAATAAGACCGTAATGGAAAATACTGCAAATAAAGATTGACATATGTGTCCTAGAATTATATGGACTATTTTACCAGTAGTTTTTATTGTATATGGTTAGCATTTAAGTTTGAGTTAAATTTATGTTCCCAGATTTAAATCTTATAATTTTCCTTTTTCATTTGTGAGAATATGAGAGTACATTGAACGTAATATTTAGTATTTAAATTTTTTTTGTGTTAAGAGCATCACATTGCTCCTTGTTAATAATCATTTGAATTTGACATTAATCAGAGCAGTTCCAGTAATTTTCTGATTAAGATAAATTTCAGATAGTCAAAGCATTTTCTTTTCTCTTTGATGAAGAGGATTATGGGTTTAATCTTGATTGGTAATTTTGAAACTCATCTTAAAAGATTTCTCTGGAGTAAAGCATCTATATTTCCTTTCATTCTTTCCTTCTGGTTACTTTAGAGAATGGAGCTCTCATCTGTTATCCCTTTCCTAGTTTTGACTCTCCCGTCTTTCTCCTACTGTATCTCATGTCTTCTTACATAATAGTACCCATAAATATATTTTGGGTTTTGGAACGGAGATTATGTCATATTATTCTTTCTATCCCTCATGTATATAACAATGCCTGACAAATGGAGGTCCTTAATACATTTTTAAAAAAAATGAGTGGGTGAGTTATCACATGCATGAATGAAACTTGGAACACTATTTAGGGATCCTTATGTCATCAACAATCACTTCTACATTTAGAGTAAATCTATTACTCTAAAACAGCTTGGGGAATCTAGGGCTAGCTCAAACTCTTACTGACCGCCACTCATAGAACCGTTTCATTATAACATTGGTTAAACTTGGACAAGCCTGGAGAAGATACATTAAAGCTGTTACGAATTCCAGTTGAAGCTTGAATAATTTTTACTAACATGTCACTGTAGTGGCCTCACTTTAACAACCTCACAGAATTTATTTCCTGAAATCAATATTGCGTTCTTTGAACATAGTCTCCTATTTTTGCTGCTCTATTAGTCTCTCAACATCAATAGCTGTCTTTGCAGTTTCATCAAGATCTCCAATTCCTTTTTGTGTTCTTTCAGTTTGAACATTTTTCTTTTCGATCCAGCACAGATCCCATCACCAATGACATCAGTCTCTTGCTCTTGTTATACTTGATTCTGTTGCCCTTTCTATCCTGTTGTTGCAGGTGTTCTGCAAACCTCAAGCAAATATGCATGTCCACTCCAAGGTAGTAATTTTAATTTTTTTTTTGTATAGAGTAATAAGTGTGTGCCTAAATTCAACTAAAAATATTTTAATTTCATGAGGACTACCCTCTACTGACCTAGATTCTCAGTACCTTTTATTTTTTTCTTTGAGTGTTTTAATCTGATTATTTTCTCTTTACTTTCATCATAAAATCTTTCTTCCTGATTATGTCATTAGGCAAATATTCTTTCTTCATTCAGTCATCAACTTTTCTTTATATTTACTGTATTTGCTCTACTTTCAGTAGGAAAAAAATGTCCCTTTCCTTTAGCTAAAACAAATATATCCACTTTTATTTTGGATGCAGTTTCTTCCTGCATTACATCATATAGTTCTATGAGATTCTATCTATGAAAGAAATTCAGTCTTTTAAAAATTATTTTAACAATTATATAATAGAGCTAAACTTGAAAATTAGAATGTGTGAATTTGAAAGCTAGACACGTATCATTCATAGAGATAGAAATTATTTTAGGTATCAAATATATGGGGAATACTTAATTTTTATGAGTTAGAGTGAGGCCTCGCCTCCAGACTGCATCTATGGAGCAAATGAACCAGGCTACAGTAAATGAACACATTGATTAGTTTCAGTATTGCCATTTGATCAAAAAGACATACTAGGATTTTTGCTAAATATTCTGGGAACGAAATTCTTGTGATTTTCCAGCTGAACTTAAATGAGAAAGGATACAGAGCACTGCAATACAATATCTATCTTGAAAGCAGTGAATGGAAAACTGGCTGAATTTTGAAAATTTGGGAGAAAACAGGAGATGAGAGAGAGAAAATCTATTCCTGGTGGCATGACATATAATTTGAACACTTTTTAAATCCTGTCTTAAGCTGTTCTTAACATTTGACTTAGGTCATTTTGTACCTGTTGTTTGGAACTGAAAAAGAATCCGCTAATACAGTATTTAGTATGTAATGAATACTCATGTGTACTTGAGATTAATTACTGATTATTTCAGTTGAATCTGTCTAATTGTGAACCATTGCCACTCAATTTTAACTACTATAATTTTATAATACTTAGTATCTGATATATTATGACCCCTTTAAAACCTTTAAAAAAACAATTTCCTGGCTATTTACAAATGTTTATTTTACTAGGTAAAATTCATAAGCATTTGTTACATTTCCAAATTCTAGAAAAGCAATAACAAAAGGTAAGTAAACTAAGCAAAATAAGGAAATAAACAAACAGGATTTTGATAAAGATCACAATGGATTTCTATGTTGATTTGTTAGAAATTTGTGTTTCCATAGAATGAGTTTTATATACTTATTTTAGTCTTCTTAACATTTCCCAGTGGATTTTTATGATATCTCTCCATATAGGTATTTATATTTCTAGTATATTTTATTCTTACTGTTTTCATATACTGTTATTATAAATAAAATAAATTTTATTTATTAAATTACTGAATTTAGGAAAACTGGGATTCATAGGAGGACTGATGAATGTATGTGAGAGTAAGAGAATGGGAGGCTTTAGTGTGTTTACACAGCTGAGAGCTCCTGGGTGAAAGGACTTAACAATACTGTTGTATCGTGCAACATAGAGTGGAGGGTTCAACTGAAAAAGACTCTGTCATGAGTTCCCTCCTCATGTTAATACATCATATTGAACAAAACTGCTTATTACTCAAAGAAATTAAACAGGAATCAGTGGTGGCTGACCCTACATTGGGCAGGGTTGGAATGGGTGAAGTGTATCATTGCTTTTTTATTGGAAAAAGGATAAAAAAGATCAAATGGGAATGGATATAAGTTGTAGATAATTGGGATCATGCCAGTTTTGTGAATTTAAAGACAGGGATACAGCAGAACTCTTGTTCCTCTCACTGATTTTTTAAATATTTCTGCAAATAAATTAGGTTCTCATAATTTCATATTTACTTTCTTGCCCTCTGTAACTGTCATATGAAGGGAAAGAAATATTGGCGATGGTAGAGGTAGGGCTGGAGATCAAGAGTTTCTTATAAATTTTTAATTTGTTTTTTTAAAAGTATTTTTATGTATGTCATTTTAAGTAGTCTGTGTTTCTAAAGATGTAATAGAAATTTAAAAAGAAATTTCAGAAACACAAATATAAAATATGATGTATTTCTAAAGACTGTGATTAACATAAATTTTATACATCAGCCTAATTCTCATCCCCATGTATGTTATCTCCTAAGTATCCAAGGGAATAAACTGAAAGTTAATATAAAAAGGACATCCATTCTTTAAGGAACCTCTAATTTATGTTGATTAAATATCAATGATTAATGAAGCAATAATATTTTTAATAAAATGAATGAGACTATACAGTTTATATTAATTTAAGCTTGACCATAATGAAACAGATTTTCAAAAACATATTCACCATATTGAAGGAAATATTAAATCTAGTAAATTACAGACAAGTTATTTTGTTTTTACCTCTCTTTATTGAAGTAGAAATGTGGAATCATCTCTTATGGAATAAAGACATTTTAAAAACTATTAATCATTGTACAAAATGATATTAAAATATTTTCCAGTAATTTATGAAAGGAAATGTATAATAATGTTAAAAATCATGAGGAAATGCAAGGACATAATTTACTGATTTAAATTATCTCTTGACTTGCAGTAGAAATAGCCTTTAGTACAATGATATTTAATGTGAGATTTCTAATTTGATAATTTTATATGTTATTATGTTAAAAAGGGTTTTTTTTTA
Organism: Camelus ferus; assembly: GCF_009834535.1. Taxonomy (NCBI): domain Eukaryota; kingdom Metazoa; phylum Chordata; class Mammalia; order Artiodactyla; family Camelidae; genus Camelus; species Camelus ferus. The sequence goes on along the minus strand of NC_045696.1, from coordinate 38,023,026 downwards.
AATTGACTTTGTTATAGTTTTCCATGGCTTCTATTATTCAGATAATTCCCTGTTTTGAGTTTCCAGTACAAGAAAAATTTTGTTGCAAATGGGAAACTTATTTTTTAATCTTTCATATGTAATAGCCATTTTGCTCCAAATTCTAGATATTTCATCTTTTATTTTCTCTGAATGAGTAAGCCTCAAGCGTTATTCTTAGCAAATTTAAAAGACCATAAAAGAGAGAATACATGGGGAAGTGGACATTTCATCATGAAATCTAACCTTTGGAATTTCAGTGTAATGTAGAAACATGTTATGGAGGTAATTTGATTTCAGGGTAGTATATATATGAAAGAAATTCCAGTTAACAGAGAGCATGAAACAAAAATTATAATGTCCTCATGTTTCTGATTTCTTGAGCTGTATTCATAAATGTAACTGTCTAAAATAAATTGAACAAACCAATTTTGATATACTGTCATTAACTATATTTGATAACTTTAGTCAGTTTCCTTTAGCTTTTACCTAATACCTGTTTCTCTGTTTCAGAATCCCATTTAGGATACCACATTACAACTAGTTTTCACAAATTATTTGGAATTCTTCTGTATAAGAGATTTTCCTTTTTCATCTCATTTATTTATATGTATGTATGTATGTATGTATATCACTCCAGTAGGGACTTGTGGATATTTTTTACTTTGGGTAGTAGCTCAATGCTGCTTTATTTTGTTGCTGAGATGTTCCATTTTTTGCAACTGGGAGATGTTTCTTCTGGGTCCTGTATCTTTATCCTATCAATGTAGGTTTTGTTTATTTATTTTTTGATCTGACTAAACAAGAAGCTCCAGTCTAATTATATATATTTTCTGCTCATGTCCTAGAATCAGCCATTTCTGCTAGGAACCTGGTTTCTTTTCTTGAAGAATGATGTTTGAAACAAAGATATTGGTACCAAGTGTACTCTTTGCTACTGGGGTGACTACTTCTAGGCCCACTCAGCTGAATAGAATAAGAACAAAGAAATGTATGTGTGTATACTAACATGGGTATATACACATACCTAGAAATACTTATTTTTATACCCATCTGCATCTATATTAAGCTGAACAGGAGTTCATGCTGATGGCTGCAACCAAAGTCCATTACTATATGGATCATTCCAGTCTCTTTTTGCTCATCTATAAACTGCCATTTCAACAGTGAGAACCTATCTTCCTCCATCTACCATACATTTGACTATTCTTTCAGTTCCAGTATACATGTATAGCAGTGTAAGAACTGCACCCCTGTAGGAAAAAACTTTGTCAGCTAGAGTCAAATGCTTATTTAAAGTTCCTTTTCTTTAAGTCTTAGACTCTCTACTTATTTCCAGAGTTACTTACGTCAGCACATCCTCCCCGGTCTACCCCCCATCCCTACAGTGAGGTTGTTTCATACATAGCAGTATTCAGATTGTTCTCTCACGTTCTGCATTCCATTCTGGATCCTTGGACTTCCTAAATAATTGTACACATTTAGCTTCATTCTTTGTGCTGTAAAGTTCTATGGGTTTTGACAAGTGCATAATGTCATGCATTCACCGCTGCAGTATCCCAGATCCCCTGCATTTCACCTATTTAACTCTCCCCCATTCCCACTCCCAAGTTCCTAGGCAAACACTGATTTTTAAAAACTATAGTTTTGCCTTTTGCAGAAATTAACATAATTGGAATCATATAGTATGTTGTTTATTCTGGCTGACTCTTTCCAGTTAGCAATGTGCATTTAAGATTCATTCATGTTTCTCATGGGTTGATAGCTCATTTCTTTTTTATTACTGAATAAAATTCAATTATATGGATGTATAATAATTTATTTATCCATTCACCTATTTAAAGACAACTTGATTGTCCTTAGGCAGTTATGAATAATATTGTTGAAAACATTCCTATTTAGATTTGTTGTGGTCATAAGTTTTCAATTCAATTGATTAAATAGCTAGAAAGATTATTGCTGGATCGTTGAGTAATACTATGTTTAGATTTGTAAGAAAACTGAGAAAATGTCTTCCAAATTGGCTGTACCATTCTGAATTTTTATCAGTGATGAATGAGAGTCCTGTGGTTCCACATCCTCATAAACATTTGGTGGTGTCAGGTTTTTTTTTTTTTTTTTCATTATTTGTTGGATTTTAGCCATTTAATAGGTGCGTAGTAGTATCAAATTGTTTTAATTTGCTATTCCATATTGCTGAATAATGTTAAAAGTGTTTTCATATACTTACTTGCCATGAAGTATATAGTTTTTTGAAGCATCTGTTCAGATATTTTGCCCATTCAAAAATTGAATTGTTTTCTTACTGTTACATTTCAAGAGTTCTTTTCATATTTTGAATACAAGTGATTTATGGGAGACATGTTCTACAAGTATTTTCTTCCAGTTACTGACTTGTCTTTTTATTCTCTTAACACTGTCTTGGCAGAGCAGAAGTTTTTACCTTTAATAAACTCCCAACTTACCATTTTCTAAAAATTTGGCTTTTGATATTGCATCTAAAAACTCATTGCCAAAACCAAAGTCATTTATTTTTCTCCAATGTTATAGAATAATATATTTTGCATTTTGCATTTAGGTCTTTGATCCATTTTGGGTTAATTTTTGTAAAAGGTGCATAAGTCTGTGTTTAGATTCCTTTTTTCTCTTCCTTCCTTCTCTCTCTTTTTTGCTTTCTTTTCATTCTACGTTCTACTTCTGGGTTCTCTTTTTTGTTCCATTGATCTGTGGCTTCCTTTCACCAATACACTATGTTGTGTTGATTATATTGAAGTCATATAGAATCAGTCATCTGACTTTTTTTTTTTTTTAATAATTGTGTTGTGTATTCTAGGTCTTTTCCCTTTGCATATAAATTTTAGAATTAGTATTTCAATATTTATAAAATGCTGTTATTGGATTTTGATTAATAGTGCATTAATCTATTGATCAAATTGTCAAGAATGATAGTCTTAACAGTATCATGTTCCATTCCATATTCATGGCATTTCTCCACATTTATTTAGCTCTTCTTTGAATTTTTTAATCAAAGTCTTACAATTCTTTACATATAGATCCTGTACTTATTTTGTTCATTTCTGTAAGAATTTCATTTTGCAGGCAGTTGTTGTAAATCGTATTTTTTTTAATTTCAAAATCCAGTTTTTATTGTTGACATATAGGTACACAATTAACATGTGTACATTACCCTTGTGTAATGCAACCTTGCTATAATCACTTACTAATTCTAATAGTTTTGTCATTGATTCTTTGGGGTTTTCTATGCAGGTAATGTAGTCTCAGAACAAAAATAGTTATTACCTCCTTCCAAATTTGTATACTTTTATATCCTTTTCTTGTTGTATCATGGTAGCTAGGACTTCTCATATGATGGTGAATAAGAGTGATGAGAAAGGAAATCCTTGTCTTGACCATATCTTAAGGGGAAATTGTCCAGTACTCACTATTAAATATGAAGTTAGCCTTAGATTTATTATACTTTTTTTTTTTAAATAAAGTTCTTGAGTTCCCCTCTATTCTTAGTTTTCTGAGTTTAATCATGAATGGTCATTATATAACCTCCACTAATTTTCCTGCATCAAGGGATATAACCATATGATTTTTCTTCTTTAGTGTGTTGATGTGGGAAATTATATTAGTTGACTTTTGAACGTTGAACCAACCTTTCGTATATTGAATAAATTTTACTTTTTGTGGCATATAATTCTTTTTATACATTGTTGGAGGTGATTTATTAATTAATATATTGTTGCGGAGTTTCACATCTGTGTTCACATGGAATATGGGGCTTTAGTTTTCCTTCCTTGCAGTGTCTTTATCTGATTTGGTATTAGGGTAATGCTGCCCTCATAGAATGAGTTGGAAATGTTCCCTCTGCTTCCATTTTCAGGAAGAGGTTGTGGAGAACTGGTATCATTCCTTTCTTAAATATTTGGTAGAGTTCATCAATGAAACAATCTGAGCCTGGAGCTTACTTTTTTAGAAGGTCATTCATATCAATTCCATTTCTTCAGTAAATTTAGACCTATACAATTATAGTGTGGTCTGAAAATCCATTCTAATTCATTTTTTTCCACTTTGCTAATTTCTGTTTCTCTCTTTTTCATGCGTACACAAGAAACAAATGCATATATGCCTTTATGTATGGACAAACAAATAAACAAAAACTATCGTATTTCCTGTACACCCAGAAAAGGCCCTAGATAGCTAAGCATCTGCCCTGTGTAACTCATATATGTTCATCCCATTTGAAACATACGTCAACCTATTGCACTCAAAGCTGTAGGCCAAAGTTTTCTAAACCTAGTATTTTAATGGCATTTCTCCTTTTGCTTTAGTTTCCTTGTGGTTGTCCTTACTTTGTAAATGTTGATGATTATATTTGCAACTCCAGAATTCCCTTTAAATTCTCTCTCTCTATTTCTTATTACTTTATTGACATTCTCTGCTTGATTAGACCTTGTCATCATACTTTTCTTTAATTCATTAAACATAGTTTCTTTTACTTCTCTGAACATATTTATAATAGATGTTTTGAAGTCTTTCTCTGTTAAGTCCAATATTTCAGTTCCTTTAAAAGCAGTTTCTATTGTTTGCTTATTTTTCTATGAATGGATCATAATTTCTTTTTTTCTGTATATCTCATGAGTTTTTTTTTTTCAACCAGACATTTTAGATAATATATTGTAGCAATATATACTCACAACATCTCCTCCCAAACTGGGGCTTGTTATTGTTGTTGTTTGTTGTTTATTTTTTTAAAATTATTTGGCTGAACTACTTGAATAAAGTTAATTTTCATCACATAGTGCAGCCTCTGACATCATGCCTTAGAATGTACAGCATTAGGCATGTGCATAGTTTTCTTTACTTTCAGGATCAGTATGGTTTTGGCCAGGCTGTCTTGACTTTCTTTTTCCCTGATCTTTCCATTAATTTTCTGGCTGATCTGCCTCCTAGCTGTTAGCATCTACTGATAGATATCTAACTGATCTATGTTTTCCCTGGGCATTAGTTGCTCCTGACGGTCCTGATCACACAATTCCAATATGTGTGTGTGTGTTTGCAGGTAGGAGGTAGGGGTTCCCACTCATCCATTAAGCAATGTTCTGACACCAGCTAGGTGTCCTACACTTCATTCAACTAAATTTTGACATTATTTACCAAGAGATAGATAGATCAGATCTCACAGGTTGAGTGCAGTCCTGCAATAATGTCTGCCTCTAGCCACAAAACATACTTGGACCCTAGGTTGTCACCTCTGCTTCTGACCTACCTGCTATAGATTGAAGGTTCCAACTACTCTTTCCTCAGGTTCAATTAATTTGTTATAGTGGCTCACAGAACTCAGAGAAACTTTTTACTTACTAGATAACTGGTTTATTATAAAAGAAAGTAACTCAGGAATAGCCAGATGGAAGACATGCATAGGACAAGGAATGGGGAAAAGGCTTCCACACTCTTTCTGTGTGCATCACTCTCCTCCAATCTCCACTTTCAGCAACGAAGAAGCTCTCCAAACCCTATCCTTTTGGGTTTTTTAGAGGCCTCATTACAAGTGCATGATTGATGGTCAGTGGTGATTGAACTCAATTTCCAACCTCTCTTCCCTCCTCCCAGAATCAGGAGGGTGGTATTGAAATTCCAAGCCTCCAAATACATGTTTGACTCCACTGGCAACCAGCACCTATTCCAATAGTCACCTCATTAACATAACAAGAGATAGTTTTATCACTTTCATTACTTAGGAAATTACAAAGGTTTTAGGAGCTCTGTGCCAAAAAAGGGGACAAAAATCAAATTTATTTATATGTTATAATAAATAAAAATATCACATTCCATAACCTGATCTAATTAAGTTAGACCTCTTTTCGAAGACAGAGTGCTGCCAGTTTCAGGTTTTCTCGGGCTTCAAGAAGGTTCTTTTTAGCTGCCTTTTACAGCAAAAAGCCTTCTAGCTGATCTATCACTTCTCTTATTGCTATTAATACGTTGGCACTACCAATCTTCACCTAATTTCTTACCTCTGTGATTTACATTGTTTTTCAACAATACCCTTAGAGCATGAATTTCACCAAGCTCTGAATTAGTTTAGAACTCTTAGAGTTGTGGAACTCTGTTTTCTTAAATTTTCCTTTCCTACTGGCAGAATCTTTGTGTTGATTCCTTCAGTTGATAACCATAATCTTCATGTGAGGTGTGGACCTTAGCCCCTGGTCTCTGCTTGTCCCTTTTGGAAAGGAATCTCTGTTCTACAGGGGGCTGAAGTGGGGTTGACTGGGGCCCAGTACTCATTCTGTTGTTGTTAGGGTAAAGCTTATGTTCTATGAATGGACACTCGGTGGAGGAAAGAACCCCAGTCCGTTTGGTCACATATGATTGTAACAGAGATTCTACAATACAGAGATGGGAAGGATGTCAGAAATGTTGGCATCTTTCCTCTCCATAACACATTCTTGAGAGCTTGGAAATACTGTCTTCTTGGCTTCACCTGGACTAAAGCTTTTATCATATTAGGCTGCAAAGATGTGTGTGTCATGGCGGGGGGTAGTATATAGGAGTATATTGTATAGCTCAAATACCACTGACTATCATTATCCTGAGATTTATTTGAGTTTCTTGATTAAATATTTTTCATGTGCTGTATTTCCTTTAAAATTTTTGTCATTTATAATTTTCAGCAGTTGAATGAATATTTCTCTCAGAAGATGGGCTGTCAAGCTCCTCCCATCACCATTCTGGAAGTTTCCAGCCCTTAGGATTTTTTTCTGGACACAAACATAGAAGTCATCTGTGAATAAAGGTAGAATTACCTTTTTTATTTCTAATTCTATATGCCTTATATTTCTTTTTTTCTTGCTTAATTACACTGGATGGGGTCTGAAAACAATGTTGAATAGACTTCATAAAAGGTCACACTATTTCTTCAGTTCTGACCTTAGGGAAAAGGCATTCATTCAGTATTTCACAATCAAGTACATTGTTACTGGTAGGTTTTTGTATTTGTGTTTTATGAAGTTGAGTAATTTCCTTCTTTCCCTAGTATTCTGACAGATTTTAACTTCTTGAAATGTATTAGCCTTTTTATTTTTTAATTTTTTTAACATTTTTTATTGATTTATAATCATTTTACAATGTTGTGTCAAATTCCATTGTAGAGCACAATTTTTCAGTTATACATGAACATATATATATTCATTGTCACATTTTTTTCTCTGTGAGCTACCATAAGATCTTGTATATATTTCCCTGTGCTTTACAGTATAATCTTGTTTATCTGTTCTACAATTTTAAAATCCTGTCTATCCCTTCCCACCCTCCACCCCCTTGGCAACCACAAGTTTGTGTTCTATGTCTATGAGTCTACTTCTGTTTTGTATTTATGCTTTGTTTTTTTTGTTTTTGTTTTTTAGATTCCACATATGAGTGATCTCATATGGTATTTTTCTTTCTCTTTCTGGCTTACTTCACTTAGAATGACATTTTCTAGGAGCATCCATGTTGCTGCAAATGGCGTTATGTTGTCGGTTTTTATAGCTGAATAGTATTCCATTGTATAAATATACCACATCTTCTTTATCCAGTCATCCATTGATGGGCATTTAGGCTGTTTCCATGTCTTTTTATATGTTGGATTTTATACAGAATCTTTCATTAACATTTTTGCAACTGTGGTCATGAGTGATATTGAACTGCAAATTTCTTTCTTCCTTGGGAAATTTTGTTGGTTATGTTGCCACTTCCAGTTATGTATTTCCATATTTTTAGCCTTAGATATCAATTTACTCTGATACAGTCAACTTTCATATGAGTCAGTGTAGGTTAATATATTGTTTACAACATTAAGCCAAATCTTAGTGGGTTAGAATAATAAAAGTTTTACATTCATGCAGAGTTAATTGCATGAATTCTCCTGGGTTGTCTTCACCCAATAGTGGCTAAATAATCCTGGCTCTTTCCACCTAATGACTCCTCAAAGCCTTCACTGGATCCTGTGCATCTATATAGGTGATAGGAAATAAATAAAGTAAAAGGAGAAAATCATTGGAATCTGTAGAAGCATACATCAATTTCTTCCGACTTTCTATTAGTATAACTAGACATTTATCCAAAATATCTCAAGTTAAACATTTTTTTAACAAGGAATGAAAGTTAATTGGCAGAGAAATATGATATTAAATGGGACTTTATATCACTCCTATTATAGTATTAAATGGATCT